>NC_073692.1:196728160-197050660 GCF_029784155.1 Uranotaenia lowii
GAAGCATTGAGATGTGTATATCATAAAAATGCATACGACAAGATGTAGGTAAATTAATATAAAAAAAAACTGTACGAGGGTTTGTCTCTATTATTTTTTCTTCAAATTCTACAAATAAGCCTTCAAATTTTTTTGGTTTTAAACATCCTTTAAAATCCATTGAGGTTAATTTGTTTTTTTTATGCGCATAAAACTATCATTAAAAATAGATAAATATTTTTCGAGCCTCAGAATAAATAATCCAACAAATTTTAATTCACAAATGCTCATTTTGCGGATTTAAAAAAAATAAGTCAAAATTTGACAAATTTAACAATCGGTCGTGAGATGTGGTCTATATAAAATGTGGTTATAATACTTCTTTCAATTTTTTAACATTACAAGCATTCCGATTCAGTTTTCTAGTTCTCATTTTGATTTCTGATAAAATAAAAAAAAACGGTTTCAAATTCGATAACGAAAATTTAAGTTTAAATTCTTAATTCTGTTCGAAATTAGTAACCCTTCCAAGTTGTGTCTTCTCCATACTAATGAAATCTTAAAAATAATGTCTAAACCTCTGAGTTTCAAATATATTATTTATTCAGATTGATCCTTCTGTCGAAGTTTCTATGAGTTCAAATCACAAATTCATTAGAGTGTCCATTTCCCGACCATTTTCTCGTTCCCGGGAATCGGGAAATCTGGTGGCCCGTTTCCCGGGAATTCCCGGGATCCCGGGAAATATTCAAAAAACATGTAAAATATAAGCACTTCGATCCAAATATACATAGCTTATCGAACCTTTCATGCATACAAGCCCATAATTTTTTCAAAATGTACACTTCATAATGTTTTTTCAACTTATGTTTTATCAAATAAAACGAACTGTGTTGAACTGTGAATGATAAATTACTATAAAATAATTTGAATAAGTCCAATGAAGAATTTTCCATGCAATTAGGGGTTGATAAACAAAAATTTGTTTGATTATTCCAACCATTTTTCGTTTGCTTTGCTTATTTGCACTTCATATTGTCGTGATTTTACGAATCTCAATTCAGAGATTCACCTAAACACGTCTGTCGCTCGCAAGAATAGATCAATGACTGACTTTGTTTTGTTTGTTTGTCAAGTGTTGCCAAAATAGCAAATGTTCTCATAGAAATTTATTTTATTTTATTCATCTACAGTGTTGCCGAATACAACTATTATTTTATTTTATTCCTAATTAAATTTGATTTATTTTCAGTATATTCTTCATCTCATCCCTACACATATGAAAATAAAACTATGTATTCTTCATTTTGAGGTTTTGAAGTTCATCTGGCTTTCAAAGCCAAAGATAAACAAGTGCATGAATTTTACTTTTGAGAAAACACAAACTGTCTACAAGCTGCGCGATTTTTCATGTATTTTTCGAACTGTTGTTAGTTTTCGTCCAATGAATACGGCGTGGAAATGCATATAATCTTTTTAAACTAATCTACATGAATAAAAAAAATGCACAAAATAGCTGCAAAATGTCTACTTATATTCATAAAGGAAAATAAGAATGATTTCGGAGGCTTTCAGGCTTTTTCAGAGAAATAATTTTATACATGTCGGGAATTCCCGGAAATGAAAATAAGATTCCCGGGAATCGATCCCGGGGATTTCCCGAATTTTTCAAATTCCCGGGAAATCCCGGGACGGACACTCTACAAATTCATACTTTAAATTTTTATACAATTAGTGATTTGGTATTTAATTTATTTGATTTTTTCAAACATATATTTTAATTTGTTGAATGAATTCTCAGTTTTCACTTGAGAATTTGTAATGTTAAACATTATTGTAGTTTTCCCTGGCGGTTCCCTGGCCGAAAATGTTAACCAATTTTAATGATATAAGATTCGTTGTGTAAATAATTTATTCTAATTTTTCAATATTTCAAAACAAAACTATTTCAAATATTTCAAACAGTTGAAAAAATATTTTAAAAATACTTTTAATTCTTAACAGATTTACTGTATTTCAGTGAATCTTGGATTTTTTGAATCGTTAAGAATAGATTCAACCGATGATGTAGAAATATGCTGGGGTCCGATGAAAGTTTTGATAGCTATCTCGGATCTCCCATATCAATAATAAATCTTACATAATAAAAGACATCTAGTTTTGGCTTTGCTTCGCTGTATTTCATTTTTCAACGAACCGATTTTTTAAACTCAAATTTCAGTTTTTTGACCTTATTTTGATCATCACTTCATAGAACGAACCAAAACCAAAATTCTGATAAAGATTAAGCAATCAAAATCAACTTTTAGAACAGCCATGAAGTTTTAAAAATAATTGCAGAATTAGGAATTAGATTTAGAATTTAAAAAAAAAAAAAGATGTAAAATTTGTTAGAAAATATATTGAAGTTTATAAAAGGAGATGTTTCATTACCAAATAAAGTTTCTACTTCGAATAAATTCTTAAAAATATTCATATTATACATAAAATTCTAAAATTAGACCAGCATTCAGCTCTCAGTTTACAAAAATATTTTTTAACAAACTTGAAAATTTTGTTCACTTGAACTCGTGTTCAAAATTAGAAGATCTTGATTTTTTTTCATGGATTTGAAAAGGAACATTGAGAGATGGAATTCAATATATGAAAATTTTAAAAACAAAATGTTTTAAGAAAGAAATTTTAATGCACAAAACAATTATTATCAGTATACAAAGCATTATTAATATCAACATCTTATGTCCATATTTGATCAGAACGGTGGTAAAGCAAATTTATTTTTAAAATATTCAATTCAAGAAAAACAAAATCAATTTCATAATCTTAACAGTGAGGACTTTATTTGACAGTTTAAAAATGCTCACTTTTTATCCGATTAAATCAGAAAATCAAATTTAACGGATAACTTCCCGTGCCCCGAAGAAAAATTTCTCCAGGCTTCCAAATACTTTATCAGATTTTTATGAAGAACGTTCACTGATTTCTGAATTTCAACTGGGTTGCAATCTGACAAGATGCTGTTAATTTGTTCTATTTATATTAGTTCTTTTTGAATCCTGGGAAATATTATCTGAATTGAAGGAACTTATGTAGCGTACGTTTACTTAAGAAAATTTCGAGGATTTTCAAAATTTGCACACATTGAGCTAAAGAGCCGTAGTTATACATCCAAAGAGCCGCAGGTTGCCGACCTATGTGCTAGAGGATCAGCTCTCGTGTTATCTCTCACAGTTAGAGCAAGTTCACTGGTTGAGATGGAGATAGAAATTTCGAAGGTTTACAACACATCACAACACATTTGCCGTACACCGGTGTTGGGAAAATCTGATATTCGAACAGTTTCGCGCTGCAAAATTTGTATCGTATAACACATTTTGGCCGAGGGTGATAGAAAAACACGATGTTTTGCAACACCGAACCGAGTGATACAGTCGGCGTTGCAATACAGTATTCGTGCATGAAACGCTTCGGTGCTGCCATCTTTCTTATGCTCAAAACCTTAGTTGAGGGGAAAATAAAGGAAATTGACCGATTTCAGGATTTTAACATAAACTGATATTTTCTTTTGTAAACAATTCTCTTATCACTTAAATTGATACGAATTACAAAGAAGTTAATCAACTCTTTAAAACCTACAGCCAATTTTTGTCATGCCCTTGCCAATTAAATTGGCTATCATATATTTCGAGGCGCAGAGATGCCAGAAAGCTGGGTAAATAAATGTTGTTTGTTTGAGCGGTTTTCGGGAGTAGGAATTTCTTTTTTTTATTTGAAAAATGTTATTCCGTCGGAATGTCCGGTTTGAACGCCGCCCTTAATGGTCCATCATCTTTAGAAAACGGAACCCTCGCTGTTAATTCGTCGAGTGTGAATCATATCAAACGCATATTATTTTATAATTAAACCTCATATTCCAAATTTTAGGTTGTGCTGCCGGAATGCACCAAATTTGGCTTCCGGTGGATTGGATCACTAACCCTTTGTTGAAACAAGGTCAGGAACGGTTCTGATATCGGAACGTTCCACAGGTGGGATCTGGTTGGAGTTTCAGAGAAGGAACAAGAAATGAAACGGCCGGCCAATATAAGTTTGTATTAAAAGCTACCAAACAAAAACACTCAATTTAAATTATATGCAAACCTTTAAATTCGAAGAGTCCATCAAAACCAAATTCACTTTCATTTGTGCTCTTCTTGCCCATACAATTTCGAGAATTTTACTCATAGCATTGGAAGAACGTTACAATACCACTACCATATAATAACCTAGGTCAGGCAAATAGAAATTTTGATGCAGCATTTTTTACGTTTCGACAGAAAATTAGCACTTTTTTAAAAGATTTGTAAGCGTTTATGAAAAAAAAAAATCGTGCCGGAACCAAACAAAATCAACAAAGCTGTTGTTTCATAGATGAGACATGCTCAGTTAAGTGAAACTTGTATACTTATCCATTGCAAAACTCTCTCAACAACTTAGAAAAAGATTCAAGAATGGTATTAGCACTACTATTTCAATAAAGTGAATTTGATTTCAATTTTTAAACGATCAATTCGAAATTGGAAAAATAGTAAAAATACTGAACAGCAAATGCACTTGGCATCGCTGGTTGCCCCCAATTTTATACCTTCGTTTTCTATCACACCGGTGGACGGCCAACATTTTTGGTCTATTTTTCACGATAGAAAAATTCCCATCTGTGCTACAGCTAACAAAATTCCTACCACTTTTTCCCAACACCATTGGACTTGCTCTTAGTTGGGTTCTAGAGGCTGAATGAAGACAAGTTAAATTATTGTTGTAAAATATTATCTGTAAATGGGTTGATTTATTTTCTTACACAATTAATAGAACGTTTGTTCGAAATGAACTTTCATCTGAATTATTGATAACTTAATTCTGAGTCAATCGTCCTGACACCTCATGGCATCCAGAGATGATTACACACAGTAACACTTTAATCGGAAGGTATCGGAGCAATTAGCCCCCTCATTTCCAGGGCGCAAAGAAAAAGGAAAGAAAGCAACCATAATTGCATGTTTCCACCTGGCTCGTGTTTGGTTAGATCCTCCTTGGAGCATTGTGGCATCAGGTATTTTCCCGGTTGAATAATAGATGATGCGCTTGAGAAAACCCCTTTTATAGAGTCCTACTAGGTATCGGATAAATCGTGTGTCCCGTCTGTCGTCTTCCGCAGAGTAGTCGCACATCATCATCCAGGAGGCATTAATCAGGAGGAGCAGCAGCAACAGCAAAAGTAGCCCAAGAATTGAGCTTTTAGAGCTCATTAATCTTGCCAGCCAAAGTCTTTCCTCTACAAAATCGCTCCTCGGTTAGACAAATCCACAACGCTTCGATTTCAGAGAAAAGCCAGCACTGAAAGAGGTACCAAGATGGGTGGCTGGCTGCAAAATGGAGGGTAGAACGGCGATTATATCGCTTTTCACCGTTATCGTCTCGGGAAAATCCACCTAATTTATTCATGAGTGTCGTAAAGTTTATCTACCCGAGCGAAAGCATCAGTTTTAAATATACATACACTTGCATATTTTCGTCACGGAGAGGCAGCTGAGAAAAATGAGAAGGGTAGGTGAGGTTGTGGCGATGTTTGCACGGAAACTTTCGTCCGAGTCCAAGTTCCTGTTTATATCTGCATGGCTTTTACCATCGTCAGGTACCTCGGAGGGCTGGAAGCCAATCACGCTTGAGGGTACGGAGAAGAGGAAAGTAGGAATGTGTCACGATTTTACTTCCAGCATGCACGAAGGCACTTTATACTCATTAGTCAGCGATATTGAGGGAAATCGATTCCAGAGATTGATGAAAAGTGCCTTATCTGTGGAGCAGACTATGACGACGTAATGGATCGTCCCGCCATCGAAGAGATAAAACAACGTATCTGCACACAGTTTGTTGGAAATTAGTTGGAAACATTTCCAATTAATGGAGAAGTTTGAGATTTCGGGCAAAATTGAAAACCATCATAAAAAAAGGAGTTGGGACTACATTTTCTTGACTTAAATCAGACCGTGTCTTCTTAAAATCAACTCAATTGATTTCGATTGCGAATCTGAAAACATTTGTTCTACACTAAATGAAGAGGTTGCGAGTTTCCAATGCCGATCGGAGCTAACTATGAGCCGGAAGTGCGCTGGAATGGGCATTGTGCCAAAGATGACATGATTACTTTCTCGTCACTGGCATATAAACTCGAACTCTCGGGCAAAAAAATTCAGGACCACAACATATTGAAACTAAAGCGAAACAAGAAAAACATCGTATGGGTAGTTAATTCTATTGAATAATTCATCTCAAAAACAAGAAAATTAAAAAAAACTTACCGTCGGTGAGAATCGAACTCACAACAATTTTCTACCTTCATCTTGCCCACCCGACAGCTTAGGGAAGAATGAGGATACTTGATCCCTTGGGTTCTTGATTTCTTAACTATATCTCGAAACTACTGGAATGACTTACACAGATCCAATGTTCTCAAAAAATGTGCCAAATAAAGCAAAATTTTAATACAATATGTATACCGATCGGAGTACGAAAAACACGTGCTTCGATCCATCCAAGTATCATTGTATGAATCAATGCCAAGTCAGCCTATCGATTTTGCTTCTTCTAGACAATGATACGGAGTGGGACAAATGGTCTTGAGCGGCAAGAAATTTTCTCAAATCACGCCCTTGGCTCATTTTCAACACCTTTCAAGCTTCCTAATCTAATCTATCCGTCTATAATTTTCATTACTTTCATTTGAAATTCTTCCTATTAGAATGTATAGTTCACCGAAATCCCATTTACAATGCCATTAACAATTCAATTAAATCATAAAGTTCAATATGAACTTCGTAATCCCATAGTTTCAAAACAATGGTAAACTCTCAACATTTTTCAGATCAAGTTTTCGAAAATGTGCATTATAGGTTCAATTGATCCCTAGAGTTCGAAAAGGTTTATTTTTCTTCTTAATAGACCGTGATCATTGCTGATTTCATGATTACCAATATTTATCCAATAACTGAAATTTTTCCAATATTTGTCTGACCAAAAGGGGTAAGAAAAAAAATTTTTTTTCTTAAATTTAGCGCCTTTAAGTTGGCAATGACACTAGGTTTGAGACAAAGTTGTGGAATTTTCTTCTTCTGACATTTAAAAATTGTGAAATGGGAACAAACATGACCAAAATAGTCAATTTATTTTGAAATGTTGTTAGATTTTTTCCTAAGGATAGGAGCCCCGGAATGAAGAATCAAGTTTCCTTCAATAAAGGATCAAGTCTCCCTTAAATTAACGAATATTTGGAATCAGCGCCCGAAAATTTATTATAATTAGTTGTTATATCCTTTGCACATCGGAAAATTTATGATTTCGTTAACTTATTTATGAAGAACGTGCACTTATTTTGGTTCCTAAGTTTTATTCGTACAACTTCAAAATATGTTTTATAAACTTCTTAAACTGCTATCTAATGTACGATGTTATTTGATTATCAAAATTCGATCTCAAGACAGATGGTATAGAAGACAAAGATGCTATCAACTACGCTGTGAATTGCTGGCCTAAAAGGAACTTAGATTAGACTAGATCGCAATTTAAAAAAAAACTATAGCTTCAGGTATATTTAGGGAAAAGTCTTTCAATCTGAACGAATTTTCCAAAAATCGGTATGAAATCGGTATGGTTTGCCAAAAATCGGTATTCGGTAGAAACCAATTCTTGGTGAAAAATTTGGTCAAAAATCGTCAGTTAATCGGTATGTGTGGCATCGCTGGTGGTGATAGAGAAACAACAGAGAGATCAATAGTCAGCAAAAAACACAAGCAAGCAGTGATGTCATACCTTTCAGACTTTTTGGAATTTAACCAGACATTTTTTAAGGTTTCTTCTGCAAAATGGCATGAAATGATTCAAATTAGTAATTGAAGAGTGAGGAATGCCACAAAGATGGAAGTAAAATAGGAAGATCAGCATAAAACGTAGTACCACCAGGGTTGCCAACATTTTTTTTAAATCAGGGAACTGGTGAAAAAAAAATCAGACTAAAACAGGCTACGTTATAGTAACGGAAATTTCGCTCAAAGTGATGACATTTTTTTTAGGTCATCGCTCCTTATTTTCAATCTACATAATATGTGTTGTGCACCTACTTAATTGAGTAATTCTACTAAATCAAAGATCGAAAGACTCCCTTAAAGTCTCTTTTTTAAATAAGAGTTAAAGGGAATATTCCATTTGCTTTGATTCTGCCACATTTTCATTTTTTAACTCCAGCAATGGTACCTAATCCAGTTCTTTACTAACCATTTTTCATCACATTCGCAAAAATCAGGCAAAATCAGGCATATTTTCAAAAATCGGGGAAATCTTGAAAAGCCTCGAAAAATCAGGCAAATCCTGAAAAATCAGGCACATTGGCATCTCTTTGTACCGCCTACACCACCACGATGGTTTCAGGCATCTGTCGATGAGTTCTGATTAAAATAGAATTTTCATCAATTTTTCTTGATTTTCGTTAAGTAATTTCTGTATTTTGACCAAATTTGCCCGGATTTTTTGTCTTCAATTCTGAAATCAAATACCTGGATCTCATACGAGGAAGAATGACCTTAATGGGTTAAATTCCTATAAAAAAGGGGAAAAAATACCCGGATCTTGCCAGGTTTTAATTTAATATTGCCCGGATACTTGCTGAAATGTTTTTGGCAACTTTTGTATAGAATGTATGATTATCAAGTAATGAGTGTTCCCTAGACTGCAATTTTGCGATCTGGTGACCAATATAAAGTTCGCCGTCCAGACTTTTCCAGACATTTTTTTCAAAATTTTCCCAGACATTTCTGAAAAATAGTTGGAGTTGGCATCACTGCATGCGAGATATACATGTGGTATCGATCAAAGATCCAGGCGTCCAGGCCGATGGAGCTCGACATGTACGCAAATCTAAAGTTGCCTGAATTTTTTCAGCACGTATTCGGACCGGAAAATCCGGGCAATTTTGTACGAAAACCTGGCAAAATCCAGGTATGTAATTTCAAAATTGACGACTAAAATCTGGGCAATATCCGAACAAATTTTGTCAAACACCTAGAAACTACTATAAAAAATCAAGATAAAAAGTCGAAAAAAAAATTTCATCAAAATTTATCAAGCGATTTAAAATCTTATTTAAAGCTTCCAAAACCTGGTTTGAAAATATATCATTTTTTAGGCATGAATAAATAAAAAATCCAACGCAATTCGATTTTTTATTTGATATGCCAAATAAAGTGAATTAATTCTGCCAAATTCTGGGCATTTTTCAAAGAAATCCGGGCAACCGGGCCGGGCCGGACCGTTCCTGAATTATCTATTAAATATCTGGGAAAACCCCGATAAAACCGTGCAATCTGGCAACCTTTCACATACTCAAGCCTTTTTCGTCACGTTCACCGTGGTGTCATTTTATAACGCACCGTTGTGCTGAAGCGGAAATTGCGGGTTCAAGTTCTTGTCGATGCGCCGTTGTATCTTGTCGAGAAATTCATGATAATAACGGCTTATGTTCTTTCTTTCTTTGATAAATATCTCATGTTTCTCTAATACTTCCCATCGTCTTTGAAAATGTGATCATATTCAGGTATAAAAATGTCCCAGCAAACATATAAGAAGGTATATCGCAGGAACAACAGAATTATTCTAACGAATATAACAGATGAAAAGATTGTATTGAACTTACCAAAACAGCATATATCAATGACAAGATTCCAATGATTCCTTTACTCCACAAAAAGCAAAATAAACGATTCTAAGTTGTTAATACTCACGATTTCGGAATGGTTCCAGACGAAATCCGTTGTGAACAGCAAAGGAAATCTGCTGTTCTACCGGCGAAACCATAACATTGTTTGTTTTGGTTCCCACTATTTCCATGCAATTCGCAAGGACGAACAATGGAACCGATGATTGCTGATGACAGCTGATGATGGTAAACACGGTGCAAATGTTTACATCATCACACTGTGAAGCCAAACAACTCAAATTGTGGTTAGCAGTTACAGGGAGAAAATGAGTAGAAGTATCGGAATACTCATTGAGAAATGGGTACTTTCCCGGTTAGGGAATATGAGAAGTAATTTGAGTAAAATGAAAAAAAATTCCTCGATCGAGATTTGAACTCCTGTCCTCCGAGTTCGCTGTCCGATATCTTGATATAATCCACGCTATAGCTCTATGGGTGAGATTTTCTTCTTATGAACCGGTCAAAGGAAGAAAAGGAGACACCGAATAGAGTGTCAATTGAAGGACCGCCCATTTATCGTAAAATAATTCATTTTTAGATAGCTCAAATCTTTCTTGTCAAATTAGCATATTCTCATCTTTTTGGAGACATATTTACGAGTTGACTAAACTACTATCCGATCCAACTTTTTTAGGGCAAAGCTTATCGTTAATGAATGATAGAAAATCACTGAATACCAACATTATTACCATGGTTATTGAAAATGCCTTTATAGTCAATCTGGACTACCATTTCTATTACGATTTCATGTTAATGAACTAGGAAAAGCTCTTCTTTCTGCCAATGCAAAAATTAGCGTAACTCAGAGCTGCAAATTATCAGTGTCAGACAGTCAATGTCAGCCGACTTTGATACTACTTTGAATGTCTATGTCAAGCGATACTGATTTTTGGTCAGCGACATGTGCTTGGCTGGTAAACGGTGGATAATGTGCAACACGAGACCCCATAGTGGTCATATCACCTCTTATTCACAACTCCTATCTCTACCTCCCCGCGGTGCCGGCTGGGGTGCGAGTAACCTAAGCGGAGATCGGGTACCCAACCCCGGTGGATGCTTTGGTCGCATGCAGACTGAGAAGGTGGCCGCACGCGTCTGTTCCCCAGGTCAGGGGCGGCGTGCAACAACAACCGAGCGTCTGTTCTCCAGGTCAGGGGCGGCTCAAACAGCGTCTGTCTTGCAGCAAGCGGCTGAACTTATGAAATGCGGCTCCCGCCAGCTAAGTCCAAGATGGCAGCCCCATCGCGGGATAGGGACTTTAGGCTAACAACCTACTGCTCCCGATTCATAACTTGTTACGGAATCCGAAAGAAATGACCGATCTGGAACTTTGGCGACGACATTTAGCATGAAAACACGGACACGAATTGGAACTTGGAATGTTTTAACCCTTGCCCAACAAGGCAAACTGGAACAACTTGCAAGAGAGGCTAGCCGCCTCAAGCTTGAAATTCTGGGACTGAGCGAAGTCCGTTGGCCTAATACTGGAGAACACAAGACACAATCCGGGCAAGTCCTGCTTTACTCTGGCATACGAGGAGAACATGCTACTCGAGAACGAGGAGTTGGTTTCCTGTTAAGCCCGCAGGCCTACGCGGCCCTCATTAGATGGGGACCGATAAACGAAAGAATAATCGTAGCCAGATTTAGAACACGGGTTAGAATCCTTACAATGGTCCAGTGTTATGCGCCAACTGACGTTGCCGATTTGCAGGAGAAAGAGCAGTTTTACAGTCAACTGAACAGCGTGGTAGAGAGAATTCCGAAGGGTGACATTCAAATCCATTTGGGCGACTTCAACGCAAAGATTGGCTCCGACAATCAAGACCTTGAGCGCATCATGGGGCGCCATGGCCTAGGACAGATGAGCGAAAACGGAGAGCTGTTTGTAGAATTTTGTGGCAATAACAACATGGTGATCGGTGGATCGCTCTTCCCCCATCGACCAGCACATAAGGTCACTTGGGTATCCCGAGATGGCCGAACAGAAAATCAAATTGACCACATCTGCATCAGCCGAAAATGGAGAAGGAGCCTTCTTGATGTCCGCAACAAGCGAAGCGCAGACATTGCATCTGACCATCACCTCGTCCTTGGCGAGATACGACTGAGAGTTGCGCGTGTCCAACGGCGCGAGGAGAAAGTCGGGTGTCGATACGACGTCCGCCAGTTGGAGAATCCAGAGGTGAAAAGGGCATACGTTGAACAGCTAGAATCCCGAGCCTCGGAGCTGCCGACAGACGGAACAGTCGAAGAACAGTGGTGTGGAATCAAGAATGCCTTTATCACGACGAGCCATGGTACTCTCGGTAAAGTTTGTGGAAGAAGAAGTGAATGGATGTCGGATGAAACTTGGAGGATGGTCGATGATCGGAGAAAGGCGAAAGTCGGAATTGAGCAGGCATGTACCGGGTCAGCCAAAGCAGCCGCCCGCTTACGATATGCGGAGCTGGAAAAGGCAGTTAAACGAGCTTGTAGACGAGACAAGAGAGCCTGGACAAACTCCCTAGCCGAAGAGGGGGAAAGAGCCGCCGCCAATGGAGATATCCGATTACTTTATGACATTTCTCGCCGCCTCAGTGGTGCAAGGACTAATGCAAGAATGCCGCTGAAAGACCGAGCAGGTCAGTTATTGACCGATCGAACAGATCAGCTCAAACGATGGACTGAGCACTTCGAACAACTCTTCCGAGTCACGAATAGCGATGGCCAACAGAACCCGCCGCTCGAAGCGCCAACAGTGAGTCGCATAAATGGCGTCAACTCGGAAGCGCCCTCGCTGGCTGAAATAGAAGCGGCAATCAAAAACATGAAATCCAACAAAGCACCTGGGATCGATTGCATCCCTGCTGAAATGCTGAAAGCCGACCCTGCCCTATCAGCACAAATGTTGCACCGTCTTTTCGCTGACATCTGGGATATTGCAACATTCCCGGCCGACTGGATGCAGGGTATCCTCGTAAAGGTCCCGAAGAAAGGAGACCTGACAGAGTGCGGTAACTGGCGAGGCATAACGTTGATCTGTACAACCCTCAAAGTACTCTGTAAAGTGATCCTGAACAGGATCCAGGAGAAAATCGACGCTACACTCCGACGGCAACAAGCTGGATTCCGATCAGGACGATCATGTGTGGACCACATCACAACGCTACGAATCATACTGGAACAAATCAACGAATTCCAGGACTCTCTTCTGCTGGTGTTCGTTGATTTTGAAAAAGCATTCGACCGACTTAATCATGAAAACATCTGGGCGGCTCTAAGGCGACGAGGGGTCCCAGAGAAACTAGTCCATCTCATCGAAGCACAATACGAGACACTTTCGTGCAAGGTCTTGCACGATGGTGTCTTGTCCGAACCAATCCCGGTAACTGCTGGAGTGAGACAAGGATGTATCTTATCACCGCTACTTTTCCTCATCGTAATGGATGAGATTCTGACTGGATCGATCGACTGTGCACCGAACCGAGGATTGCCGTGGAATCCTCCAACAATGGAGCAACTGAACGACCTTGACCTGGCTGACGATATTGTTTTGCTTGCCCAAACACAACCGGACATGCAGAGCAAACTCGACGACCTCACCGAAAGCTCCAAGGCAGCAGGTCTCAAAGTCAATGTCGGAAAGACCAAGTCGATGGAAATCAACACAGGAAATCCCTCCAGCTTCATGGTAGCTGGGCAACAAGTTGAGAAAGTGGAGTGCTTCCAGTATCTTGGTAGCCAGATAACGCCTGATGGTGGTACCAGGAAAGACATCGAAACCCGGATCAGAAAGGCCCGATTTGCGTTTGCGAGTCTCCGAAACATCTGGCGGTCACGCCAGATCTCTCTACGAACAAAAATCCGAATCTTCAACTCAAACGTCAAATCCGTATTGCTGTACGGGTGCGAAACTTGGTGCACATATGCGGTGACGACGCGAAAACTGCAAGTATTTGTAAACCGCTGCCTGCGGAACATCATCCGCGCTTGGTGGCCTGGCAACTGGATCTCGAATGAGGGACTACATCGCCGGTGTCATCAAAGGGCGCTAGAAATCGAGATTCGGGAACGTAAGTGGAGATGGATTGGGCACACGCTGCGAAAAGATGAAAACGAGATTTGCAGAGAGGCGCTTGACTGGAATCCAGAAGGTCATCGAAGAAGAGGCAGGCCCAGAAACTCGTGGCGGCGAAGCCTAGCCGCTGAAATCCGAACTGTCGACGAGAATCTTGACTGGGACCAGGTGAAGACGCTGGCTCCGGATCGTCAACAGTGGAGGTCTTTTACCACGGCCCTATGCACCGGAGGATCGGCGCGGGATCATTAAGTAAGTAAGTAAGTAAGACATGTGCTTACAATGTCATGACCAAGTTGAATGAACGACATCATGCTTGCTACGACTTTTTTCTTCTTACGGCCAACAGCTAAATTTTTTCAACTGCTGCGCAACTTATAACATAAAATCCCTCCCATATCAGCCAGAAAATGAAATAGAAAGATGATTGTATGTGTGGTGCGAGTGGAGTGCAAAAATGTCATTCAATATTGACATTGCTGCCTGACCGACATTGTAGCTTGGTCATTCAACTCGTAGATGACTTTTATATTCTTTCAATAACATTGAACTACTAGACGTTGGTCGGGTCAAACGAAATTGACTGAAATTTTTCAGCCTTGGCGTAACTGTTTTGTCTTTAAGTCTTTCAACGAAACACACTGTGCTATGTTCAAAACTCTCAATAAAATTGCAGATAAGACTTAAATTAGATTCTGTAAAAAGACATTATTTTAGGAATAAGCATGAAAATAGTTTCACCAAAAAAAAATTACTATGTTTTTTGGTTTCAACAGATTTTGTTTCATAGTGTTTTCCTTGAACAATATCTATTACAGGACATATACTGCAATCCAAATAGCACTACAGATGAAGAGCATGGCATGAAAATCCTAAATTACTAATCACTAATCACTTATCGTACTTCCACAGCCAGAACTTAAGTCTGAGTCCCGAAGAATAATAAAAACATGTTATTATTCTTCTTGTCTTTGTTCATGCTTTTAATTATGTTAACATAGAAACATTAAAATAATTAAAAACATAAAATGGTCGGGCCTACCGTGGAGCAGAGAACGCAGAGACGTCAGAACAAGGGGAAAGAAGAAGCGTGGACCACCAGTACCATACGCTCCGAGGGGCATTTCGTTGGAAGCACGCTAAAAAGTGCTCCTTGTAGATAATTGAACCAATGAAGTGACCCATGATTCAGCGGCTGGAAATGAATTATTTTAAACACAGGAATCATAAAACAAGGCAAAAGTTTGCATTAAACATTAACATTTTCAATCATTTAAATTTGAAAGGTGATTATTATAGTCAGACAAGGCCAAATAATCAGACACGTCCTAAATAAATCATTGCATCCAATTTCAATTATTTTATGTAATGTTGTTATGCCATAATACTGGTGATTTCCATTATTGGCTAAAAAAATATATATAAGTGACGCAGAGTAGATTTAAATAATGGGCCTTCATAAAACTTTTTTAGTAATAGTGTCTGAACAAGAAGGCACATTGGTAAATTTGGAAATAATTATTACAGCCAATGCTGGTGTTTTGCATCATGGGAAATATTAGTTTTGTATTTCGAGTTCGTTTCATTCTGATGTGTTTTCCTAAATTTTTCCTGTAGAGTTGTGTTGTGTTAAGAAATCATATAACCTTGCTGACATTGAGAAAAAAAAAACGTGAAGAGCGAATATGGAGAAAGTAAATTGGAAATTCCTCACCGAATGATGCAAACCAAAGCAACCTTTGCTTTGATGATGATTGCCTCCTTCTAGTAGCCCCGTATTGGCTAGCGGCTTTTGCGTTTGACGACGCCTCATGCTCCGCCAACATGTCTTTTTTGGTATGTCACTTTTTGCACGTATGTAGGCCACTTCATTTTTCCAGGATGCAACACTCAACGCAATGAATGCCGCTAGATTGATAGGATTCACTCCCCGAATAACACATTTTCAAGCCGGGGAAGCAATGATTCTGACACTCATGCTTGGGTATTTTTCTAAAATATTTGATCAAGGCTCGCGGTATGATATTTTTCTCCAATTAATTCATCAAACACAAAAACCCTCCCTCCCAAAAGCTGTCGAACCTTCGCCCTAAGAACAATCGTATCTTCCACAAATGATACGGCCGCCGTGCTTTATTGTTCATCACAAAAATTCCCAATCAATAACAGTTTCAGCTTATTTTTTTAGATTTCTCTCCGCCAACCACATGTTTGGATGGGCTTTTCTTTGATTTTCTTCATTTCGGGGTGCGCACTTGAATCGAAAGGAAACTTATCATGATCGAAACACAACTTCAGGCTCCCCAACGAGGTTTTAATAAAGCCAAAAGTATCAAAAACACATAGCAAACTTCTGTCGAGCACTTTTACAAAGATATTCCACTTTTAAACTTCAAATTTCCCCGATACTTGAATTAAATTTTTGGCAGAGAGAAAAAAAAACGCGTCCGTCGCCCAAAATTTATGGCTTACTCCTCCCAAAGCATGGCATGAAAATCCTAAAATATATAAAAATAATCTTTCTTTTGGGGAAAATTGGTAGTATTTTCAGCAGTTTCGGGGCAACACTGTATGCCAGATGGTATTCATTTAAGTTTTTATTACATAATTCTCGTATAAAATATGGAGTGGAGGGATTCATAAATAAAAGAATTATTAAAATTTATCGAAGAATATCCACGAGACAAGTAGTCATCTTTAAAAACATAAACTTCGTTTACTGTCACATACTTCTAGATTAAAATTCACAAATGGGGTCAGAAAAATTTAAAAATAAAACGCCACACACTAAGGTATTTTATTCACCTTCTTGCATAATGCACCGAGAACAAGGCAGTTTATGATTAAAAATCCACAGTCTACATACCATATTGACAAGTATTTCAAAACTTTTACACATTAAACGGTGATTTTCTTGGAATGCTGATTAAAAATGTTTTCCGTCAAGGAAAAAGAGGACAAATGGCAAGAGGTTCATCATGAATAACATTTTATTAAATTAAGGAAACGAATTAATAAATAAACTTCCTGTTTTAAATTTTGTAGGAAGTAATGATGATTTTGCCTTTAACTGATTTTTCAACATTTTGAAAGTTCTAATTGCTTCCAAAAAAGAATAGTATTTAATGTGTTTCCCATCCATTTCGGTATTGGTTTTGTGTTGCAATGTTGAAGTTTTATTCCCCCGAAAGCAGGCACGAACAGAAGAACATTAAAAGTATTAAACTTCTGCATCATCTTCCCGGTGGGAATTTTGCTCACCAGGTCAAGCAAAAGATACCTTCCGACAACTGCTGCTTCCATCCAGCAGAACCAGCCAAGAAAATTCCCAAAAAACAGGCTCGAAAGATCGCTTGTCCATTTGGTGTCCGGTGAGAGTTCTCCGACTCCAAGAAACAGAAAGGTTCCTCGGCAACTTTCCTTCCAGTTCCGTAAAGTGACTGGTTGTGTCCATCGGAGTAGGAAAACATTCGGAATCGGTTTTGTGAGAACATTTCTAGACGTATAAATAGAGGGCGAGAAAAACAAAAGAAAATTAAATTATTTACGAACATCACTGTGAAAGTTTTGTTGCCCTTTTAGTGCAAAAAGCGGGCGGAAAAGATTGGACCAAGAATAAACGATTTTTCCCTCCCGGAAGAGTAAGAAGAACACACCAGCTTAGGTTTTTATTCTTCTCACGCAACAAGCCAGGAAGACAGAAAGTAGGAGCAGAGTGCGGAAGTTTTAAGCATCATCTTCTCACTTTCGGTGCCACCCGTTGGGTTCTGTTTTGCTATTTTGTTTCCATGTTCGAGCAAGATTTGAACGACTGAATATGATGGTTTTTCTCTGGAGCAAAGTGTTAAGATTTTTATGGGAAAATAAACGAAAATGATGCATAGATCAACACAGTAAACTGAATAACTAACCATAACGAACTGGCAGTGAAAATGGGCGGTAAAGTAAGTTTCGTAAGTGAATAAACCATGGACAATGTTCAAAATATAGAAATGCAAATATGTCAATTAAGGTTGCCAGAATTTTTTCCACTCCCATCCGGGCCTAGCAATTCCGGGCATTTTTTGAAAAAAACCTGGCAAAATCCGGGCATGGATTTCAGTTTTTCAAATCCCAAAACCGGGCAAAATTTAGGTGTTATTATATATAAAAGCAAAGAAAAAATGCAAAAAAAATGAAATTAATGTTTTATTGATGTAATTGCAGACTTCCAACAACTTTATGGAACACTTAAATATTTAAAGGTTTATAAAAGTAAATCAGCAAAATTATTTGAAACAACCGTTGAAAATTTCCATACCGTTAATCGATTTGGCTGTAACTTATTAAAAAACTATGATTTTTTTTGGTTTCTTTGTGAAAAAATCCGGGCCGGATTGGACTTTCTCAAAATTTTGTATCAAATATCCGGGCAAACCCGGATAAAACTGGGCAATCTGGCATGCTTAATGTATATGCATTTTTTTCAGGTAGTCAAGTAGATCTTAAATCATTCTGGTCCCAAACATGCTCTTCAAAATAAGTGTGGGAATGCATCAATTGCCTGGAAAAAAATAACTCAAAAAAATTAAGTTAAACTTCACTGGGTTCCTTGGCATTGCGGTATAGAGGCAACGAAAATGCTGACAGCTTGGCCAGAGAAGTGTCTTCTATTCCGCTTGAGGGACCAGAACCATTTTACAGTATATCAAAATGCTATTTTCAATTAGAAATGAAATATAAAGATTTAATAAATAGCCAACAAATCTAATTTATCTGAACATGAAGTGTTTATTCAACCTGTAGTATAAAGAAGGAATCTCTGGGGCATCTTTTATGCAAATGTCAATCTCTTATATCGGAACGATGACTCAAAGTCGTTGTACTGAAAGCTACAAATTCGCCATGCAACAAACGTAGCAAGTTGACTAGAATAGAAATACCCTTAAAATAAGAACGCCAGCACATCAAAACGAAATTCAGTCTGCTTTCTTGATTTTGGTGTGTCCAAATCAAAGTGTGGGAGGGTGGGGAATCATGGGCCACTTTTTTTCGATGTTCCATAACTTCTTTATTATAAAAGATGAAATGAAAATAAAAAATGGTATGGTTTTCTTCATTTTCAAGATATCGTGAGGTTTTTTTTTAAATTTAAATAAGTTGTTTTCCCCAAACTTTGACTGTTTGAAAAAAGCAATATTTTTTGGATTTTGAAAAATGGTGGGGAATCTTGGAACACCAAATCCAAAATGACCAAATAACATGAAAAGTTTATGAGTTGACCCAAACCTGTGATTTCCTAATTCATTTCGTTATTTTAAAGCAATTTCAGTTGATGAAATAAAAAATAGAGCTGTGTATGATCGCATAGATTCCAAAACCTGGCTCGCGAACGTTTTGGAAAAATTTCTTATATAGAATGGACAAAATACTTTTCATAACTCTTCATTTGGCATAAAAAAACTTTGCAGATAAGTAAAACGTATTTTATGTTCTGAATGTATATAAAAACATAAAATTATAGGGGATTCAAGTTGTGTGGCCCAAGATTCCTCACAAGCTATGATTAGCAAATTGGTTGCGTTTGTGTGACTTTTCATGTTTCATGAAAAATTCCTTTTCCACGTGAAAGATCATGACAAAACTAAGATCATAAGCGTATGAGCATATTTTTGTTATGCACTTTAGGCTCCCCATCGATGAAATTAGCGGGTGTTTTTTTTAATTATGTAAGTAAATTTTTCTAACTTTTTTACGCTTGATAAATAAAAGAAGCATATGACGCTTATTTCAGTCAACAAAATATAGGAATATATCCTCACGCAAAGCGACAACGATGACAGTTGGTTTGAGATTTTAATCTCAACACACATCTGAGATATTAAAAGTGGCCCACGTTTCCCCATGGCCCACGATACCCCACTCTCCCCTACATAGCTTTCTATACAACAGAATGAGATGCAGCTTTTTTCCAATTAAATTTACTAGGAAGACTTTCCCAAAAAAAAAAGCTGAAGATAGTCGAAGACTTTGTCTATCTCGGCCAGGGGTGCCAGGTGGTTTCGTCAAAAATCAGGACAACGCGAAGTAAAAAATCAGGATTTTTCAGGACACCTCTTGATTCATGAAAATAATAAAGATTTCTGCTTAGATTGCATAAATAAAGGCGCAATACAGGCACTGTAAACGCCTTGATTTATGCAACAACAGTACGCAGCTTGTTTGCTGGCATATAGTTCAAATCGAAAAACATTATTTAAATATCATCTGAACCGAAGATTACCATCTGTTAAATGGGTTTAGCTATTTTATAACCTATTTTTTCGATTTTCTCATAGTACAATTACAAATTCGACCATATTTAGGAAGTTTTTATGAAAATCAGGACATTTCAGGGACAAATTTTCAAAAATCAGGACAACTCGACAGTTTTTGAAAAATCAGGACGGTCTCTCGAAAATCAGGACAAATCCTGATAAATCAGGACACCTGGCACCTCTGATCTCGGCTCACTGGTGACGGCAGACAATGACACCAGCCGTGAGATCTAGTGGCGAATTATTAGCGGAAGTCGTGCGTACTATGGACTCCACAAGCAACTGCGGTCGAGAAGACTTAGCCCTCGCACGAAGTGTAACCTGTATATGACGCTCATTAGACCGGTTGTTCTCTACGGGCACGAGACATGGATATTGCTCGAGGAGGACCTGCGTACACTCGGAGTATTCGAGTGACGAGTGTTAAGAACCATCTTTGGCGGCGTACAGGAGAACGGAGTGTGGAGGCGAAGGATGAACCACGAGCTCGCGCGACTCTACGGCGAACCCAGTATCCAGAAGGTGGTGAAGGCTGGCCGGATACGCTGGGCTGGACACGTTGCGAGAATGCCGGACGACTGTCCTGCAAAACAGGTGTTCGCTACTAATCCGGTAGGAACAAGACGTGCGGGGGCGCAATGAGCGAGGTGGTTAGACCAAGTGGAGCGTGATCTGGCGAACCGGTCCAGTCCCGGTATTCTTCCAGCTCCTTTGCAGTGGTTCAACTTTAACTGCTCCTGGAATCGCTTCAACACTCTGGAGACGGTTGAATGGTGAATGTTCAACATTTTTGCCAACTGCCGGTGCGACAGGTCAGTAAATTCCAGGTGTTTGGAAAGAATTTGTTTTCTCGACTTGCGTTGTTCACCTTTATTTTCGTTGAATCGAAAAATTCGACTTCGAGTTTGACAGCATGTAAACAATACACATCAATGAGAAAAAGTACAAAATTTGGTTTATTTTACCCAATGGTAAAAAAGTTATGCCCTTTTGAATGTGTCGCAATAATTTCGTATTCGCCCTTTAAGTCTTAAAAAGTGCATTGAGGTGCTTGTTCCTGGATGGCTGGCTTTCTAGTAGGACGTGTGCTCTTGTAGGTATGCTACAAAATCATATCATCACTTCAAGTTTTAGTTCCAGTAAGAACAACATCTGGGCGTGGTAGCGTATTCGATTCTCATCACGAAGGTTGGGGCTCGATCCCCAAGCTGGGCAAGATATTTTTCAATTAGTGATTTGATACTTGTGTGACCATTCTGATGCGATATATGTAGGAAATGTAGGAAAGAAGCAATTGAGTAGCAAATTGAACAAATCTCGGCAAACTTTGAAATCCGTTGCGTGGCATGATAGTGGCACCATGCACTGAACATAGTTTAAAATCAAGAGAAGGTGATATAAACCGATGCCAAGGATGCCATTGAGAAAGAGAGAAAATTTAAAAATGCCGCTGGAAGCTAAATAGAAGGTCGTTAAGACTTGTTTTGAATCTTGAAAGTATCAATATGAATTTAAATTTTGAGCTGCATAGAACGTACTTCATATCACTGATGGGGCTGAGAAAGCTTTTTTGTATTTGTTTAATGGGACTTTTGGTTGCTTGGGAATAGATCAATACAAGACTGAAACAAGTGTGAAAAGATAAAAAAGAAATTATATGATAAAGTAAAAGTATTTCATGTAATTAACGACAATTTTTTTTTTGACATTAATTATCATATAAACGCCTTCATTTCCCCCATAGAAAGTTTTTTTTTTCGATCAAATGAATAGTTTTTAAAATACACACGTTTGTAATTGCCCGGATTCTAAATTATCATTGCCTTAATTCCACGAACATATATTGTAATCTCTCATTCACAAAAACACCACCATTAAAGGAGAACACATGCGCCATTTTTACTAAGCGTCAACCGGTTCCTGCCTTGAAAATACTATTAAATACTTCAACTTTTTCTTTTCCATATTCTACTTAAAAGTAGAATCTATATCAAGTGATAACCTTTTTACGAATTTTTCCGAATCTGATTTTGTATTCGAAGTTGTTCCGTGAACAAAGGAATCAAATTTTCACCCCTTCTTTTTTCACACATGAACCGCGAGAGACATTCCGAGGCCATTCATTCAAACGATCATCTTTATGACGTCGTATCTTTAAAATCCTCCCATTTACAATATTTTTTTTTTAAATGGTAAATAGGTAACACATGATTTCATACATATTGCATGCAAAATTAAATCAAATAGCCTTGAATGAAGAACCACGTGATTAATTTTCCGGGCTGCGTTATAAGAAAGCAATTTGTACAAAACATTTGAACAAACTCTATATAAATCTAAATTTTACGTGAAATATTCAGTTCTGATTTTTTTTCTATGTAGCTGATGAACGTAAAAATTATGTATATCTACAGGATTTAAGTACCGTAAACTGGGGGAACTTTCATCACTTTTTTCATTCATTTTTTGAATATATTGGAAGGGGTTTTCTTTTTCGTAATACCTAAAAATTTTAAAACACTTACTGAGATGAGGATTATAAAACAGGATCATTGATTGCAGTAAATTCAAACTAGGGGTCACTAGGGTTTTTACGTACCTCAACAGCTTCAAAATTATTGTTATGGTGCCATTGAGCACAGAAGGCATAAACATTAATAACAGTAATTTTTGTTAAGGCTAATCTGATTTTTTAAGGTTTTTTGTTCAAAAACATTTATAATCAAAAGATGGACAATGTTGCTGCATATATCTAGAGGCAAAAATTATAAACATTTCTCTATTTTTTTTGGCCTCAGAAACAAATGAAATTTTGCCTTCATGCCATTCGCTAGGTCCTCGCACTGTTCCCATGTTCTTTTTTTCTTAAATTTGAACCATTTAGGGTTTTAGCCATTTTTACTATACGGGCTGTTTAATGGAAAATCACTATTTTTTTCAATATCCAGAAATTTTTACAAAATGACCATAAAAATAACACTCAAACCAAACATAAACAAAGAAAAGAGTTGAACTTTCACATAAAACAACTCATTTGCTCTTAAATGCTTAAATTTGATCAGGAGAGATGTTTGTTTGAGAGCCTTCGAAAAACAAGATATTTTAAGATTTGAAATAATATTTTATATCATATCAAATATCAGAAATGACCGACCTGGAACTTTGGCGACGACTTTTGGCATGAAATCACGGACACGAATTGGAACTTGGAACGTTTTAACCCTTGCCCAACAAGGCAAACTGGAACAACTTGCTAGAGAGGATAGCCGCCTCAAGCTTGAAATTCTGGGACTGAGCGAAGTCCGTTGGCCTAATACTGGAGAACACAAGACACAATCCGAGCAAGTCCTGCTTTACTCTGGCATACGAGGAGAACATGCTACTCGGGAACGAGAAGTTGGTGTCCTGTTAAGCCCGCAGGCCTACGCGGCCCTCATTAGATGGGAACCGATAAACGAAAAAATAATCGTAGCCAGATTCAGAACACGGGTTAGAAACCTTACAATGGTCCAGTGTTATGCGCCAATTGACGTTGCCGACTTGCAGGAGAAAGAGCAGTTTTACAGTAAACTGAACAGCGTGGTTGAGAGAAGGGTGACATTCAAATCCATTTGGGCGACTTCAACGCAAAGATTGGCTCCGACAATCAGGACCTTGAGGACATCATGGGCGCCATGGCCTAGGACAGATGAGCGAAAACGGAGAGCTGTTTGTAGAATTTTGTGGCAACAACAACATGGTGATCGGTGGATCGCTCTTCCCCCATCGACCAGCACATAAGGTCACTTGGGTATCCCGAGATGGCCGAACAGAAAATCAAATTGACCACATTTGCATCAGCCGAAAATGGAGAAGGAGCCTTCTTGATGTCCGCAACAAACGAAGCGCAGACATTGCATCTGACCATCACCCCGTCCTTGGCGAAATACGACTAAGAGTTGCGCGTGTCCAACGGCGCGAGGAGAAAGTCGGGTGTCGATACGACGTTCGCCGGTTGGAGAATCCAGAGGTGAAAAGGGCACATGTTGAACAGCCAAAATCCCGAGCCTCGGAGCTGCCGATAGACGGAACAGTCGAAGAACAGTGGTGTGGAATCAAGAATGCCTTTATCACGACGAGCCATGGTACTCTCGGTAAAGTTGGTGGAAGAAGGAGTGAATGGATGTCGGATAAAACTTGGAGGATGGTCGATGATCGGAGAAAGGCGAAAGTCGGAATTGAGCAGGCATGTACCGGGTCAGCCAAAGCAGCCGCCCGCTTACGATATGCGGAGCTGGAAAAGGCAGTTAAACGAGCTTGTAGACGAGACAAGAGAGCCTGGACAAACTCCCTAGCCGAAGAAGGAGAAAGAGCCGCCGCCAATGGAGATATCCGATTACTTTATGACATCTCTCGCCGCCTCAGTGGTGCAAGGACTAATGCAAGAATGCCGCTAAAAGACCGAGCAGGTCAGTTACTGACCGATCGAACAGATCAGCTCAAACGATGGACTGAGCACTTCGAACAACTCTTCCGAGTCACGAATAGCGATGGCCAACAGAACCCGCAGCTCGAAGCGCCAACAGTGAGTCGCATAAATGGCGTCAACTCGGAAGCGCCCTCGCTGGCTGAAATAGCACAATACGAAGCATTTTCGTGCAAGGTCTTGCACGATGGTGTCTTGTCCGAACCAATCCCGGTTACTGCTGGAGTGAGACAAGGATGTATCTTATCACCGCTACTTTTTCTCATCGAAATGGATGAGATTTTGATTGGATCGATCGACTGTGCACCGAACCGAGGATTGCCGTGGAATCCTCCAACAATGGAGCAACTGAACGACCTTGACCTGGCTGACGATATTGTTTTGCTCGCCCAAACACAACCAGATATGCAAAGCAAACTCGACGACCTCACCGAAAGTTCCAAGGCAGCAGGTCTCAAAGTCAATGTCGGAAAGACCAAGTCGATGGAGATCAACACAGAAAATCCCTCCAATTTCATGGTAGCTGGGCAACAAGTTGAGAAAGTGGAGTGCTCCCAGTATCTTGGTAGCCAGATAATGCCTGATGGTGGTACCAGAAAAGACATCGAAACCCGGATCAGAAAGGCCCGATTTGCGTTTGCGAGTCTCCGAAAAATCTGGCGGTCACGCCAGATATCTCTACGAACGAAAATCCGAATCTTCAACTCAAACGTCAAACCCGTATTGCTGTACGGGTGCGAAACTTGGTGCACATATGTGGTAACGACGCGAAAACTGCAAGTTTTTGTAAATCGCTGCCTGCGGAACATCATCCGCGCTTGGTGGCCTGGCAACTGGATCTCGAATGAGGGACTACATCGCCAGTGTCATCAAAGGGCGCTAGAAATCGAGATTCGGGAACGTAAGTGGAGATGGATTGGGCACACGCTGCGGAAAGATGAAAACAAGATTTGCAGAGAGGCGCTAGATTGGAATCCAGAAGGACATCGAAGGAGAGGAAGACCCAGAAACTCGTGGCGGCGAAGCCTAGCCGCTGAAATCTTGACTGGGACCAGGTGAAGACGCTGGCTCCGGATCGTCAACAGTGGAGGTCTTTTATCACGGCCCTATGCACCGGAGGATCGGCGCGGGATCATTAAGTAAGTTAAGTAAGTAAGTATCAAATATCATCTAATGAAAACCAAATCATGCTTATTGAAACTCAAATAATAGGCTTTCAAACGTAGCAAACAATTTTCAGATATTTTGACTTTTTACTTATATAATAATGATTATCTGCAAAAATTTCATGTTGATCAAAGTCCCCCCAGTTTTCGGTACATCTCTATCACATTACATAAAGTTTGCTGAACTTTTCATTTAGCATTGACTCCTTATAGAAAGGGAAAATGTACACTGTATCAAAAATTTGTCCGTACAGCACGTACCTTGAAATCCAAACAATCAAAAAGTCGATTTTTTTATTCAATATAAGTACTACAATTACATCATTCGCTGCAGAAACTAGTCCTTTTTGTAGATCAGTATTAAAAATGTTTATGAATTAAACCTTAAAAATAATCCAATTCATTTTGTATAGAAAGTCCCAAAAACGACGTCAAAAAATTGTCCGTACACTGAGGCCTTTGTCAAATATTAGTCATGTAAACAGTTATATGTCAGTCTGTCCAACGCAGAAACGTGAGTTGAATCTCAGCAAAGACAATTTCTAGTGTTCTGAGCGATAAATACGGTAAAATGAACTTTATATAGCATAATTTAGTAGATTTTCGTGTTTCCGGATGTCAACAGGTATTTTTTTGTGAGAAGCAGACATTTTCCTGTTAATCAAATCCACAAAAATTAACAAGAAAATGTCTGCTCCTCACAAAAATACCCGTTGACATCCGGAAACTGATTGCTGACCTGAAGAATGACAGTAAAAGCTTGTCCGAATTTGCAGGTATAGTAAAACGGCCAAGATCGTCGGTTCAGTATGTCCTTCAGAACTTTAAGAAGAATAACTCCCTGGAGACTACACCAGGAAAAGGCCGCAAACTGAAGCTTACGGATCGTCACCATCGCATCATTGTCAAGGAAATCAGTCAGAATACTAAAATCAGTGCCCCGAAACTAGCAGACAGCCTGAAGATTTTTGAAAACATACAGGTTAATCCTCAAACGGTACGGAACATACTAAATGAGAAAAAATACCGCGGTCGTGTTGCTCGAAAGAAGCCGTTTATATCTGCTAAAAATAAGAAAAATCGGCTGGAATACGCTCAAAAGTATGTGCTGGAACCGGAAGAGTTCTGGCAGAACGTCATATTCACTGACGAAAGCAAATTTAATATTTTTGGGTCTGACGGACATGTAAGAGTATTGCGTAATCCAAATATTGAATTGGATCCGAAAAATGTGCGACCGACAGTTAAGCACGGTGGTGGCCATGTAATGGTGTGCGGTGCTTTCAGAGCAAATGGCACCGGAAACTTGACATTCATTCACGGAGAAAAATAAATAGATTTATCAGTCATATTACGCGTCTACAGGAATATAAATATGATTGTTTGGTTCTGACCCGAAAATACGATCAAACCAACCATCAGCTTATACGATTAGTCTCCAGGGAGTTAGTCTTCTTAAAGTTCTGAAGCACAAACTGAACCCACGATCATGGCCGTTTTACTATTCTATGCGTAATTCGAGGACAAGTAAATAAATAAATTTCGGACAAGCTTTTACCGTCATTCTTCAGGTCAACAATCAATTTCCGGATGTCAACGGGTATTTTTTTTGTGAGGAGCAGACATTTTTCTGTTAATTTAATCCACAAATTGTTGAAATCTACTGATTTATGCTAGATAAAGTTCATTTTACCGTTTTTATCGCTCTGACCACTGGAAATTGTGTTTGCTGAGATTCAACTCACGTTTCTGCGTTTGACAGACTGTCACATAACTGTTAATTTGACTAATATTTGACAAAGGCCTCAGTGTACGGACAATTTTTTGAAATCGTTTTTGGGACTTTCTATACAAAATGAATTGGATTATTTTTAAGGTTTAATTCATACACATTTTTAATACTGAACTACAAAAAGGAATAGTTTCTGCAGCGAATGATGTAATTGTAATACTTTTATTGACTGAAAAAGTGCACTTTTTGAATGTTTGGATTTCAAGGTACGTGCTGTACGGACAATTTTTTAATACAGTGTATTTTATGTCAAGAGTGTATATAAAACCGCTTAAATATAGGTAACCTACGATGCCCCAATTAATGTGGTCAATTATTCCCTTCTAGCTACGATTTGCAATTTGAAGGCTTTTGAGTTACTTTTTGATATTTCATCAAAATTTCACAAAACCTACAATCGTTTGGCTGAAACTTTCCAAACAATTTATCACAATCGCCTCATTCCAAAACCAAGGACCTTACTCTTATTTATGACTTCTCACTTTCACCCTTTGGAGCACCACGAACGAATTCAAAATCAACGGTTAGCAGAAGTCTAGGAGCAAGAAAAAAACTTTTCCCACATCAGAGAAAACGTCTTTCGAAGTTCTGACCAAACAAACCTAGCCGGACAAATGCGGGGAGCTACCAACAAAGATTGATAAACTCGTGACAAGAATCCATTTCTGATTTCCGGGGAACAAAATTGTCCCACAGGATGTAAGATTTTCTCGGAAGACGACCGACGGTTGTAGCCGAGATTTACGCATCACTTTTCTACCTCCCCACCCGAAAATTAATCTTGTCTGGGGCTGGTTCCTTGATGCAGTTCTCAAGGTGTTTTTTTATTTATTTAAAACTTTTTTCAAGCTACACCTACCGAATATTTAAAAAAAAATACATTATTCAATATTGAGTGGTACTTTGAAATACGATTTTTTTAAAATGAAAATAGAAAAATTTAAAAAATATAGAAACCTGATACTTTACCAGTTTTCTTACATTTGGGTGATTTTGAAGCAAACAAAATTCAAACCTTGAAATTCGTGAGAGATCATCGGGGACCGAACTTTTACCGGCTGGCTCGAGAATAGACAGTTGAAAAAAAAATAATCCCAGAATAAAACTCTCTACCTCGCCAAGGATAAACATAAATTTAATATTCTGTAGTGCGAGCGTCATAAAAAATGCGCTCGTTTGCATATAAGATGACGCCTGGGACGCATTTAGCCGTTTGTACAGAAATAGAGACACGTCGTAGAAGAGAACTGTTTTACCTATAGATATGTTCTATAATGTTATAGATTTTGATGATAATTTTAATAGAAACTCAAATCCTCCAAATAGTTTTTTTTTTATTTCTTACAAACTTTATTTACATATTTCAAATGTTTAAATACCCTACAGTTCAATATTCCTCATGACTGTTTTTCTCAGACAAAAATACCAACATTCTCTTCCTGATCGCCAGAAAACCATCTATGGTATCCCAACACCTTCCTATTGGCACACTTTTGGGTAAACCACATTCAACATCCGCGCAGAGGAAAACTTCCGACCTAAAAAAACACCCGACAAATATTTACTCTGGGTCATCTCTCGCGTGTTTGCCCGCACCCGGGGGCTATTTGAGGAGCAGCAGTCGGTATCCAGGAAAATTGAATACCAAGCTTGGAAACATGATGCTGAAGCTGCTGGCTGCTCTCGAGAGCTACAAACATACGAGTGGCATTTCAATCCAAGGAAAGTGGATGGATATTTTTTGGAGTATGTTTCTCTTGTTTTAGGGATACGGATCCGGATCCGTTTTTGGCGTGGTCGTTGAGGCAACTGGAGTACTACTACATCTTCTCTGAGCTGCTGCTACTTCTGGAAGGTAAACCACGTGTGAAATTCCCGCCCCGATCAATTAACAACTTTTCGCATTTCGGGATGATGACGAGTAAGGGGGAAGGAGAATCGGTACAACCAAATACAACGGGAAACAAGACGAGAATGTACGGTATTCCAAACATGAAAATTCTAGAAGTTGGTACCAGCTACACAGAAAGTGAATAGGATTTCTTTGAGGAAAAATTTCAACGCATTCGAGTGCCATGCAAATACTGTTGTGAAGTTCAACGTGTGATGTGCTTCGAAAACTTGACCTTGTTTTTGATTGAAAGAAGTTTTTGGATACCGTCAACTGGGGCATCATGCAACACTTTTCAACTTCGATAGCTTCTTAAAACTTCATGTCCCCAGATTATCATACCACTTGAGCATAAAAAATTTTAAGGTTGATGAAACACTGGCATGTTTTTTCACCAAAAACATGCTTTTTCACCCTACTAAGAAAAAGGGATAAGTAGAAACAAACTTAGTTTTTAATGAAAAAGCAAATGAAGAATTATGAAAATGTATTGTTTTCGATATATTTGTGATGCCATTTCCCATAAAGCATCAATTGCAGTAATTTATGGTTTTGTTCGAATTGAATTCTACATTTATACTGTCGAAAACGTTTTTAAAGATTCTCAACTACGGTAAAAAGTCTATGGTTATTGAGGATAACTGAATGCAGACCTCTTAGCTATGCAGTAAATACGTTTCCGGCAGGCAAAAAGTGTTGCCTACGGTAATTTTTTTTTATATTTTTACATGAAATATCAAATTGACAACTCCATTGAAAATGTTTCAATCAAATGGATAGTTTTGAAAATACACACGTTTGTAATATCCCGGATTCTAAATGATCATAGCTTTAGCATCGATCCACCAAATAAATGAAAGCTTTAGGATCGACCTCTGGTAGATTGATCAAATTAATTTTTATCAAAAAAGTGATAAAAAAAAGGACGAAGTTTCAAAGATGCATTCACCTTCTATCTTGGTAGAAAAAAACGCTTATAAACGCTTTAATTAAGGTACTCATAATTTAAAAAAAAATTAAAAATTAATTTTATGAACAGATTAATCACCGTAATGTTTGTACGTTACTTTAATTTGTCGGCATTTACGGTGAAAAGTGATGTCCTTTTTAGTAGGGACATCTAAAGATATCGGAGATCGGGTACCCAACCCCGGTGGATGCTTTGGTCGCATGCAGACTGAGAAGGTGGCCGCACGCGTCTGTTCCCCAGGTCAGGGGCGGCGTGCAACAACAACCGAGCGTCTGTTCTCCAGGTCAGGGGCGGCTCAAACAGCGTCTGTCTTGCAGCAAGCGGCTGAATTTATGAAATGCGGCTCCCGCCAGCTAAGTCCAAGATGGCAGCCCCATCGCGGGATAGGGACTTTAGGCTAACAACCTACTGCTCCCGATTCATAACTTGTTACGGAATCCGAAAGAAATGACCGATCTGGAACTTTGGCGACGACTTTTAGCATGAAAACACGGACACGAATTGGAACTTGGAATGTTTTAACCCTTGCCCAACAAGGCAAACTGGAACAACTTGCTAGAGAGGCTAGCCGCCTCAAGCTTGAAATTCTGGGACTGAGCGAAGTCCGTTGGACTAATACTGGAGAACACAAGACACAATCCGGGCAAGTCCTGCTTTACTCTGGCATACGAGGAGAACATGCTACTCGGGAACGAGGAGTTGGTTTCCTGTTAAGCCCGCAGGCCTACGCGGCCCTCATTAGATGGGAACCGATAAACGAAAGAATAATCGTAACCAGATTTAGAACACGGGTTAGAAACCTTACAATGGTCCAGTGTTATGCGCCAACTGACGTTGCCGATTTGCAGGAGAAAGAGCAATTTTACAGTCAACTGAACAGCGTGGTAGAGAGAATTCCGAAGGGTGACATTCAAATCCATTTGGGCGACTTCAACGCAAAGATTGGCTCCGACAATCAAGACCTTGAGCGCATCATGGGGCGCCATGGCCTAGGACAGATGAGCGAAAACGGAGAGCTGTTTGTAGAATTTTGTGGCAATAACAACATGGTGATCGGTGGATCGCTCTTCCCCCATCGACCAGCACATAAGGTCACTTGGGTATCCCGAGATGGCCGAACAGAAAATCAAATTGACCACATCTGCATCAGCCGAAAATGGAGAAGGAGTCTTCTTGATGTTCGCAACAAGCGAAGCGCAGACATTGCATCTGACCATCACCTCGTCCTTGGCGAGATACGACTGAGAGTTGCGCGTGTCCAACGGCGCGAGGAGAAAGTCGGGTGTCGATACGACGTCCGCCGGTTGGAGAATCCAGAGGTGAAAAGGGCATACGTTGAACAGCTAGAATCCCGGGCCTCGGAGCTGCCGACAGACGGAACAGTCGAAGAACAGTGGTGTGGAATCAAGAATGCCTTTATCACGACGAGCCATGGTACTCTCGGTAAAGTTTGTGGAAGAAGAAGTGAATGGATGTCGGATGAAACTTGGAGGATGGTCGATGATCGGAGAAAGGCGAAAGTCGGAATTGAGCAGGCATGTACCGGGTCAGCCAAAGCAGCCGCCCGCTTACGATATGCGGAGCTGGAAAAGGCAGTTAAACGAGCTTGTAGACGAGACAAGAGAGCCTGGACAAACTCCCTAGCCGAAGAGGGGGAAAGAGCCGCCGCCAATGGAGATATCCGATTACTTTATGACATTTCTCGCCGCCTCAGTGGTGCAAGGACTAATGCAAGAATGCCGCTGAAAGACCGAGCAGGTCAGTTATTGACCGATCGAACAGATCAGCTCAAACGATGGACTGAGCACTTCGAACAACTCTTCCGAGTCACGAATAGCGATGGTCAACAGAACCCGCAGCTTGAAGCGCCAACAGTAAGTCGCATAAATGGCGTCAACTCGGAAGCGCCCTCGCTGGCTGAAATAGAAGCGGCAATCAAAAACATGAAATCCAACAAAGCACCTGGGATCGATTGCATCCCTGCTGAAATGCTGAAAGCCGACCCTGCCCTTTCAGCACAAATGTTGCACCGTCTTTTCGCTGACATCTGGGATACTGCAACATTCCCGGCCGACTGGATGCAGGGTATCCTCGTTAAGGTCCCGAAGAAAGGAGACCTGACAGAGTGCGGTAACTGGCGAGGCATAACGTTGATCTGTACAACCCTCAAAGTACTCTGCAAAGTGATCCTGAACAGGATCCAGGAGAAAATCGACGCTACACTCCGACGGCAACAAGCTGGATTCCGATCCGGACGATCATGTGTGGACCACATCACAACGCTACGAATCATACTGGAACAAATCAACGAATTCCAGGACTCTCTTCTGCTGGTGTTCGTTGATTTCGAAAAAGCATTCGACCGACTTAATCATGAAAACATCTGGGCGGCTCTAAGGCGACGAGGGGTCCCAGAGAAACTAGTCCATCTCATCGAAGCACAATACGAGGCATTTTCGTGCAAGGTCTTGCACGATGGTGTCTTGTCCGAACCAATCCCGGTAACTGCTGGAGTGAGACAAGGATGTATCTTATCACCGCTACTTTTCCTCATCGTAATGGATGAGATTCTGACTGGATCGATCGACTGTGCACCGAACCGAGGATTGCCGTGGAATCCTCCAACAATGGAGCAACTGAACGACCTTGACCTGGCTGACGATATTGTTTTGCTCGCCCAAACACAACCGGACATGCAGAGCAAACTCGACGACCTCACCGAAAGTTCCAAGGCAGCAGGTCTCAAAGTCAATGTCGGAAAGACCAAGTCAATGGAGATCAACACAGGAAATCCCTCCAGTTTCATGGTAGCTGGGCAACAAGTTGAGAAAGTGGAGTGCTTCCAGTATCTTGGTAGCCAGATAACGCCTGATGGTGGTACCAGGAAAGACATCGAAACCCGGATCAGAAAGGCCCGATTTGCGTTTGCGAGTCTCCGAAACATCTGGCGGTCACGCCAGATCTCTCTACGAACGAAAATCCGAATCTTCAACTCAAACGTCAAATCCGTATTGCTGTACGGGTGCGAAACTTGGTGCACATATGCGGTAACGATGCGAAAACTGCAAGTATTTGTAAACCGCTGCCTGCGGAGTATCACCCGCGCTTGGTGGCCTGGCAACTGGATCTCGAATGAGGAACTACATCGCCGGTGTCATCAAAGGGCGCTAGAAATCGAGATTCGGGAACGAAAGTGGAGATGGATTGGGCACACGCTGCGAAAAGATGAAAACGAGATTTGCAGAGAGGCGCTTGACTGGAATCCAGAAGGTCATCGAAGAAGAGGCAGGCCCAGAAACTCGTGGCGGCGAAGCCTAGCCGCTGAAATCCGAACTGTCGACGAGAATCTTGACTGGGACCAGGTGAAGACGCTGGCTCCGGATCGTCAACAGTGGAGGTCTTTTACCACGGCCCTATGCACCGGAGGATCGGCGCGGGATCATTAAGTAAGTAAGTAAGTCTAAAGATAATGTGATGCGAATGCTTCTAAATAAATTCTACCCGCTCATTTTCACCAACTTTTCATTTAATCAAACCTTCTATCCATCTATATATAAAATTTATCATAATCTTTAAATGTTCCTACAAAAAAGGACATCACTTTTCACCGCTAAAGCCGATAAATTAAAATAATATTAAAAATAAAATTCTTAAAAATCCAGTTAAATTTCAAGTGTCGAAATCGACTAAATACCCAGCAAATGGCATTCATTGACATTGAATCTGTAATTGCATTTAAAGATCTGAATAGCTCGGCTCAACGAGAAAAAGCAGAAAAAAAGATCGAAAGATTGATTTGGAAATGAACCCATCTAGTCAGTTTTTTTTACTCCAAAGAATCGATCCAAAAATCAAATATTTTACTTCAATGGTCGACCAATCCAAGTCCTAACAATTCTTCTTTGATTTTCCATAATTGCCTAAAATGCCAACAATTAAAAAAGAAAATATAAAAAAAATATCATTGAAAGAATTTAATCAACGGAAGGAAAAATTAGCTCAGATCGAAAAACTATTCAACTAAAAAAGAAATATCAGGGAACATTCAACTTTTTTGGATAAGATGTTTATTTTGGAAAATTTTGATGGGGTATAAAAGCTTTGATTGCACTTGTCGGAAATTGCTAAAGTGTACCTTACATATATTTAAAGTTATTGAAATCAAACAAAAAAAATTCATTGTAGCAATTTTTATCGTTAATTGCTTAAGGTGTTTCGAAGTTTTATTTAATTTCCAGACCAAAGGACAATCATTAATCTAAAATCAAAATCAAAATATTGTAACTATTTATGACTTGAGTGTAAAAGCAAATACAGTAAAACGGGGTAAAATTGATCTTTTTTTTTCAATATTTCTCGATTATTTTTCGGTTAAGGGGAATGTGGTATGTTTCATATTTTTAAAACCAGTACTGGATAACTATGAGCGTAAAAAATGGCTGCATAAATTTATAAGACTACTTAAAATTTGATTGAAGAAATTGATTTCGTTTTTGTTTATTATTTGATGCATTGAGGTAACATTGATCAGTCTCTATTTTGACGGTTTTAACGAGTTTTCTTGATAATAAAGAATACAAAATACCTTCATAATATTTACAAATGCTAGTAATTGATAAACTGAGGCAGTTCGTATGTTAAGGCCGTACCACAACTAAGATCGAAAGATGAACAATGATGCTGCATAAATGAGGGACTAAATTTTTCAACATTACTTATAAAATTTTAACTTCAATAAACAATGAATAAATGCCTTCGCACTATTCCCCTTTCGTTTTCTCCTTCAAACTTTACCATTTATAGGGTTTCTAGCCTTTTGTACCAGACTAGCTTATTCTTGGAAAACGTCCCTATTTTTTAAATATCAAAAATTTACCTAACATAAACAAAAACTACACCAAAACTTTAAATTGAAAAAAGTTGTACCGACACAAAAATCAACCAGTTGTTTCTAAACTCTTTGATTTTAGCAGGAAGAGTGTTTGTGTATTTTAACTTTAGCCTAAGTTATTGATGTTTATGAGGAAAAACTTCATGTTGTATAAAGCTATCCCGGTGATCAATGTTACCCCGTTTTACGGTTTAAAAATCTTAGTGAAAGATTGAATTCTGATTTCATTAATATATATTGCATTTTCAGATCAATATTAGCCATCATTGAAAAGTTACTTTTGAAACTTGAGAATGAATAATATCATGAAATTAATATGTGTTTGTTTCAAATTCAAATATCATAATGCCTTTCAACATAAAAAATATATATATTTTGTAATTTTGTTATCGAACTTGGCTGAGTTTCGTGATCGACACCAATCATATCGTTTCCAAGTCATTCACACAATGATACTTTAAATTAAATGTTCTTATCCAGTTTCAGATTGGACAAAAAAAAATGATTATATCAATTGAAATTGACTCAGACTCTATATTAAAGAATAGTATCAACTATCTTCTCAAGAAAATAGCTATTTTGATGCAAATGTTTTAATAACTGTTCCGAAACTTTTTTGGGATTTTGGATTTTGCTCATGAATTTGAATATACCGTCCGTCTATCTCCTCTAGTTTTGGTGCTATAGCTCGTTTAACTTTAAAAATTAGAAATTTCTACAGAATTGCAGTTGAATCAACAGAACAGACGTACAAGCTAGCCCACGAAACTTATGTATAAGTTCCAACGACCGTTTTGAATTAATTTTTGTTCTTCGGCTGGGCCACCAGATGTCTCCCATCACACCAAGAAGAATTGTCAAAACTAAACTGAGAAATTTTGATCAGTTTTGAACAGGTCGTATGAACTGTTTGGCATGTTCCAAGATAATCACTGTTGAAGTTTCGTAACACTTTCGTCACGTTGCTTAGTAGAAAAATATCTTAAAAGTTATTCGCTATTTTCTTCAAGCAAGAAGTACTAAATTTTAAACTTGAACTTGAACTGAACTTGAAAGTAACCCGCTTCGAGTTGTCTCGAATTAGTTTTGATGGGTGAAACTGATCGTTAAGAATGTTCCTAATTGACTGGATATAGTCGATTCGTCCTCTGACGATAACCGGGCGAAGGGCGAAAACTTGTTCCAAAGTTGTTAGTTATTTTGAATGCATCAGTAGTGCATGAATAAAGCAAATGGAATTCAGTTATAAATAGAAACCGTCTATTTAAGAGTTGAATTAGTTATAAGTAATTACCAATTATTAATGATTTAAATACGATTACGCCTTTTCGAAAACTGGACACATGAAAATTTTATCTTTAACTTTTGAACGGCGCAATAGATGGCACTGTTTCGAGTCAATGTTCAACGTGTTTTTTTATGTCAGCATTAAAAATTTTACAGACATTTTAGAAGAATTTTTGTTCGAGCTTGTACGCCTGTTCTCTGTGGTTGAATGAAACAATAAACTGGCAAAAAAAAACTGATTTTAAAGTTATTTACTATCCCATGTTTCATGAAGCATCAAGATTTTGTCTAGATTTTGAAGTTTCAGAAATACAATACATTAGTCAAAAATGTTAGTCGATTATTTTAAGAAATAATGTAGGGGAGATGAGGGCATAACGAGCACCCAGGGCATAATGAGCACTACTCTTTTCTACGAAAGTACGTATTTTCTTAAATAAATTTTCATGAGGATTTGTTTCGTACTTCCTATAGTATTAATTTTTCACAAAAAAAAACGAATCTCCTTATCATCTTTACAGAGATATTTGAAAAAAAACTAGCTTGGTTCTCAAGTTACGAAAATATTATAATTTTTGAGCACCACGAAATAAGCTTTAATGATCTTAAAATAACCTTGATCTATAATGTACGCACTGCAACATGATGTACACATTGTTTCTCAATTTTTACCATCATAAAATTTTTGCTTTTTTCACTTTTATCAATTTTAAAACATGTTTTTACTTAAATTTGTTGACTAGGGGCATATAGAGCACCATATTATCGAGGCATAATGAGCATTTTCTGCCGTAGATTCTAGCAGCGAATAAAAATTGATTTATAGCGCCACACCTTGACTAGTTTTCATCCGACGATTTACCCTATTGGTAAGGTGCCGGAGAGGTAATCAAAAGACTAGAGTTAGATTTCTGTTCGAGGTGATTTTTTTCCATTTACAATTCATGATCAATTTTTTTATTGTTACATTATACGGCTAGTAGCATCATCCTCCGAACAAAGCACATAATGTATGAGCGTGCGTGAATTGTTTGTATTCTACAAACAGACCTAGATTATTTTGTTATTGCTTTGTTTGATGAATTTACGACTCACCTGACTTCATCGAATTGAATTCGCTGCTAGATTCCCTGGCAGAAAACGCACATCTTGCCCTGATTAAAAGTGCTCATACTGCCTCAGGGGGGGGTTCTCATTATGCCTCCACAGTGGCTGGTTTTCAGCTTTTGGCAAAAAATTTTAAAATGCATCTTTTAACGTTTTCACCTAGTTTTTCACGTTTCAACCCGTTGGGGAATAGGCTTTTCAAGTGTCTGAACACGAAACAATAATGTCACCTCCATATTATAGCTATTTTCTATGGTTAAATAACCGTTTTCCTTAAGGTGGCCATTATGCCCCCATCTCCCCTAACTATATTATCACTGACATCACAAAAAAAGTTCAATTTTTTTTTATATTGTAGATAATAAGTCATTTAACATCTATGTAGAAGACTGCAAAACGTTTTATTTTAAAAAATATCTGAGATTCATTCAATCAAAACCTCTATTTGTAACATTGCAAATAAAAAAAATGCATTAATTGTTCAACAATTCCAAACCAGTAAAAATAACCTTTAAACTAGTTGTCAAATTTCAAATTATTTCTTTTGCATTGCTTTAAAAAATTATTAATAATTTGCCCTTCAAGGAATAAAAAAAAATTCATTTGAGTAAGCCTTATTTCCTGGTTTAAAAGATTGGACCTGAATTGAGATTTTTCTCGTGTATTTTCCCGTCTAATGTCGAATCATTATTGCTTGAAAACGTTACTCTATGGTATAAATATTGCTGGCAGCAATTTTTGTGGCTGTGGCCAAGTTTACCACGACATCGAACATATCGTTTGGTCATGTGAGATCCACCTGGCCGCTAGAGCAAATTAAGTAGATTCTCTTCGGGCAAGAGGAAAACCACTTTGCACCTCATTAAGAGATGTACTAGCTGCAATAGACATTGATAACATGTTTGAAACATATCCTTTTTTCTAAAAGCTATTGATCTTCACCAATAATTTTTATTATTTTCATATTTCTCTATATATTTCCTGTTCTCTTCAAAAAGTGACGATCTAGGTCTAGACCTAAGCAAACAATTGTAAATCTACAAAATGAGTTTGCTGAAAGCCTCGAGGTATGAGCCGTTTTTAAAAAAGGGGATTAACAAAAAAATGTTTATTTTACTTATACCCTATTTGTTGAAAATTGGTTACTGTTCTAAGCAAGCGATTGAAATTTCATTCGTTCCAGATTTAAAAAAAACTTTTTAAATATAGATCTCTCTTTATTTCATTTAAAAAAAATAATTAGATTGAAAAATTTTCAAAAAAGAACTCACAATAAGAAATTAATTTCTAGCAACGTATTTTTAAATCACTTTCCTGGAAAATATAACAGAATATGTATTACAATTAGTTTAAAGTTCATTACAATATCTGTTTTTCGAACGAAAAATGAGAATCATTAAAATTTTCTAGTGTTGACCTTGCACTGAAATGAAAAAGTTCAAGAAAAAAAGGTAATTTAAAAGTTTCTCAAAATTATCTTCTATTCAACAACAGGTGTATTATTTTTATGTATAAAATGATATTTATAACGAGAGATTCCTTAATGAACTCATAAGTCATTTTTCTATAAACTTCTTAGTAGGTACACAAAATACCCAAGCAATCAAAAGTCTCATATCTACTTTAACTCGTGCCTCCAAAGATCGAATTTCGCTGAACAAAGGAAACTGGTACCGAATTTTCTCGAATGTGAGCATGAAAGTTACAAAAGGTTCCTTAAAAAGCCAAGAAGTTCCTCAAATAGCTTTCTGTGAACTTCAAGTTCCAAGAGGTTTCTCAAATTGCTATTTTTGTGACATGTCAATCGCATCATTCAGAATAAAAGTAACAAATTGGGTCTCAAATAACCTTTTATGGACTTTAAGTTCCAAAAAGTTCCTCAAATAGCCTTTTTTGAGACATGTCCGCCATTCCATGAATATGAAATGTGAATGAACATCACAAAAGGGCATATATTAAACAAATCATTTTTTCAACACTTCCATCTGTACCGTTGAGCCGTCAACACGTACGCCGGAGCATCGTATCGTTGCTGTGTACCTGCAGGAACATTTTACATTATTTATTTTCTCCTTACCTGTATTTCAATCAGCACTTTTCAGTGCTAAAATAATTTTCATTTTCTTTTATTCATATTTTCTCTTTTCTTTCCAGCATGGGGAAGTCATCGGCCGGCTCAAGGGCCGGTAGGAAACGGATTGCCGAACATAATTCAGGTCCATCGCCCAAAAAAGTTGAAATTTCCAATTCATTCGATGTCCTTCATAACATCGGTGATGAAGAAATATTCATATTTAATTCTGATAAGAGTAGTAAGAAAACTTCTTCTTCTTATACTCTTAAAAACGAAAAGGTTCCACCAATTACGGTCACGATTCCGGACTTCAATGCCTTTCGAAAAGAAATCGTCACTTCCATCAAGGATGTGAAGATTTCTTTTCAGATCGGTCGAAGGGGAACTGCTCGTATATTGGCGGAATCTTTTAATGATTTTCAAAAAATTTTAAATTATTTGAATAATAAAAAACACCAATTTTTACGTACGACACTAGAGGTGATCGTCCTTTTAAAGTTGTACTTCGTGGTCTCACCAGCGATCAGACACCGGATGAGATCACAAATGAATTAAATTCTTTGTTAGGTTTTTCTCCAATTCAAGTAATTCAAATGAGGAAAAGAACCAACACGAATAATACCAGTAGTGTTGGTTTTGCTCCTGAACTTTATTTAATCCATTTTAAAAAGGATCAGGTTAATAATTTAAAAATTCTGGAAAAGGCTCGTCTTATGTTTCATTGTCGAGTAAAATTTGAACCTTTTCGTAAATCTACTACCAATTTTTTACAAAATATTACGCAATGTCGTCGTTGTCAAGCTTTTTGTCCCGGCACTAAAAATTGTAGAATGAATGCCAGATGCATGTTTTGCGGCTCATTCGATCATGAAAAATCTAAATGCCTTTTTGGTGGTGATAAGCCAAAAACAGAATTTTTTAAGTGTGCGAATTGCGCAGGTAATCATTCCTCGAATTCCCTAGATTGTCCCGTTAGGGCAAAAATTGTTGCTTCTAGGAAAAACCCCAAAGTTTCCAGAAAAGTTTCTTCTCCTCCTTCCTCTTTTTCGTCTACACACGTCAGACCGGCAAACAACCTGCCTGTTCGCAGTCAGCCTCGGTCTACATTGGAATCAAATACTTGTTCTTCTCCTTCATTTTCCGATCCTAACAATTTTTTTGATTTGGGTGAGATAACTGAGGAAAAATTAAAATTTTTGCATCAAAATTTAATGGAAATGATGCAACTTATGTTGAAAGCAAATTCAATGTTTGAAGCTTTTCAAACTTCTTTTAATTATGCTAACAACATTATTATGACTTTACGATTCCCTCATGGATCCAAATAGATGTTTAAATATTATGAATTGGAACGCTAGATCTTTGCTGGCTAACCAAGATGAATTCTTTTTATTTTTGAAAACTCAAAACATACATATTGCTGCCATCACTGAAACTTTTTTAAAGCCAGACAATAACTTGAAAAGCAATGCTTTCTTTAAAATTTTACGGAATGATCGACTTGATCGACAAGGTGAAGGTGTAGCTATTGTCATCAATAGTCGTCTCAAATTTAGACTTCTTCCTTCTTTCAATACAAAAGTCTTAGAAACAATTGGTATTGAATTAGAAACTTCTATGGGGAAAATTATAATTGTTGCCGCATACTTGCCTTTTCAATGCAGCGGTGAACAGAAAAATTTTTTGAAGGGAGATTTACAAAAACTCACCAGGAATAAATCTAAATTTTTTATTATTGGTGACTTTAATGCAAAACACCGATCTTGGAATAATATTTCATCAAATTCAAATGGGAATATTTTATTTAATGACTGCTCTGCAGGTTATTATACTGTTGAATATCCTAATGGGCATACTTGTTTTTCTTCAATTAGAAATCCCTCCACAATTGATTTGGTTCTAACGGATTTAGGCGAGCATTGTAGTCAATTAGTTACTCATGCGGACCTCGATTCAGACCACCTTCCAGTAACTTTCTCTTTATCCCAAAGTCCCATTGAAAACCCTTTAAAATCAACTTTTAATTTTCAAAAGGCTAACTGGGAGCGATATATGAATTTTATTGAACGTAATTTCGATGTAAACGTTCCACTGAATTCAATAGAAGATATTGATTTGGCTATAGAAAATTTGACAACTTCAATAGTCAATGCTAAAGCCGCTTCAATACCTAAAGTTAAACATAAATTTAATCAACCTTTAATTGATGATGATCTTCAGTTTTTGATACGACTGAAAAACATTCGTCGACGCCAATATCAACGTACTAGGGATCCTTATTTAAAATTTATTTATTGCGACCTTCAAAAAGAGATCAAACGTCGTTTAAATTTCATTCGTAATGAAAATTTTGCTAAAGCAGTAGAGGACATAAAACCCTACTCAAAGCCATTTTGGAAATTAACTAAAATTCTGAAAAAGCCCCAGAAGCCAATTCCTACTTTGAAAGATGAGGATAAACTTCTTTTAACTAATTCAGAAAAAGCTCAAAAATTAGCCCAACAATTTGAGTCTGCTCATGATTTTAATTTAAACGTTGTTAGTCCTATTGACGCTCAAATTTCCCTAGAATTTGATGACATTCTTTCAAAACAAAATGTGTTTGAAAGTTCTTGTGAGACAAATATTGATGAACTTAAATTGATTTTCAAAAAATTTAAAAATATGAAAGCTCCGGGGGAAGATGGGATTTTCTATATTCTTATTAAAAAGTTGCCTGAAAGCACTTTAAATTTTTTAGTTAAAATCTTCAACAAATGTTTTCACTTGGCTTATTTTCCCAATAAATGGAAAAATGCCAAAGTAACTCCAATTTTGAAACCTGGAAAAAGTGCTTCAGAGCCTTCAAGTTATCGACCAATTAGTTTGCTTCCTTCTTTAAGTAAACTATTTGAGAGAGTTATTTTGAATAGAATGATGATTCACATTAATCAGAATTCTATTTTCCCTGATGAACAATTTGGTTTTCGTCATGGACATTCTACTACACATCAACTTTTGAGTGTAACTAATATGAATAACGCTAGCAAATCTGAGGGTTATTCAACTGGTGTTGCTCTTCTTGATATTGAAAAAGCTTTTGACAGTGTTTGGCACAAAGGTTTAGTAGCTAAATTAGCTCGATTTGATTTTCCTGTATATCTCACCAAAATTATTCAAAACTATTTGACTAGCCGAACCTTACAAGTAAGCTATCAAAATTCATGCTCTGAAAGGACTCCCATTAGAGCTGGGGTCCCTCAGGGCAGTATACTTGGGCCAATTTTATACAATATTTTTACTTCTGATCTTCCTGATGTACCAGAAGGAAAAGGTAGAAGATTATTTGCTGATGATACTTTGCTTTCAGCCAAAGGTCGAAATTTACGGGTGGTACGCAGTAGATTGCAACAAAATTTAAATTCCTTTTTGAATTACTTGAAAATGTGGAAAATTTCTCCTAACGCTTCCAAAACTCAACTTATTTTATTTCCCCATAAGCCAAGAGCAAATTTTTCAAAACCTAATGAAAATCATTCCATAACTTTTAATGGGGTTTCATTAGAATGGTCTGATCACGTGAAGTACTTGGGACTCACACTTGATCGGAATCTTACTTTTAAAAACCACATTGAAGATATTCAATCTAAATGTAATAAATACACTAAATCTCTTTATTCTCTCATCAACAGGAAATCCAGGTTGTGTCTGCGAAACAAGATGTTAATCTACAAACAGGTCTTTCGACCAGCGATAATGTATGCAGTTCCGATTTGGTCTAGCTGCTGCGCGACGAGGAAGACAGCCATCCAGAGGATTCAGAACAAGGTTCTGAAAATGATTTTGCGGCTTCCACCTTGGCACAGCACCGAAGATCTTCATCGGATTGCAGGCATAGAATCGATCGGAGAGATGGCCAACAAAATCATCTCCAACTTCAGAGGCAAATCGATGCAGTCTTCCATCGCAGAGATTCGTTCTCTTTACAATTAAGTTAGTTTTTAGGATTTAGGATTAAGTTTATACATCTTTTTTTTTTTTTTTTTTTTGCTTAACAGGATATTCTCCTATAAATCAAATTATTTATTGCTAAAGCAAATTTAAATCAAATGAACCATGTTTAATATTAACTGTATCAAAGAGTTGAACTGATCATAATTGATCTGAACACTTTAATTTAACTTTAATAATGTAACTTAAATGTAATGATTAAAAGACTAATAAAGACATATTAAAAAAAAAAAAAAACAAATCATTTTTTGGAGCTTGAAAATTGTTGAAATGTATAATTTATATTGAAACTTCAACTCAATACAACTTAAAGCTAACTCGCAAATGTTTGTTTTTGAAAAGAGTAAATATTTTGACTTTATAAAATTTCATCCAACTGTATGTATATACCATGAATTTATCACATATTTAAAGTCAGTTGAAGCAATTCATTTATTAAATATCAAGATAATCTCAAGAAGTTGTATAATTTTATGCTTAACAGTCATACATATGGAATTCCATTTATTTTAACGGATGATTGATTTATACGCCGTTTCGTAATATTTCTTAGTAATAATCAACATGCGAATTTTAGCTGCTGGTAAGGCAACATCTAGGCGTGGTGTCGTGGCAGCGTGTTCGGCTATTTTCTCGAGGGGTCGCTGTTCAAATCTAACTATTTTTTTCCATTCGGTTGTTTGATTGCTTGAGTAAGCGAATCAAATAATTGTGTAGCAGAACTGGCGTGCTGGCATGTATCGAACAAAAATAAAAATAAAGTAATTAAGCAAGATCAATTGAGGGAGGTGATGGAAGGAGTAAAGATGGATGCCGAGAAACCGGCAGCACCGCATGGGCTGGTGGGGACAAAAGTAAGAGAGGAGAGGAGAATAATTGTTTTGTTTTTGCTGATTAAACGTTCACTTGTGGGCTGAATAGAAGGCCGTTCAAATCTGTTATGGAACTTCAAAGATTCTATAAGAACTTAAATTTTGGGCTGAATAAAACAAACTTCAGCACATTGATTATGCTGATTAGCTGTGTTAGACCTTTTTAACGAGACTTTTGGTTGCTTGGGTATGAATACCACCAGATTCCATCAACATTCTCCCTCACAAAAATTTATAGATTCTCAAATTGAAGTTTTATCGAAAATTAAAAAAAAAGGATAAATTGAAAATGAGTTGAAAAATTTTTAATGTCTTCTCTAAATTTGACATTTTTCAAAATACCTCAAACTGAGTTCAAGGAGATCAAATCAAAGGAAAAGAGCGGTGTGCGGCATCCTTATCCATCCCCGCCTTAGATCCTTTTATAATAAACGTTTATTTATTAGATATCAAAGTGATTTTCTTTAGTCGATATTTTGAAATTTGTAATATCAAGATATTTTTTGTAGGATCTTAAATAAAGTAGCAAGGTGTACATCGGGTTGAGCACCAATACACTCACAAAGAGGATGTACGGCCACAAGTCAGATGTCAACCGATATGAAAAAGTATTGACAACCGGAGTTACCAACACAGCGGAAATCAAGAAGAAGCTAGAAGATACTACAGCTATGACTGATTATGTTATCAACACGCAACATAGATTTGACCACAACAGAACCAATACCGCAAATACCGTAAACTATAGGACCGATACAGCTAGCTTAAGTGCAACATACACAGGCATACTAGAATCCGTAAAACCCAAACAACCATCCAGCAATAGCAATAGTATAAATAATAGAGTGTCCGTCCCGGGATTTCCCGGGAATTGAAAAAATTCGGGAATTCCCGATTCCCGGGAATCATAGTTTCATTCCCGGAAGTTCCCGACATATATGAAATTATTTCTCTGGAAAATCCTGATAGCCCCCGAAACCATTCTTATTGTTCTTTTTGAAAATGTATCATACAAAACTCATTGAGAATATTCCGTTTCCTGTGGCAGAAGACATTTTGCAGTCATATGGAATTATTTTTTTCATACAAATAGATAAGTTTTAAAGGATAATATGTATTTCCACACCGTTTTCATTGAACGAAACCTCATAACACTTAAAAAAATATATGAAAAAACGCGCATCAGGCAGGCAGACTGTATTTTCTCGAAAGTAAAATTTATGCACTTGTTTTCCTTTGGCTTTGAAAGCCAGATGAATTTCAAAACTTAAAAAAGAAAAATACATCGTATCTTTTTCCATATGAAGAGCAAATATGTAAAATGTTTAGAAAAACGAAAAAAGGTTGGAATAATCCAACAAATAAAAAGATTTTTTAATTATCACCCCTTATTTTATGAATGAATTCTTTTTTTGACATGTTCAGGTTATTTTATTGTTCGTTTGACTGTTTTAATTTTATCATTTTTGAAAACAGTTAAATTTATTTGACTAAAAATAAGTTAAAACATTATGAAGAGTTTATTTTGAAAATATTATGGGCATTTATGCCCGAAATTATGGGAATTCCCGGGAAACAGGCCACCAGATTTCCCGATTGCCGGGAACGGGAAAATGGCCGGGAAATGGACACTCTAATAAATAACAACCAAAACTCACACATCACATCGATTCAAATCCCACTTACCAACTCAAAAAGCTTAACCTCCAACAATACCCGCACATTCCACATAACACAATATCCATAATTCAAAAAGTACGTTAAAGTGCAAGCATAGAAAATCGGATGAAAAATTATCTTTTCTATCCGGTTCAAATTATAAGATTTTAAATTCAAAAATAGAACTGCAAATGTAATAACAACTAGAGATGTACTGAATACTCGGTCGGCCGAATATTCGGCGCCGAATACCGCCAAAAAACCGTTAGGCCGAATATTCGGCTTATCGAATAGTTGAGCCAAGTATTCGGCCGAATAGGCCGAATAGGCCGAATACTTATTTTTCATATTTTATAAACTAACTGACTTGTCAAATTTTTCAACTGATGTGCGATAATTAATAAAATATCCAAAAATAATGTTGAAATATATACAAAATCATCAAAAACTTAAGGTTTCAGTAAAAGATCTTAGGTGTATCCGTATTTATTTCACTGTAAATAGCTTAATACTTTGATTATCGTTTATTCCAGTTTTTTCATATATTCAGGCTTGTCCATAAATCCAATAAAAAAATTGAAAAAAAGTCAAATCTGATCGGGATGGCCTGATATTATTTGAAATTTTCCGGATTTTACTCGGGTTTATTAAGATTATTTGCTAAATCCAATAAATACTTAAATTTCTCTTTGATTTTTTTTTAGATTTTTATTCTAAAACGATTTGTTAGAGTTAATTTTAATATAACCATAAATTGTTCTTGAACCTTTTGATACAATTTTAACACTGCTCCACTGGAAACATTAAATTTTAAGTGGTTTACTTTCTTTATCCTTTTGTAAGTTAGAAAATAATACCTAAATTCTGTTGAGATATGCTCTTTTTTAATAAATTTTGCAAAAACTGCATTTGATAGAAAATATGGTATTCTTAAAGTTAAAGATCATTGTTTTTTGGCAACTTTTTTGAAGATATCTAGCTAAAATTCGACATTCATCTGGTTCAATATAAAATAAGCAGTTTCAAATATTTAGCTTGGCTGTTTTGACATATTTTGTCCCAGATTTCAATGGAACCCATTCTCATTGATGATAAACGTCCTAGAAGCGACAATTCATCTGATGTCCTTCTAACTATGGTGACATTTTGAAAATTAAGGAGACCTCTACTTAAAGATGATTTGATGTATTGTATAACTGGTTGAGAATAATCGATTCATAAAAAAGGAATAGTAAGTTGGAAGAAGTTGAAGAAAAATGAAATTGTTGCTTTTTAATTTCTATTCAAAACTCAACAGAATATTCGGCCGAATATTCGGCCGAATATTCGTTTGGCCGAATAGTTGAAAAGGTCAATATTCGGTATTCGGCCGTTCGCCGAATACCACTATTCGGTACATCTCTAATAACAACAATACCCCCCACAGAGCTGCAAAAACTGGACACCTAGCTGTTGGAAAAAAAACTATATTGACAATAACAGCAGACACATAAGTGAGTTTACACATTTTAGAATAGTTCACTTACAATGCTCAAAAATAATTATATTAATATAAACTTCCAGTTCCCTTGAGAAAGACCACATAAAATGGTCGAAACGTCGGGTATTTCAAAAAGAAAGTTGTTTGATTGAAATCTCAGACCGTAAAAAGCGAAAAATTATTATCCAAAAACATCTTCCCGGTCGAAAACATAAAAGTAAGGTTTATCTGAAAATTCCATTCATACCATGGAAAACCTTTCAAGATCTGTTCAATTATCCAAATATTTTGAAAGTAATCTTCAATGTCAACAATCATTAAGGTTCTCAGCTATTATTTACATTCATATATACCTCATCATTCATGATAAACGATTTTTGTTCCACAATTCCTTCATTCACAATTCATTCCCTCATGCCAAATCGTTACAAGAGAAAGGGGCAAAAAACTAATTCATTCTGTGAAAGCCTGACGGAAGTCTTTCGGAACGACCCCTGGGCCAACTTTCCGCCAGTTGTGTGTAGGACTTTATCCCTTCCTCCCTTTCAGTCGACCTAACCGGTGATTATATTCAAAGAACCCCAGTTAAGGTGCCATGAAAATGGGGTTTCTCCAACCATGGAGAATAAATGTAGAGAGAAGGGCATTTCTTGATGGATGACTTGTTGTGGAAAGAACTGACTTTGACTTGCTTGGCCACATGTTGATTACCAATGCCAGAAAGTACGTGTCACGACTGTAAGCTGAAGCGTTTTTTTCACCCTCCGATTGTGGACATGCGATCCCCTGAGAGGGTCTGATCCCAGTTCTGTTCTTTGCAGTTACTAAGTCAGACTGTTGGGGCTGCTCCATCATCATTATTATCACCGTCTTCGCCGTTTGTCGTCTCCTGTGAAAAAAAAAATTAAGTCTACGTTGAACAAGGCCTAACCCAGTCGTTCCAGGAGGCAAATCCTAAATAAGAGATGTTGAGGTCGCAGGAGACAGGGCGCTGCCATTTAATGGATATGGTTGAGCATTGGACCAGAACCAGGAATTTTTCAGCAGCAGCGGAAAGGATTGGTTGATATCGTGCACAGTTCTCAGACACTCAGACTTCCTCTTTGATTTGCCTAATTGGCCTTGAAAAGGGTAGGTAGTTGTTGATGGACGAGCAGCCCGAGCGTTTCTTACAACCGGGAGACTTTATGAAAATTAGGGATGTTATCAATGTTATGACGCTCGCTATTTAAGAGATGTCCAGTAAAGTAAGATTGGCTATCAAAGCAGAAACATTTAAGTTTATTTTTATTATTTCTGTAAATGTGAATAAATAAAAATTCTTTCCATTGCCTCAAATTGATTCAATTGAATTCAGATATGCATTTGTAAATTCCTAAGAACAATAACAATACTAAAGGGCGAACACGACATTATTTCTACACCGAAAATGTCAGGCTATATTTTAGTATAATGTTTAGAATCAAACCAAAATTTAAGGGTAGTTATAAACATCTATTCACTTCAAAAAAATGATAAAATAAAAAGTTATTTGATGGAGCCATATAAAATTGAACGTATGCCAAATTTGGCCAAAATAGCGCAGCTTCGTCGTGCTTCTGCAAGAACGGCAAAAGGCGCCTTTCCACCCAGACAACCAGAAGTCGTATTTTCTTTTACAGATTACATCGTATAGAATGTTATTTATACTCATTTTCGTGTATCTGCACCTACAATGTGCGGTCCATGCATATTCTTTATCGTATTTAAAAGCATTGCATGATTTTATTACGACAAGAAGAGAGACTCGTATTTATGTACATATGAACTCGACCTTTGTGTACGACAATTCGCAAAAAATCAGTGAAACCACCGATATACGGTGATCAGCCGTGACTGAGAGATTTTGTCGTGCTATGCATAAAATAATTCGAAATAAAAAACGTATATAACTGCATTGATTCGTAATATTGTGCATGCAATCGTATACCTTTGTAAATTAATTCGCATGTCTGATTTTCGTAAAACGTATTTGCTGGCAATCGTAAAAGAATACAAAAAAGTTCAATAAAATCGTTTATGATAATGGGACATCGATGATTGGAATCGTATTAAAGGAGGCTTCAAAATGTTGGTCTATTTTTAGATCATCGATGACGTGTTATACGATTTAAAAGATTTAAGTTATAGAAATATACGATTTGCTTTTGGTTTAATGCCTTTGAAGCAAATCCCCTTGAATTTATATATTCCAGATAGCGTCGAGGAACCATCATGAGCTGCAGATCGTATGGTCAGGGGATCAAGTCCAGATACTAACAATAATTTCATGAACGTTGAAAAAAATCAGCAATCGGGCCAATAATATTTTTTTACGATATAAACTTGAATTTGACAGCAAAAAACGCATTTCTTTGAAATAATCTTATTTTTATTATTTTTGGGGATGAATAAACCAATTGGTTTAAAGTACAAAAAAAATAATAATCTTATTTTTATTCAACTGACGGAAAATGAGAGCCCTGCACTCAAGTCGCAAAAGACGACCAAATAAGTCGTCAAACTTTCCATATTGTTACGAAAAATGTCGTTTATTACAACCTCAATCATCTATATGATGATGTAAATTGTCATAGTATATTCCAAAAAGAATCAGGGTAGTCGTAAATGACGCATGACAAGTCGTGCAAATCGTAATTTAATACAATCCAAATCAAGAATATGTTTGCTAATGTACCTATATGGCCTTCAAAATGATACGTATATACTGGTTTTGCTACATTATATACGATATGTTTACACATATATTTGCACGTATATTAGCGTTGCAAATTCGAAATACCTACCAAAAGGTTGTCTGGGCAGGCACACAGATTTGTAGATCGCGCCATTAACTTTTTGTCACAAAAGACTCACTCCTCAATCCGCAAGAGCAGATGGCCTGCCTAACGAGATATTTGGAGGCGAACTTCGAAATTTTCTTTTTCTTAAATTAGCCGTCCACATCGAATTTGCTCTTGCCGGTGAAACAATCAAACCCCAGAATTTTCTTAAAATCGGCTTTTATATGCGTTTCGTCGTCCATCACACAGCAGCCATATTTTATCAGCATCTTCTCGTAGAGCTTTCGTGCCCGAGTTTTAGCCATCGATTGTTGCCGCTCATCGCGGTTTGGAAGTTGTCTACTTTGTAGGGGAGGTTAGGGCATAACGAGCACCCGGGACATATTAAGCACTCCTCTTCTCCACGATAGTAAGAATTTTCTCAAATAAATTTTCATGAGGAACAGTTTTGTAGTTATTATAGTATTAATTTTTCAGCAAAAAAAGGGCATTTCCAAGCTTTTGATAGTTTTAATGAAAAAAAAGGAACTGCCCAGCAGCACCCATTCCCTGGTCTAAGCCACGGGGAGTCCTGGGTCTCAGGGCGTTTGTTAGGCTAGGGGAGTTTTCGGATGGGTGGGTTCTTAAAAGATGAATACCTTGGTTTAAAATCGAACTTCGGCTGGATCGATAGTCGGGATTAGATAGAGACAATAATAAACACTTTAAATTCGAAGAAAAATAACCCTCAATTTTTCCTGTTTTTAGAGGAAAAAGTTCAATTTTGATTGCTAGTTTGTTAAGAATCTATCCAAAACTAATGTTAAATTTATATATCAATGGAAAGCCAATAACTTTACCAACAAAATCCTTTCATAAAATTATACGAACTCGTCCGAACTCTTAAGGTTATAACTTACTGAAAAAAGGCATTATTTTGGATATTTTTCAGTTCATCTCCTTTCTTAGTTGAAATATGTAATTAAAATGTTCCACAAAATTGTGTGTTTCAACAATTTAAACATCTTTCTCGATTACACCAAGTTTGTAAATTGTCTACTAAAAATGATAATTAATAAAAACTCAAAATAACTTGTCAAATGCTCGTTATTTTTAAAATGCTCGTAAGTTTCATTGTTTTCATGCGACCTTGGTGGAGTCTTCAACAAAGTTGCTTAAAATAATAAGATCTACAACTTTTGAGAAGACATCAAGTCTCTAAACTAATTATTTCACGATAAAAATTTTTTATCTTCCTTCCAGGTGGGAAAATCACTTTGTTCTTTCAAGAATTTGTTAGATCGTCAAAAAATATAAAAATGTTGCGAAGACATCAAATGTCTATCGTTTACCGTTTGTCCGCAAATAATTTTGATCGCTTATTAGGACGTGCGTTAGAGGCGTACTCAAGCCGTCAAACCCATGTGCGTTCTTTCATTTTCGCCTACTTTCCGCAGTCCACCACGTGTTCGAATTTGAATACGCCGTTGTCTTAAGCTTTCTATATACAATATAATATATTATTACCCTAACTCCAACCCATCAATATATATAAAAATAAATGAAAACAAAACAAAACAATGTTACCGAGTTGGTAGCAATGACCACAGTAGTTTTCCAGAACATTGCAACTCAGGCTTTCTTACAGTAAAATATCGGTGAAATGGTAATTCTTGAGCTATTTGTATTGCATAATACAAAAAAGAGTTTTTTCGACCTCGCAATTTTCTCATTTGTTTTCGTGAAAAAACAATTATTCTCATCTGTTTTCGAGCTTCTTTTTCGGAATATGTGTAAGGATAGCAGTGTGTTAAGCAAAAGATCAGCAGAAGGAAAGAAGCACTCAAATCCCGAAAATTGATTCATAAACACTTGCTGGATTATCAAGCAACAGTGACTGGAAGGTGCGGGGATGATCACCCATTTGTACAACAGGACCATCAAATATAAATCAACCCATGCTGCCTCCTTCCCTCATCGCCTTTTAATGGGCTTTGGTGAGATTGTTTCATTTTATTTTAATTATATTTATACATATTTCGTCAATCCTATTTGCCATGTAGGATTTTCCACTTAAACATACCTCCCCATTCCTTTCTGAGAAAGCTTTATGGGTCGTACGAGTTCTCTGCACCTCAAGAGTTATTTTTGCTGTTTAAGATAATCCCTTCAATGATAACATTGATTTGTCAAGGTGTGCATCATGGTACCACACTGATCTTCAAGAGCAGCACTTGGAATGAATATTGAATCCAGATACTCATTTTGGCATCTTGCTTTGCTCTTGATTATCAGTTGTACCTCGTGTATCAGCCAATGCAAGATGTGTTTAGTCACCCTATGCTATGCTATGCTATGTATCGACCTTATTCTTAGTGCCAATGACCTTAGGACTTTCTTTGTAAACTGTAGGAGTTAACGGAAACAGGTTGAAATAATATGATCCATGCACTTGTCAAAAGTGTTTCCAGGTCTTATCCTTCTACTCACACTTCCAAACCAATTTTTTTTCTAGGATGCAGAGGTGACCTTGGTCCTAGAGCGCAATTTTATATCTTTCATCCCTTTCTCTATTTTTCCTCACTATCTTATTTTTATTTACATAGTATTCCGTCTTACGACATAACTTGACGAACATAATTCCTAAAATTCACTCGGTTCATAGCAACCGTTCTCCAATTTCTCGGGCACCCCACGTTCGCCAGATCACGCTCCACTTGGTCTAACCACCTCGCTCGTTGCGCCCCCGCTCGTCTTGTTCCTACCGGATTCGTAGCGAACACCTGTTTTGCAGGACAGTCGTCCGGCATTCTCGCAACATGTTCTGCCCAGCGTATCCGGCCAGCCTTCACCACCTTCTGGATACTGGGTTCGCCGTAGAGTCGCGCGAGCTCGTGGTTCATCCTTCGCCTCCACACTCCGTTCTCCTGTACGCCGCCAAAGATGGTTCTTAACACTCGTCGCTCGAATACTCCGAGTGTACGCAGGTCCTCCTCGAGCAATATCCATGTCTCGTGCCCGTAGAGAACAACCGGTCTAATGAGCGTCATATACAGGTTACACTTCGTGCGAGGGCTAAGTCTTCTCGACCGCAGTTGCTTGTGGAGTCCATAGTAGGCACGACTTCCGCTGATAATTCGCCTCCGGATCTCACGGCTGGTGTCATTGTCTGCGGTCACCAGTGAGCCGAGATAGACAAACTCTTCGACTATCTCCAGCTCGTCGCCGTCGATCGTGACCTTGATAATTCCTCACTATCTATTGACTACTATGACGAGGCCGGCACCGTTATCGATGTTCAAAGAGAGAGCATCAGTTTTGTACATTGAGAATGAGCTTCTAATCCCAAGAACAGCGATGGAAACGAAATGATTTCGATTCGATCAACGTTTAGTCGCAACGTCGCAAGATCTCGGTATGTTACAAACCAAGAGCGAACTCAATCCCGTCGGCAGCTGAATCGAGTTGGCATGATGATAGTTGAATACCTACATGCAACATTTTGGGAGTGATGTAGCTCCGAGAAGGATGCTACTCTCTATGCTCGGACTTGAATAAATTCCTACGTACGCGTCGCTCGCGTAGAGTGAGTGTCACTCTTGCACACGATTGGACCCGATCGCAAGTTGTAACACACCGTGATCGGGGAAACTCGAGACTTGTACACTTTGGGATTTCCTACATCTTGTTGCAACCACTCCCAAAGTTCGGCACTTGTTGGTTAGGTAGGATGGCTAGGATTTGTTTTGCTCTCGAGTTACCCAACCGCCCGGGTATGGATAGATACAAAAAAAACATACGCACCGGCACGGGCGTTGTTCTATGAGAAATTTGTTTGGAACTTTTTAAATCTTCCCATGCCGTTTGCAAAGTTTCCGTTAAAACTGATGTCGTTTTTTTATTTTATTCGTAGTTTGTAGTCGTTCCACTTGCTATAGAATGTGTTCAATATGTATGATGTTAGATTTATTGGGTACGTAATTTACTGTTCTTGTTTCTCAACATTTAAAAACTGGTTCAATATGTTTTAGTAAATTAGCCGAAGCTGGCTTTGAAAAGAGTACCAAAAAAGAATCACTTTAAAAAATGCAAACAACTTTAGACAGTCTTATTGTATTAAACTGATTTTACAATAATTGTAATTTTTAAGAACAAATTTATACTAAGGTGCATAAATGGGCGAGGGTTCAACGGAAATTTTGACCGCTATTTCAGTAAATTTGGTTTAAAAAAATTCAGACAAAAATCCATTCATTGCTTTGCTTCACTGTATCTCATTTAATTTAATATTTTGTCTATTTTATTGGTTTACCAAGTTTGCCAATGTTGTGATTTTTTTTAAATTTTTTCAATAGGTTATATTTCCTCTATTTAATCAATGCTGTCAATTTAGCCAGTTTGTTTACTTTTGTATTTTTTTTTTCAATTGATTCCATTTTGCGAAATCGGCCAATATGTATTATCAAAGCAGTTTATTTTGTCCATTTTTTTTTTCAAATTCATTCAACTAATTAATTTGGTCATTCTGATGGTATCTTAATTTATGGTCATTTTTAAGTTCTAATATTTTTGTCATTTTTAAAATTGTTGTCAATTTTCACAATTGGTTCAATTTTGTAACTTTGTAAACTATGAAAAAAATATCAATTTGTCTATTTTGTCTTTTGTAATACAGACCCCGTTCGTTTTTGGCAACATTCGATTTTGGCAACATCCGATTTTGGCACATGTGCCAAAATCGAACGGTTTTTAGAAGCGACATTACCTTTTAGTTTTCTCTATAACAGGACCAATATAATTTAGACAAACACCAAAAATACGTTTTAACGTTCAGAAATGGTGATAGAATACAACTACAAAAATAAAAGTTTTTTAAAAAATTTATAAAGTACTAAAAAATTACAAAAAGATGAAAATTTTTAAAAAGTTAAAAACAAATACAAACAAAAGACTAAAAATGACAAAATCAACTAAAAAATGACGAAGTATGAAAAAAAACAGCAAAAATGACAAAAAAAACAAAGATTATAAACAAAACAAAAATAGTGCAAAATGCATCAAAAACATTAGACATAAAACTATAAAAATTATAAAAATGGTTGGAAATTGACTTTAAATAACGTTAACGATAATAAAAATAGTAATTTTTTGGCTAGTGAAGTAGACAATGTGCAACTCGAGACCCCATACACCCAACCTTCGGGTAGTGGTCATATCACCTCTTGTCTGCAACTCCGATTCTCTACCTCCCCGTGGTACTAGCTGGGGTGCGAGCAACCTTAGCGGAGATCGGGTACCCAACCCCGGTGGATGCTTTGGTCGCATGCAGAATGAGTTAGAGGGCTTCGCACGCGTCTGTTCTCCATGTTAGGGGCGGTGTGCGGAGTGCAACAACGTCCTGGTGGTGTTCGGGACCCAAAACAGCAACATCACGACGGTCCTCCTGCGAGATAGTGGGGTTAGCTGCGGGCCTTGCGAGCCTGTGACTACTAAAAAACATAAGCAACGAATAACGAACAACAAATTTCGGATGGAAATCGGCAAAGACCCACGCGACGAAAAGGGACTAACGATTGGAAACTTGGAACATGGAACTGCCGATCTCTAAATTTTGTGGGCAGTACCCACGTGCTCTCCAACGAATTGAAGAGCCGCAAATTCGACATCGTAGCGCTGCAGGAGGTATGCTGGAAGGGCACCACGGTACGAACGTATCTAGATGGTCGTGCCATCTACCAGAGCTGCGGCAACACACACGAGCTTGGAACAGCTTTTATAGTGATGGGAAAGATGCAAAAGCGCGTGATCGGGTGGTGGCCGATCAACTCACGAATGTGCCGGTTGAGAATCAAGGGCCGGTTCTTCAACATCAGCATCATCAACGTGCACAGCCCTCACCTCGGAAGTACCGGTGACGACAAAGACGAATTCTACGCGCAGCTGGAGCGTGAATACGACCGTTGCCCAAAACATGATATCAAGATCGTCATCGGGGATTTCAATGCTCAGGTCGGCCAGGAGGAGGAATTTAAACCGACAATTGGGAGGTTCAGCGCGCACCAGCTGACCAACGAAAACGGCCTCAGACTCATTGATTTCGCCGCCTCCAAACGAATGGCCGTACGTAGTACCTTTTTTCAGCACCGCCTCCCACACAAGTACACCTGGAGATCACCGTACCAAACTCAATCACAGATCGACCACGTTTTGATCGACAGCCGGCACTTCTCAGACATCATCGACGTCAGATCCTGTCGGGGCGCCAACATCGAGTCGGACCATTATCTGGTGATGGTGAAGATGCGCCCAAAACTCTCCGTAGTGAACAACACGCGAAACCGGCGCCCGCCTCGGTTAAATATCGCGCGACTGAAGCAACCTGAGGTTGCGGCAGACTACGCGCAATCGGTCGAAGCAGCGCTGCCGGCAGAGGGCGAGCTTGACGAAGCCCCTCTCGAGGACTGTTGGGATACCATCAAAACAGCCATCAACAGTGCTGCGGAGAACGTCATCGGTTATGTGGAGCGATCTCGACGGAACGACTGGTTCGACAAGGAGTGTAGGAGGGTGATGGGCGAAGAGAATGCCGCGCGGGCGGCAGTAGTGCAAAGAGGCACCCGTCGAAATGTGGAAAATCACCGACAGCGGAAGAGGCAGCGAGTTCGACTTTTCCAGGAGAAAAGGCGCCGCCTGGAGGAGGAGGAGCTCGAGGAGCTGGAGCAGCTGCATCTGTCATATCCTGGCAGTTATTCTGGCAACACTGTATGCTGTCAGCCGAGCACGCGGTGAAAATCTACTGCGTAATAAAATTCATTCCTTACATAAGCCACCATATGTAAAGTACGCGTTTCTATCGTAGAGTAAAATTAAAAGTTAATAAGTAGTTTACTCGTGCGTTTTACTTTACTCCGGATACGGGTTGTCTTCCTGCTGCTTCTACCCTGCTGCAAATACAATAATTTGGCGACGAGTGCGTATTCAAACCTGCGCGAGAGATTACTGGAAGTACCTAACCTCTCTTTCTACAAAGATGATCCATCCGGAAGGTGCTGCTGCTGCTGCTGCTGCTGCTGGGGCCGGTGCTGCTACTATGCCGGTGACGTTTTCGTTCGTACCGTTCAACCCAGCTGCTGGAAAGTTCGATCGGTGGTTAGACCGATTGCAAATTTCGTTCCGGATCTACAAAGTAGCCAATGTAAACAAACGGGACTACTTGCTGCATTACATGGGCGGTGCGGCCTACGAAATCCTGTGCAACAAGCTGATGGACGAGCTGCCGCTGGAGAAAAGCTACGATCAAATTGTGACGATTCTCAAAAACCACTTCACTCCTGCTCCGTTGGAAATATTAGAAAATTTTATGTTCCAAAGCCGTAAACAATTGGAACATGAAACGTTGAGCGACTACCTGATGGATTTGGAGAAATTAGCCCAGACTTGCAATTTCGAAGCCCACCTAAACAAAGCTATCCGGAACCAGTTCGTTTTCGGAATCCGAATCCGTGTTATCCAATCGCGATTGCTGGAAGTGCGCGATTTAACACTCGAGCGGGCGAAGGAGATTGCGTTCGGTATGGAGATGTCGTTCCGTGGGACCGACGAAATGCATGGTTTCCGTCTTCGGCCGTCTGCTGACGTAAAGTATATCGAGCACGGCAAAACCAAGAAGAAGAAGAGCAACAATCAATTATCTTTAACCAACTCGACTGCAGCTGCGTCGTCGAAAAAGTTCGATGGCCAAAAGAGAACATGCTACAGATGCGGTGATGATGGTCATTTGGCCGACAAATGCAAGTATGTGACTACCAAGTGCAAGTTCTGCAACAAGAAGGGACATCTCGAAAAGGTTTGCCAGTCGAAAAGGAAGGAAGAGATGAGAAAGAACGATGCACATCATCTGGAGGAGCCGTACGTGGTTAAGGATCTTTTCCACTTGCGTTCGGCGCTGAACTTTTCAAGCAAGTTCATGCTGAACATTACCGTCAACAAGAAGGTGCTCACATTCGAGGTCGACACTGGATCCCCGGTGTCATTGATCGGTTCCCAAGATAAGCAACGGTATTTCCCTCACCTTACCCTTCATCCTGCTGACCTCCGACTGGTAAGTTATTGCGATAATGAAATTTCGATTCTCGGTAAAATTTTTGTTAACGTTGTTGCTAATGGAGATGAGACACTACTTCCTTTACACGTTGCGGATTCCAGCCGCCACCCACTAGTAGGTCGAAACTGGCTTCGTGATTTAAATATCGATTTCAATCGCATTTTTAAACCTGGTACGCATTCAATGTCTCACTGTAGCGTGGTGCCGGAAGTTACCACGACTGCTTTAAAAAATATTTTGCATAAATACCCTAACGTGTTTAATGACCGTATTGGCCATATTTCTGGTGTGCGGGCTACACTTACGATCCGTGACAATACTAAACCAATGTACACACTTAATCTTTTCTCCTGTGGTCGGGACGATTTCGTCCTGTATTTTCAACAGCTGAAATTACAGGACAAATCTCGGGACAGAAAAACAGCTCAGGAAAACATCTGTCAAATTAACCTGTGGCATCGAAATGCTTTTCTCCTGTGAATTGCAGGGAGTTTCTTAAATCTCCTGCGAGCTCATGACATGCTTCTTTTGAGATTTGCAGGAGATCTGAAGGGGTTTGTTTTTTCTCTAAATACAAATAAATTCTCAATACTTTCTTTTTGAATGAAAATATAGATTTTTCTTCAAACATAAACCAATTTATTTAGTATTTTTTTAAGCACATCTTTGACACACAACACTATAATATTTTAAGAACACTGCACAAGTTTTTTCCTGCTTTTGGGCCAGGCGGCTGTTTGCGGGCATTGTTGATCCGTTGAAGATGCCGCTGCGGAATGATCGGCCTTTGCACGAACTCAAGAGCGCGGTTGAGACTACTTACGCTGTGTTTACCATACGGATCTGGATCACTGGCAACCAAACGTACCGGAAACATCTTGCCGACTTGGAAAGCTCTTGCCTAGACCAAGCGACAGAGGGACGATAATCATTTTCCCGTTTTTGTCACACGGTACAAAAGGACAGAAAAAACGTTGTTTTCTCTAACGTCTGCAACGAACGAACGGTGACCGTAACAGTTAACGAGTTGAAACTTTTGGCGGTTTGGAATTTTATGCACAAGTGAAAAAAAAAGGTTGTTTGTTTTATACAGGAGAGCAAGAGAAAGAACATTTGACAAAAATAGGGTCTCCCGTGATTCAGGAGAACACTAAGTCCTGAAATCACGGGGACACTGTAAGTTCCTGCGCTCTCGTACAAAGTTTGTCTCGGATCTCAGGAGAGATGAAGCGTCCCGAGATTCGGGTGAGTTCTCATTCGAACTTCGTTTGAATTGGGCAGTTCTCCTGTGATACGGAGATCCCGGGTCCCGAGCGGGATAAATGCAATCTTAGTGTGTACATTAAAGCAAGACCAGTTGCATTTGCAGTTCGCAATGCCGTTGACAAGGAAATCGACAAATTAGTTAGTGATGGTATCTGGGAAAAGGTTGACCATTCTAACTGGGCCACACCGGTCGTGCCAGTGCAGAAGGCAGGCGGTAGGGTGCGCTTATGCGGAGATTACAAAATTACGTTAAATCCCAACTTACTTGTCGATGATCATCCCCTTCCAACGGTGGAAGAGCTTTTCGCGACTGTCGCGGGCGGACAACGATTTTCGAAAATAGATTTGTCGCAAGCTTACTTGCAATTAGAAGTGCGTCGCGAAGATAGAGAGTTACTTACCCTTAGTACACATCGTGGACTGTTTCGTCCAACGAGGCTCATGTACGGAGTGGCCTCAGCCCCTGCAATCTTTCAAAGATTAATGGAACAGATCCTACAAGATATTCCGGGTGTGACAATTTTAATCGATGACATTCGCGTGACAGGTCCCGATGACCGTACCCATTTGCTTAGATTAGAGAAATACTAAAAAGATTAGATGCTCATAATATGCGAGCTAATCGGGAGAAATGTGATTTCTTTGCGGACAATATCGAGTATTGCGGTTACAGAATAGATCGACACGGTGTCCATAAGCTACGTTCAAAGATTGACGCGATCGAAAACATGCCAATTCCTACCAGCAAGGAACAAATTCGTTCTTTCATCGGTCTCGTTAGCTATTACGGTCGATTTTTCCCCAATCTTAGTACAATTCTATACCCTCTTAATAATCTGCTTAAAGATGATGTTCCATTTAAGTGGAGCAATGCGTGTGACAAATCGTTCAATCTAGTTAAGCGTGAAATGCAAACCGATCGTTTTTTTGTCCATTACGACCCCACTCTACCGGTGATTCTAGCTACGGATGCTTCTCCTTATGGGGTTGGTGCTGTCCTAAGCCGGTTAGTCAGATTTTCTCGGAGGTAAAGGGTTTACCTACTATGTCGGCAATGCGTATGCAACACTACGCCGCGTTTTTACAAGCGTTTGATTATAGTATACGTTATCGTCGTTCGTCGGATCACTGTAACGCTGATGCAATGTCGCGACTACCTGTTGTCACTACTGATTCGGGATTCGAAATTGAGGAATCAGATGCCGTCGAAATAAATACGATTCAGACACTTCCCTTGACTGTTGATGAACTCGGTAGCGCTACACTACAAGACAAAGGTGTGCAAGAGTTGATGCGTGCGCTAAGAACCGGTAAAGCGATCGATGCTAGATTTCGTTTCGGTATTAACCAAGAAGAATTTAGTTTGCAAAAGGATTGCTTAATGCGTGGTGCCCGCGTTTATGTTCCACCTACTTTGCGCGTCAGAGTTTTAAATGAACTTCACTCAACACATTTTGGCATAACCCGAATCAAATCACTAGCTCGAGGTTACTGCTGGTGGGAAGGCATAGACAGGGACATTGAGAATCTTATCAAAAGCTGCGCGTCTTGTCAAGTGAATAGAGCAAATCCTCCGAAAATTTCGTTTCACTGTTGGGAAACCCCATCAGAACCCTTTCAACGTGTCCATGCGGACTACGCCGGTCCGTTTATGGGTTTCTATTTTCTGATATTAATTGATGCTTATTCGAAATGGCCAGAGGTACGTATCCTCAGGAACATGACTACAGAAACTACAATACGCGTTTGTCGGGAATTTTTCAGTACATTTGGCATTCCATCCGTTTTTGTGAGTGACAATGGTCCTCAGTTTACGTCCGCGGATTTCGCTAAGTTTTTAAAAATGAATGGAGTCGTTCACAAACTAAGTGCTCCCTACCACCCGGCGACGAATGGTCAAGCCGAAAGGTTTATCCAGACTATGAAATGCAAATTGAAGTCCATGGATTGTAACAAATCCGATCTACATTCCGAATTATACAATATCTTACTATCGTATCGAAAAATGATACATCCGACTACAGGACATTCCCCTGCTCAGATGGTATTCGGCCGTCAGTTACGTTCTCGTTTAGACCTGATGGTTCCTTCAGACGACCCTAAAGACAGTGTAGTTCAGGGAAAAGTACGTGACTTGACAGTTGGATCCAGGGTGTCAGCACGCAACTACGATCATTCTACAATTTGGGAGTTCGGTGTAATAAAAGAGCGTCTTGGTAAGTTGCACTACCTCGTACAGTTGGATGATGGACGTGTTTGGAGGAGACATATCGATCAACTACGGGCTGTTGCTGTAGAGGAGTAAGACTCGTCGAAAGAGGTAACATTTTCGCGGGATGGTGGGTTTAACGATTGTGAGAACTCAGAAGTTTCAATCGCAGTAACTCCCCAGAATCCAATCCCAGATATTCCTTCCTGTACAGATCCTATTCCTGATCCACAAAACTCTCCAAAACCTACCGTTGCTTTATCTCCTACTCTACCAACTGGCAACACTGCTGTAAACCGATCACCAGGCGTACAAGCGAACCAAGGACTACGTCGTTCAGCAAGGACGATCAGAGCTCCACAGAAACTGGACCTTTGATTCGACGGAGTAGTCTTTTCCGGGGGAAGAGCTGTCATATCCTGGCAGTTATTCTGGCAACACTATATGCTGTATGCTGTATGCTGCGTAATAAAATTCATTCCTTACATAACCCACCATATGTAAAGTACGCGTTTCTATCGTAGAATAAAATTAAAAGTTAATAAGTAGTTTACTCGTGCGTTTTACTTTACTCCGGATACGGGTTGTCTTCCTGCTGCTTCTACCCTGCTGCAAATACAATAGCATCGTTCCCAAGAAACACGAAAGTTCTATCAGAAACTCAACGCATCCCGCAAAGGCTTCGTGCCGCAAGCCGAAATGTGCCGGGATAAGGACGGGGGTATCCTGACGGACAATCGTGAGGTGATCAAAAGGTGGAAGCAGCACTTCGATGAACACCTGAACCTCCCAACGATGAGTGAAGTTAAGGAAGCCATTCGCCAGCTGAATAGAAACAAGTCGGCTGGGAAGGATGGCATCGCAGCTGAACTCATCAAAATGGGCCCGGACAGGTTGGCCGATTGCCTACACCGGTTGATAATCCGGATCTGGGACATAGAACAGCTACCGGAGGAGTGGAAGGAAGGGGTAATATGCCCCATCTACAAGATGGGCGACAAATTGGACTGTGAGAACTACCGAGCGATCACTGTCCTCAATGCCGCCTACAAAGTGTTGTCCCGAATCCTACTCCGCCGCCTCACGCCACAAGCAAACAGATTCGTGGGAAGTCATCAGGCCGGCTTCATGGAGGGACGGTCTACGACGGACCAGATATTCACATTACGGCAAATCCTCCAAAAATGCCGTGAACACCAAGTCCCTACGCATCATCTATTCATCGACTTCAAAGCCGCATACGACACGATCGACCGTAACGAGCTATGGAAAATCATGGACGAGAACGGCTTTTCCCGGAAGCTAATCAGACTGATCAAGGCGACGATGGATGGAACGCAGTGCTGTGTGCGGATTTCGGGTGAATTGTCGAGTTCATTCGAATCGCGCAGGGGGCTTCGACAAGGTGATGGTCTATCCTGCATGATGTTCAACGTGGCGCTAGAAGGTGTTATTCGACGAGCGGTGGGCGAAATGCGGGGCACGATTTTCAACAGATCCAGTCAACTTATCTGCTTTGCCGATGACATTGATATAGTCGGCAGATCATCTGCGGCGGTGGAGGAGATCTACCGCAAACTGAAACGCGAAGCAGGAAGGATTGGGTTGATGATTAATACGTCCAAGACGAAGTACATGCTGGCCTGCGGATCCGAGACCGACCGAACCCGCTTGTCCAGTAATAACAAGGTCACGATCGACGGCGACGAGCTGGAGATAGTCGAAGACTTTGTCTATCTCGGCTCACTGGTGACCGCAGACAATGACACCAGCCGTGAGATCCGGAGGCGAATTATCAGCGGAAGTCGTGCCTACTATGGACTCCACAAGCAACTGCGGTCGAGAAGACTTAGTCCTCGCACGAAGTGTAACCTGTATATGACGCTCATTAGACCGGTTGTTCTCTACGGGCACGAGACATGGATATTGCTCGAGGAGGACCTGCGTACACTCGGGGTATTCGAGCGACGAGTGTTAAGAACCATCTTCGGCGGCGTACAGGAGAACGGAGTGTGGAGGCGAAGGATGAACCACGAGCTCGCGCGACTCTACGGCGAACCCAGTATCCAGAAGGTGGTGAAAGCTGGCCGGATACGCTGGGCGGGACATGTTGCGAGAATGCCGGACGACTGTCCTGCAAAACAGGTGTTCGCTACGAATCCGGTAGGAACAAGACGAGCGGGGGCGCAACGAGCGAGGTGGTTAGACCAAGTGGAGCGTGATCTGGCGAACGTGGGGTGCCCGAGAAATTGGAGAACGATTGCCATGGACCGAGTGAATTTTAGGAATTATGTTCGTCAAGTTATGTCGTGAGACGGAATACTATGTAAATAAAAAAAATAAAATAAGTAATTTTGTGAAAATAATTGAAAAAAGATTCATGAAAAAAAACCGTTCGATTTTGGCAACATTCGATTTTGGCAACACAAAATGTTCGGGCATGTTGCCAAAAACGAACGTGGTCTGTACTTGAATTTTTTTCTTCAAATTTTGACGATTATGTTAATTTTGTCAATTATGGAAGTTTTGTCAGTTTTTATTTTCTTCTACATTTTGAGCATTTTGTTGATTTTTTTAAATATGACCCATTCCTGCATGTGGTCACAACGTTTGCAACGTTCATATCACACATTAAAGAAAAACATACCTCTATGTTAAGAATTTAATTTGCTACAATATGAAATCAAAAGAATTTTTCTTGAACAAATAGTTATCCAAATTTTTGCAAAACAAATCGTAACGTCACAAAGCGTAACTTTTTCCACTTTTCAGTTTTTTAATAAAACCGCATTTTTCTGCTCTTCTCTCCGATCAAATTTTAATGAAAATTGCAGAAAAGTATCGATTCATTATAATCAACGAATCTCTGTAGTATCCCAAGGCCCCATTTCGATAAGGGTTATGGTAAAAAAAGATAGTGTGTTGGAAATTAGACGCTCATATACCTATCTAAAAGCTTAATAACTGTTTTATGATAACTCTAATCGAAATGCGTTCTTCAGATGAAATATTGTCATAATTAAAGCTTAAAACATTCAGGTTAAAAGACAAATCGGTTGATAAAGCTCAAATTTATTGGTGAAAAACTGTTTTTTTTGTTCTTCCCGAACAAAATCCACGTAATTCTATACAAACTTTAGGTTTCCATAATATACTCTGGCCCTAATTTTGCATGGAACCCTGTGCTAGTGCCTTCATTTTATTGTTTTGTTATACCTTCAAAAGTCTCTCCGTGGGATTCAATGTGAATACGGGCTCGATTTGGATTTTCTAGTAATATTCTTTGAGTTTGAAGTTTCAATAATGGACAGTTAAACAAAAAAAAATATATGAGAAATTTATTTTCCATCAAAGTCTTATGAATTTGTTAGAAGGAAAAAATGTATATATAAAATTTACCATGTATAAAGATTTTTGAAATTTGTTTGCATTTAATCCATGGATACTTAGTTATTTTGTTTGAACATAATGTCAGCTAGTAATAGAAGCTATTAGCGCGGTTTTTCATTCTAATATAGAAGATCATGATCTTTTTGCAAGATTTTTATTCAAGCCACAGATAACTATCTGCAGTCACAACGCTTAAAAATACATACCTTTATCACCGGTTCTAGAACGTGAAGTTGCTGTAGTTATTCTTAATCTAATATCATGTTTCAAAATGTCCTTTTACAATCATTTTGCAATTTTTTATATAAGGTACACCGGGGTAAGTGGGGACGGTTTTTCGTATAGTTCAGCTTTAAAAAATCATTAAAAAATTAGCAGTGGGTCAATTTTGATAAAATCGCGTTCAATGTGATGAAGAACATGTTGTTCACAAATGCTGAAAAGATGAGCTTGATAGTTACAAAGCGAAAAAAGTTTTCACGTAAATTGTTATGGACTGCTGGCGTCTTCACTTACCCCACTTTATGGGGTAAGTGGGGACGGTAGATTTTCCCTTTGATTTCTAAGGAAATTTTCAACAAATTTGTGTTTTTTTTGGTTGAATACGTTACTTTATTGCTCGAACCGTCCGAAATTTTGAGAAAAGTTCATGGTAATATTAATAAAAAATTAATGAAAAAATGTGTAAACATCAAGTATGTATAAAGCCGTCCACACTTACCCCAGGTAGGGTTTGGTGACAAAATTTTAAATTTTTGCAAATAAACCCTTTTTTCTCAATTTTTAACCGTCGTTCCTTTTCCTAACTGGTTGTTTCGAATGTAAGGATTGTGTCAATGTAGAGTTTTTCGTCCAGAGTCAGCTAGTTTACGAGAAACTTGCGATTGAAAAAGATGCACATCAACTTCACATCGTAGTTGAAAATAGAAAATTTACAAAAAGTCACCGTAAACATTCGCAATTGTCGGAACCGTATCTCTTTTACAGTTATTGGATAGATTACAAGTAAATTTAACATTCTGCATTAAAAGTTTGAAAAAATAGTTCTCAGTATTGTTTTAATAGCCACCGTCCCCACTTACCCCGGTGTACCTTAGCTAGTTTTTTGACAAAGTTTTGTTTGAAATAAAGAGTAATTGTTGAAATTAGTTAATTTTCATACTAAAGTTCTAAAATTTCAACAACAAAAAACTCAATTCTAAAAAAAGGTAACTATTTTATAATGGGAAATGAAGCTCAAGAAATAAACATTCTAATGCTGTACAAATTATTTTTAAATAATGAAAAATAAAAATAGGTTCTCAAGTTGAGAGGCGCTTGGAATGGGTCATATTTTTACCTGTTGCTATGGTCATAAAACAGAAACTGCCCCACCCTCTCCCACCCACAATCGGAGGGATTTTTTTTTCAACAGTACAGCAATAACACTCCATGTCGCTATCTTTCTAAATAATTGCGAACGAATCGATTCCAACTACTAACGAACGAACGACCAAGCAACATACAACAGAGCAGGATCATTCAAAAAATCATGATTATGAACACCATGATTCGATCCGATCGCAAGTTGTAACACACCGTGATCGGGGAGATTCGGGAGTTGTATCCTTCGAGATTCGTAGCTTGTCGTAACCACGCGCAACAAGCCATATAGAAGATATGGGATAGCGTTGCGAGTGCACGCAACAGGATTTTTTTCTGTTCTTGCATCTTCGAATCTCTGGTCACTCGTCGCTCTCTGAGATCTCTCCATGCAACATAAGCAGAACACACGGCGTCGTCTGCCAGCAGCAATTGGAACGAGTCCGAACGTTGGTCGTTCGCTGCTCAAAATCGTTAGAAGCGATTTTTTTCCATCGCTGCCCAAGAACCATTCTTTTGAACCTTGTACAAAATTGGTGGCCTCGGTCGATCACGGAGTAGCAACCATTGGCAATGTTGAACTCGTTCTACTTAGCCACGCCTGAGATCATGGAATTCGAAATTGTTCTATTCAGATTAAGAAAAGCAACGAGAATTTAAATATAGGATAGATATAGACTGTAGTGTATAAATATCTATGTGTATATATATTCCGTACAATTTCTATTACATATGAAAAAAGTTTCGAATTCAATGATTCATAGTGGATGTGAGTAATCAATTAAGCTTCAGCAAGAAAGAAATCTCCTTATCAACTTGGAATAAACCGCTTCGGCTTCCACTATATGAGCAAAGATGTGCCTTAATAATTCTAGCCACACTCGAAAAACGCCGAACCGAACTGCAGCAAACCTTCATCTGTGATGTGTTAACTTACCGCATTGACTCAGCATACATTCTCCAACGGGCCAATGTGTATGCATCCACTAGGACACTTCGACAACGCTAGTTTCTCTGGATACCTTACCACCGTACTACTTATGGAAGAAACCATCCGATAGATACATAAATGTTGTGAACGTTTCAATTTAGTGAACCATCTGTTCGATTTTAACATAAGTGAGCGTAGTTTTAAATTAGTTTTAAGCAGATTCCCTTAGTTTTTAAGATATTAGTCTGCATGGTAATTTAACCAAAGACAAACCAATAAATAAAAATTATAATTATTTCAGCACCGAAAAGCTCATTATGGTCGTTAAATCTTCTTAATCTATAAGATACGCACTGCAACATGAAGTTCATATTGTTTCTCAACTTTTGCCTTCATTAATTTATTGATTTTTCACTATAATCAATTTTGAAACGCGGTTTTACTTTAATTCATCGGAGCACGATGAGCATTTTCTGCCGTAGCATCCAGCAGCGAATTTAGCAGCGATCGTGGCCCCTGCAACAGTCGGAAGTCAACTGCAGGCGGAGTTTTACTGGTCGTGAAATCTACAATGCAAGCTGTGTCTAGCGACGACAATTTTTGGGATGATTGCTGTTTCTTTCTCCAGATGCCTGTGACGGTGACGGTGACGACAAAGACGAATTTTACGCGCAGCTGGAGCGTGAATACGACCGTTGCCCAAAACATGATATCAAGATCGTCATCAGGGATTTTACTGCTCAGGTCAGCCAGGAGGAGGAAATCAAACCGACAATTGGAAGGTTCAGTACGCACCAGCTGACCAACGAAAACGGCCTCATTAGCCTAGACACGCTAGAAGCCCGCTGAGCTGCCACACGGGCCTTACTCATCTCCGATATCCTGGCCTCGACAATTGACTGTCCTTCGCTAATAGCGCACTGATCGGCGTTATCAGGACGTTCAACCGATTTTCTGAACACTTTAATTTTTATGCATTGAGGGATTTATTTAGTAAAACGATTTTATTTACGTTTAGAACAGTATAGTTTGTGTAGTCTTTTCATATTTAATTTTAATAGACTTGTTTTGTATACCATTAATCATTGGAATCAATATGTGATCCGTTGATATGTTACCAAATAAATAAATTAATAAAAAGACTAAATCGCTTTTTTTGGCGAAAACGAAAAACGAATGTGAGTCACTTTGGTATATCACGGCAGTATAGAGGTTTTACATTATCACTTAAAGCGGTTTTGTTCTATAAATAGTTTGGGACTTGATAAATTCTCTCACTCTTATAGAGGTTTCGCGCACATCCAATTACGACTGTATTTTATTCCATTGAACAAAAAAAATCAGAAAAAAAAAATTAAAACAAAAAAACACTTTTCATATTGAATTAACACATAGTATATTTGTTCCTTAAGCAGTTTAACTATAAATGTGTGTAAATAGATTTTTAGTTATGATTTATGAACCATCATCACATCCCAGGTTCGGATTATCTAAATGTACACACACACATGGCACGTCGCAAATTTTCACTTCTAGCTAACACCCTAATAGAAACAAACCACCCGCTTAGAAGTACGTGACAACCTCTAGCAGTCTAACAGCAAGAAGCAACACGACGAATCGACCCGCGAAACCTGAAGCTCTACCGGAACATTTCGATATGGCGTGCATTATTAATTCTCACGCCCGCCACAAGCTCGGAAATGGATCTGGATAACGAGTCATTAGTCATGACATCTTTTGGCTGCTTACCTCTTGTCAAGAAAGCCAGCAAAACGAGGTTTTTTCTTCCACGTTCCCGGTAAATGTGTGTGGTTTAGAGAATTCTAAGTGGCTGGCCATCAAGGCATTTCACCGGAAAAGCCACGACAAAACCTTTGGCCCCGGGAAAAGATGCATGTGGCGTGTTGCTGATTTTTCCTGCCATTTCATTCAAGATGTTTATCGTGGAGCGTTACGTCCCTTATGGTTTGGCCGATTGATGGATCGCCTCCCGGGGGAAAAGTTCGACTCTCAGGTAAGAACCCCGTAATTTTGTGTACTAAAGCGAATGTCTTCCTGTTTGGCTCGAACAAAGTTAAAAATGGACGATGGATTGACCTATTTTTTAAACGGATTGTGCTGCGGATGCCTTTCCGTGTGCCGTGATGTCTTCGGAAGTGTGTGAGTGTTGTGGCTTTCGAGAAGCTCATGTTTTCAGCATTAATGTCGCTGGGTCACACACCGGAGATAATTCATCCGACTTAAGGCGATAACTCACTGCCGGTGGATGTTGGCTGGTGTGAAATTACAAGCGAACGCGTGAGTACGGAAGATGAACAACCTTTTGTTGGAAACAAACCTTGAAGAACGACGACGGACGGGGGAGTACGATCTAAGTAACGGTTCTGGTAATGAAGGTCCCGGTAAGCCAATATACACATTAAAAATGATGGATCTCGTAACGGTTACCTAATGAGACTTTCAATGTTCTTTTAAGTTCTTTTTTGTTTCTGGTGAAAAGGGCCAATCAACTTATGAGTAATGGCGCCAAAATTTACCAAAGTTATCTTTTTTTTTTTTTTTTTTTTTTTTTTTTTTTTTTTTTTTTTTTTTTTTTTTTTTTTTCTTTTTTTTTTTTTTTTTGTAAATATGTCTTTATTTGTCTTTTTATCATTAAATTTAAGTTACATTATTAAAGTTAAATTAAAGTGTTCAGATCAATTATGATCAGTTCAACTCTTTGATACAGTTAATTTTAAACATTGTTTATTTGATTTTAATTTGCTTTAGCAATAAATAATTTGATTTATAGGAGAATATCCTGTTGAGCAAAAAAAAAAATGTATAAACTTAATCCTAAATCCTAAAAACTAACTTAATTGTAAAGAGAACGAATCTCTGCGATGGAAGACTGCATCGATTTGCCTCTAAAGTTGGAGATGATTTTGTTGGCCATCTCTCCGATCGATTCTATGCCTGCAATCCGATGAAGATCTTCGGTGTTGTGCCAAGGTGGAAGCCGCAAAATCATTTTCAGAACCTTGTTCTGAATCCTCTGGATGGCTTTCTTCCTCCGCGCAGCAGCTAGACCAAATCGGGACTGCATACATTATCGCTGGTCGAAAGACCTGTTTGTAGATTAACATCTTGTTTCGCAGACACAACCTGGATTTCCTGTTGATGAGAGAATAAAGAGATTTAGTGTATTTATTACATTTAGATTGAATATCTTCAATGTGATTCTTAAAAGAAAGATTCCGATCAAGTGTGAGTCCCAAGTACTTCACGTGATCAGACCATTCTAATGAAACCCCATTAAAAGTTATGGAATGATTTTCATTAGGTTTTAAAAAATTTGCTCTTGGCTTATGGGGAAATAAAATAAGTTGAGTTTTGGAAGCGTTAGGAGAAATTTTCCACATTTTCAAGTAATTCAAAAAGGAATTTAAATTTTGTTGCAATCTACTGCGTACCACCCGTAAATTTCGACCTTTGGCTAATAGCAAAGTATCGTCAGCAAATAATCTTCTACCTTTTCCTTCTGGGACATCAGGAAGATCAGAAGTAAAAATATTGTATAAAATAGGCCCAAGTATACTACCCTGAGGGACACCAGCTCTAATGGGTATCCTTTCAGAGCATGAATTTTGATAGCTTACTTGCAAAGTTCGGCTAGTCAAATAATTTTGAATAATTTTGGTGAGATATACAGGAAAATCAAATCGAGCTAATTTAGCTACTAAACCTTTGTGCCAAACACTGTCAAAAGCTTTTTCAATATCAAGAAGAGCAACACCAGTTGAATAACCCTCAGATTTGCTAGCGTTAATCATATTAGTTACACTCAAAAGTTGATGTGTAGTAGAATGTCCATGACGAAAACCAAATTGTTCATCAGGGAAAATAGAATTCTGATTAATGTGAATCATCATTCTATTCAAAATAACTCTCTCAAATGGTTTACTTAAAGAAGGAAGCAAACTAATTGGTCGATAACTTGAAGGCTCTGAAGCACTTTTTCCAGGTTTCAAAATTGGAGTTACTTTGGCATTTTTCCATTTATTGGGAAAATAAGCCAAGTGAAAACATTTATTGAAGATTTTAACTAAAAAATTTAAAGTGCTTTCAGGCAACTTTTTAATAAGAATATAGAAAATCCCATCTTCCCCCGGGGCTTTCATATTTTTAAATTTTTTGAAAATCAATTTAAGTTCATCAATATTTGTCTCACAAGAACTTTCAAACAAAATTTGCTTAGAAAGAATATCATCAAATTCTAGGGAAATTTGAGCATCAATTGGACTTACAACGTTTAAATTAAAATCATGAGCAGACTAAAATTGTTGGGCTAATTTTTGAGCTTTTTCTGAATTAGTTAAAAGAAGTTTATCCCCATCTTTCAAAGTAGGAATTGGCTTCTGGGGCTTTTTTAGAATTTTAGTTAATTTCCAAAATGGCTTTGAGTAGGGTTTTATGTCCTCTACTGCTTTAGCAAAATTTTCATTACGAATGAAATTTAAACGACGTTTGATCTCTTTTTGAAGGTCGCAATAAATTAATTTCAAATAAGGATCCCTAGTACGTTGATATTGGCGTCGACGAATGTTTTTCAGTCGTATCAAAAACTGAAGATCATCATCAATTAAAGGTTGATTAAATTTATGTTTAACTTTAGGTATTGAAGCGGCTTTAGCATTGACTATTGAAGTTGTCAAATTTTCTACAGCCAAATCAATATCTTCTATTGAATTCAATGGAACGTTTACATCTAAATTACGTTCAATAAAATTCATATATCGCTCCCAGTTAGCCTTTTGAAAATTAAAAGTTGATTTTAAAGGGTTTTCAATGGGACTTTGGGATAAAGAAAATGTTACTGGAAGGTGGTCTGAATCGAGGTCCGCATGAGTAACTAATTGACTACAATGCTCGCCTAAATCCGTTAGAAACAAATCAATTGTAGAGGGATTTCTAATTGAAGAAAAACAAGTATGCCCATTAGGATATTCAACAGTATAATAACCTGCAGAGCAGTCATTAAACAAAATATTCCCATTTGAATTTGATGAAATATTATTCCAAGATCGGTGTTTTGCATTAAAGTCACCAATAATAAAAAATTTAGATTTATTTCTGGTGAGTTTTTGTAAATCTCCCTTCAAAAAACTTTTCTGTTCACCGCTGCACTGAAAAGGCAAATATGCGGCAATAATTATAATTTTCCCCATAGAAGTTTCTAATTCAATTCCAATTGTTTCTAAGACTTTTGTATTGAAAGAAGGAAGAAGTCTAAATTTGAGACGACTATTGATGACAATAGTGTAGGGATGAGATGAAGAATATACAGAAAATAAATCAAATTTAATTAGGAATAAAATAAAATAACAGTTGTATTCGGCACCACTGTAAATCAATAAAATAAAATAAATTTCTATGACAACATTTGCTATTTTGGCAGCACTTGACAAACAAACAAAACAAGGTCAGTCATTGATCTATTCTTGCGAGCGACAGACGTGTTTAATGAATCTCTGAATTGAGATTCGTAAAATCAGGTGAATCTTCGAATTGAGATTCGTAAAATCACGACAAATAGCTACACCCCCACCTTGTCGATCAAGTCGATCATTTCGCAAAATTTTAAAGAAAGCATTGCTTTTTAAGTTATTGTTTGGCTTTAAAAAAGTTTCAGTGATGGCAGCAATATGTATGTTTTGAGTTTTCAAAAATAAAAAGAATTCGTCTTGGTTAGCCAGCAAAGATCTAGCATTCCAATTCATAATATTTAAACATCTATTTGGATCCATGAGGGAATCGTAAAGTCATAATAATTTTGTTAGCATAATTAAAAGAAGTTTGGAAAGCTTCAAACATTAAATTTGCTTTCAACATAAGTTGCATCATTTCCATTAAATTTTGATGCAAAAATTTTAATTTTTCCTCAGTAATCTCACCCAAATCAACAAAATTGTTAGAATCAGAAGAGGAAGGAGAAGAAAAAGTATTTGAATTTCGGGGATTTTCCCAAGCCTTCGCATGAACGTTGAGACTTGGTTTTTTCCCATTTTTATTAGTTAAACCTGAAAAGGGCAACCCACTTTCAACCACCTCTGAGAACGATAAACAACGAGTCTGGGGCGCAGAATCAGCACAGGTAGCATTAAAATCACTTCGGGTATTACCCAGCCGTGATTCCCATGTAGGCCGGGGCTGATCGCGAACAGGCAGGTTGTTTGCCGGCCCGACGTGTGAAGATGAAAAAGAGGAAGGAGGAGAAGAAACTTTCCTGACATCTTTGGGATTTTTTCTAGAAACAATAATTTTTGCCCTATCGGGACAGTTTATGAAATTCGAGGAATGATTACCTGCGCAATTCGCACACTTAAAAAATTCTGTTTGTGGTTTATCTCTACCAAAAAGGCATTTAGATTTTTCATGATCGAATGAGCCGCAAAGCATGCATCTGGCATTCATTCTACAGTTTTTAGTGCCATGACAAAAAGCTTGAAAACGACGACATTGCGTAATATTTTGAAGAAAATTGGTAGAAGATTTTTGAAAAGGTTCAAATTCGACTCGACAATGAAACATAAGAGGAGCCTTTTCAAGAGTTTAAAATTTTTTTAACCTGATCCTTTTTAAAATGAATCAAATAAAGCTCAGGAGCAAAACCAACACTACTGATATTATTCGTGTTGGTTCTTTTCCTCATTTGAATTACTTGAATTGGAGAAAAACCTAACAAAGAATTTCATTCAGTTATGATCTCATCCGGTGTCTGATCGCCGGTGAGACCACGAAGTACAACTTTAAAAGGACGAACACTTTTAGTGTCGTGAGTAAAAAATTGATGATTTTTATTATTCAAATAATTTAAAAATTTTTGAAAATCATTAAAAGATTCCGCAAAAATACGAGCAGTTCCCCTTCGACCGATCTGAAAAGAAATCTTCACATCCTTGATGGAAGTGACGATTTCTTTTCGAAAGGCATTGAAGTCCGGAATCGTGACCGTAATTGGTGGAACCTTTTCGTTTTTAAGAGTATTAGAAGAAGAAGTTTTCTTACTACTCTTATCAGAATTAAATATGAATATTTCTTCATCACCGATGTTATGAAGGACATCGAATGAATTGGAAATTTCAACTTTTTTGGGCGATGGACCTGAATTAGGTTCGGCAATCCGTTTTCTTCCGGCTCTTGAGCCGGCCGATGACTTCCCCATGCTGGAAAGAAAAGAGAAAAATATGAATAAAAGAGATTGAAAATAATTTTAGCACTGAAAAGTTCTGATTGAAAAACAGGTAAGAATAAAATAAATAATGTAAAATGTTCCTGTAGGTACACAGCAACGATACGATGCTCCGGCGTACGTGTTGATGGTTCAACGGTACAGATGGAAGTGATTGGCAACTGATTGAAAATTATTTTTATCCAGTCAGTTATATGAAGAAACACATCTTACCTGTCGGCCACTTAAAGGCCGTTACCGGGAATCGAACCTAGTATGCCTGGCATATCAAAAACCAACTCACTCTAGCCTGTAGGCTGGACCACATTGACGCTTATGAAATTCAGAGAAATGTTGTTGCAAACATTCTCATCTTAATATACATTTATTTTTCCATAACTATCCCTTCAATGTGGCTTTGTCACTTCAAGATACGTAGACATCTAGCAATATAATGCAAAAAATTGTAATGAAAAATAAGCCCCGCCAAACACCTGCACAGACGAAGAAAAGCGGCGTGTAATCATGCAATTTCACGCTGCCCGATTTCGAAGCGGAACGAAATGGCCTCCGGTCGTCTGTTGGAGTTTGGCGTTTGTTGTTGTTGGTGCTGACATTGCTTGTGTGTTGGGCTAGGCAGTCATTTTCTAGCCCCAAAGATGATAAAGACGATGCTGCTGCTTCTTAGTAGGACGTAGAAGTCAGCCATCCAACACTATGATTGCTTTTATACAGTTGAGGAAAGCTTTCCGGGAAGACTGAGACGAGATCTTCTCTACTCGCGGACCATCGTTTTAGTTGATGGTAAATATAGAAAGAAAGGTACCTTCCCAAAATTGGCATTTTCACACAATGAAGTCGTTTCTGAATGATAATGCTGATCGTTTCAGTGACTTTTGAATAACAATCACCGGGCTTGAATAATGAAGTGGTAATGAAGTTGAGCTTTAATGGCCCTCGGTAAGTACAGCTCCCAAGAATTCCGGGAAAATTTAATTACCCCCGGCAGATAAGGACGTGAATCTGGACATAACATCACATTTAAAGCTCTCTCCGAAATTTGTAAAGATAATGACGCATAAAAAGTAATTGTTTTTCAAACTGGGATGAGCTCTCAGAGCTTTATTATATTTGTTACATTTTAAATGATTTTACCACTTTTCAACTCATATATCAACAATCAGAAATCTATATAGTTTTTCATACAAAATGATCAATAAACCCTTGTACCCTAAACTATGAATGCAATCCATCAAAGCGAGGATAAGGAACCGATTTAAAAAAATATATATCTATGCATATAAACAAATATTTCTAGGTTAGTATGACGAGTTGACGAGACTGGCAGACAAATAGTCAGACAAACTATCGAGCAGACAGACCAACAAAATCAAGCCACGACGGGTGACCTTATTTGACATCCTCATGTGTCTGTATCGAGAAGACCAACCGGAAGTGCATCAATGTCATTCCATTAGCCAAGTGCAGGTTGACACACAAAAGCACACGTCCATAAATCGGATGCACCCAAACGACCGGTAGCGTACATAATGAAATTGGTTCAGTGCACTAGTTTTGCCCACTTCCGGCTCAGTATGAAAGCCATCCCCGTCCTCCCATTATAAGCGGCATTCCCCTGAAACCAGAATGGCGCGCGATGCATTTAGGTACGCATTCACACCATAAATAATTTATTAGAACCATGCGTCAGTTGCTTCACCTTTTCCACAGATTTCCCGCCTTCACCCAGGTGCATCGAAAAGTTCAAACGTGATCCTGAAAATGGGTTTTGGAATCAAACGGTACATACATGGATACGTGCACGGAAATCCCAGAAATGGAAAATTGGTTTTGCGAATGGGATAGATTAGGCTGAGTCGATTTGGGATCATTTTTGAATTTCTCAAACTGTTGTCTTGAAAGCTTCGTTCTGGTTCAATACTCATCCATTATTTTTACAGAATTTTTAAGTATCGTTTACATGAGTAAATTTGAACTTTTTGGTATGTTTGGGAAAATTGAATATTTTGTACTAAAAAATCAACATCATTTTGGTTTCTTCTGTGGAACCGAGCCGGCTAATGGTTTGTATGAGAACTTTTAAATTCCTTTGAGGAAATTTTCAGCTTAACAACTTTGTCTAAGACCGTAATTTCTTTTCTAATTAGACAACAAAGTTATTAACTGTTTAACAGGGGTATGTCTTTTGGCATTGAAAAATAATAAATTCAATCGACATTACTGCTGGTGCCTCGAGAAGTATTGCATGAAAAATTGGCATGCAATACCTCGCTAGGCACTCAGCAGTGATGTCAATTGAATTTATTATTTTTCATTGCCAAAAGACATTCCCCTGTAAAACAGCTAATAATTTTTTGCCTGATAAGATTCTAAGTTACGGTCTAGACAAAGCTGTTCAGCGGAATTATTTTCCGGGATTTTCATCCCTTAGGATGATTCATCCCTTAACTTGTTCAGCGAAAAACTTATTTCAGGGAATTTATAATTTGGCACAAAAACTTAAAGCAGACTCGGATCTACAGAAGAAACAAAAATGATGTGGATTTTTTTAGTACAACATATTTAATTTTCCCATACAAACCTTAAAGTTCGAATTTACTCATGTTAACTTTACTTAAAAATTCGGCAAAAATCATGGATGAGTTTTAAACCAAAACGAAGCTTTTTAGACCCCTGGGTTAGACTAATTTAGAAAATAACCCCAAATCGACCCAGTCTAATGACAGATGCGATCAGTGATTGGGGAATGTAATGAACTTCCGCTGGATTCCGCTCATTTCTGTTTATTTTGAAATTTATTGAATTGATTCTACATATATTGAAGTCTGTAGAGATGGACAGTGTAGTGATACGAAGCAACAATGACCTGCACATTTGAAAATCCACTTAGTTTTTTAATCTTAAAATATCGGTACACTTATCATTACTCAAGTTACTCAAGTTACTCAAGTCGATTATCTCTTAAACTTGAAATGAACTAAGAAAATATATCTTTAATTTAAATGCATACTACTTTGGCTCTCAGTTTTTGTTGTTTTTTTTTTTTTAAATCTTAGTTTTTGTGATGAATTCAACCCTTTAATTAACGCACCTGCTTCTTTTCAACATACGTGTGGGTGACAGAAAACGAGTTTACCCAAGTAACCATAAGCACTAAAACATAGCCCTTAATCAACACTGTATTCCCATATATAACTCTGTATTAATGCTTGTTTTGCACTATATGCGTATATAATGCAGATTTAATGCTAAAAAGGCGAAATAGCGGGCTTTTTAAATGCTATCACAACATAGCCTTTAAAAAGCATTACAAATGCTGAATTAGAGCACCATCAAAACGTCATTTTTCGCAAGCCGTATAAAAGCATTAACAATGCATACTTAGAACACCTTTTGTTTATTTAATTATTATTTTTTGAATAATTAAAATGAACAAAAAATAAATAAATAATTATTATCTGCAACATCAATCAACCTGCTGAATGAAGGAGGATTATGCCTGCTTAATGAATTCTTCTGAGTCTCGAACCGAGGATCCCGCAGCAGCCTTTATCTCTCCTTGCGCCTTTACCATTTCGACCACTCTTGATGCTGATAAGGTGGGTGAAAAAATCCGTACTTCAAGTACTGCTCGGGTCACACCACTTCTAATGCTTATTAACTTTAGAGCTACTCTATATGTGCATATAGTGCTATCATTAGTGCTAATTTTCTTTATTGCTTCTATGCATTAATAATGCTTATATAAAACAAAAAAGCATTATGAATGTTGATTTAATGCCTACTTGTATTAGAAATGGTGATTTCATGCTAACTTGCATTAGAAATGTTGATTTAATGCTGATTCAGGGTTTTGGCTTTATGCTTATGGTTACTTGGGTATATTAGATTGGTAAATATAAAGAAAAAAACAAATAGCTAAGGCAACAAGGTAAAAAAAAACACTTTTTTACATTTTAAACAGTGAAAGTTGGAGAAAAACATGTTTGCTTTTTCACGGCATTTGAATTTGTCAGTTTTATTATCACGAACGTTTGTTTATATTCATGAAGGGACCAAAAAGGCTGATAAGATACTGAAAGTTATTTTTTATTTTTATTTTTATTTTTTTTTCTCATAGTTGACCACCTTCACATTTATTTGAATTCTGCCTTTTCTTAATAAAATGTTCAAGCAATTTGGTTTCTATTTCCTATTTCAAAACGTATTTTGTGGTCTATTATTTAAATGATAAAACCAGAACAAATCTGAACCAGCGTTGAAAAATATGTCTTCTGTGCGGTCAGAATCTTTACCCAAAAATAATGCAAAAATCTTTACTTATAAGATAAATATGAACTTGTGGCAACCATGCCCATTGCTATTTTAGGTATTTTTATTTTGTTTTGTAAAAATAACTTTCAAAGGTAGGGGTTGCTAGGATTTTATAAAAAATCAGGACATCACGAAGATAAAAAAATAAGGATTTTCCAAGACACCACTAGATTTATGAGTAATATATGCAGCTCTGCTTAACCTGGCTGGTAAACGGTGGATAATGTGCAACACGAGACCCCATAGTGGTCATATCACCTCTTATTCACAACTCCTATCTCTACCTCCCCGCGGTGCCGGCTGGGGTGCGAGTAACCTAAGCGGAGATCGGGTACCCAACCCCGGTGGATGCTTTGGTCGCATGCAGACTGAGAAGGTGGCCGCACGCGTCTGTTCCCCAGGTCAGGGGCGGCGTGCAACAACAACCGAGCGTCTGTTCTCCAGGTCAGGGGCGGCTTAAACAGCGTCTGTCTTGCAGCAAGCGGCTGAATTTATGAAATGCGGCTCCCGCCAGCTAAGTCCAAGATGGCAGCCCCATCGCGGGATAGGGACTTTAGGCTAACAACCTACTGCTCCCGATTTAAAATTGTTACGGAATCCGAAAGAAATGACCGACCTGGAACTTTGGCGACGACTTTTAGCATGAAAACACGGACACGAATTGGAACTTGGAATGTTTTAACCCTTGCCCAACAAGGCAAACTGGAACAACTTGCTAGAGAGGCTAGCCGCCTCAAGCTTGAAATTCTGGGACTGAGCGAAGTCCGTTGGCCTAATACTGGAGAACACAAGACACAATCAGCGCAAGTCCTGCTTTACTCTGGCATACGAGGAGAACATGCTACTCGGGAACGAGGAGTTGGTTTCCTGTTAAGCCCGCAGGCCTACGCGGCCCTCATTAGATGGGAACCTATAAACGAAAGAATAATCGTAGCCAGATTTAGAACACGGGTTAGAAACCTTACAATGGTCCAGTGTTATGCGCCAACTGACGTTGCCGACTTGCAGGAGAAAGAGCAGTTTTACAGTCAACTGAACAGCGTGGTTGAGAGAATTCCGAAGGGTGACATTCAAATCCATTTGGGCGACTTCAACTCAAAAATTGGCTCCGACAATCAGGACCTTGAGCGCATCATGGGGCGCCATGGCCTAGGACAGATGAGCGAAAACGGAGAGCTGTTTGTAGAATTTTGTGGCAACAACAACATGGTGATCGGTGGATCGCTCTTCCCCCATCGACCAGCACATAAGGTCACTTGGGTATCCCGAGATGGCCGAACAGAAAATCAAATTGACCACATCTGCATCAGCCGAAAATGGAGAAGGAGCCTTCTTGATGTCCGCAACAAGCGAAGCGCAGACATTGCATCTGACCATCACCTCGTCCTTGGCGAGATACGACTGAGAGTTGCACGTGTCCAACGGCGCGAGGAGAAAGTCGGGTGTCGATACGACGTCCGCCGGTTGGAGAATCCAGAGGTGAAAAGGGCATACGTTGAACAGCTAGAATCCCGAGCCTCGGAGCTGCCGACAGACGGAACAGTCGAAGAACAGTGGTGTGGAATCAAGAATGCCTTTATCACGACGAGCCATGGTACTCTCGGTAAAGTTTGTGGAAGAAGGAGTGAATGGATGTCGGATGAAACTTGGAGGATGGTCGATGATCGGAGAAAGGCGAAAGTCGGAATTGAGCAGGCATGTACCGGGTCAGCCAAAGCAGCCGCCCGCTTACGATATGCGGAGCTGGAAAAGGCAGTTAAACGAGCTTGTAGACGAGACAAGAGAGCCTGGACAAACTCCCTAGCCGAAGAGGGAGAAAGAGCCGCCGCCAATGGAGATATCCGATTACTTTATGACATTTCTCGCCGCCTCAGTGGTGCAAGGACTAATGCAAGAATGCCGCTAAAAGACCGAGCAGGTCAGTTATTGACCGATCGAACAGATCAGCTCAAACGATGGACTGAGCACTTCGAACAACTCTTCCGAGTCACGAATAGCGATGGCCAACAGAATCTGCAGCTCGAAGCGCCAACAGTAAGTCGCATAAATAGCGTCAACTCGGAAGCGCCTTCGCTGGCTGAAATAGAAGCGGCAATCAAAAACATGAAATCCAACAAAGCACCTGGGATCGATTGCATCCCTGCTGAAATGCTGAAAGCCGACCCTGCCCTATCAGCACAAATGTTGCACCGTCTTTTCGCTGACATCTGGGATACTGCAACATTCCCGGCCGACTGGATGCAGGGTATCCTCGTAAAGGTCCCGAAGAAAGGAAACCTGACAGAGTGCGGTAACTGGCGAGGCATAACGTTGATCTGTACAACCCTCAAAGTACTCTGCAAAGTGATTCTGAACAGGATCCAGGAGAAAATAGACGCTACACTCCGACGGCAACAAGCTGGATTCCGATCTCGACGATCATGTGTGGACCACATCACAACGCTACGAATCATACTGGAACAAATCAACGAATTCCAGGACTCTCTTCTGCTGGTGTTCGTTGCTTTCGAAAAAGCATTCGACCGACTTAACCATGAAAACATCTGGGCGGCTCAAAGGCGACGAGGGGTCCCAGAGAAACTAGTCCATCTCATCGAAGCACAGTATGAGGCATTTTCGTGCAAGGTCTTGCACGACGGTGTCTTGTCCGAACCAATCCCGGTAACTGCTGGAGTGAGACAAGGATGTATTCTATCACCGCTACTTTTTCTAATCGTAATGGATGAGATTCTGATTGGATCGATTGACTGTGCACCGAACCGAGGATTGCCGTGGAATCCTTCAACAATGGAGCAACTGAACGACCTTGACCTGGCTGACGATATTGTTTTGCTCGCCCAAACACAACCAGATATGCACAGCAAACTCGACGACCTCACCGAAAGTTCCAAGGCAGCAGGTCTCAAAGTCAATGTCGGAAAGACCAAGTCGATGGAGATCAACACAGGAAATCCCTCCAGTTTCATGGTAGCTGGGCAACAAGTTGAGAAAGTGGAGTGCTTCCAGTATCTTGGTAGCCAGATTACGCCTGATGGTGGTACCAGAAAAGACATCGAAACACGGATCAGAAAGGCCCGATTTGCGTTTGCGAGTCTCCGAAACATCTGGCGGTCACGCCAGATCTCTTTACGAACAAAAATCCGAATCTTCAACTCAAACGTCAAATCCGTATTGCTGTACGGGTGCGAAACTTGGTGCACATATGCGGTAACGACGCGAAAACTGCAAGTATTTGTAAACCGCTGCCTGCGGAGTATCACCCGCGCTTGGTGGCCTGGCAACTGGATCTCGAATGAGGAACTACATCGCCGGTGTCATCAAAAGGCGCTAGAAATCGAGATTCGGGAACGTAAGTGGAGATGGATTGGGCACACGCTGCGAAGAGATGAAAACGAGATTTGCAGAGAGGCGCTAGATTGGAATCCAGAAGGTCATCGAAGAAGAGGCAGACCCAGAAATTCGTGGCGGCAAAGCCTAGCCGCTGAAATCCGAACTGTCGACGAGAATCTTGACTGGGACCAGGTGAAGACGCTGGCTCCGGATCGTCAACAGTGGAGGTCTTTTACCACGGCCCTATGCACCGGAGGATCGGCGCGGGATCATTAAGTAAAGTAAGTAAGTCTGCTTAACCTTCCAAAGCCGTTCGCTAAATATCCGTTTCGGGGAAAATTGAGTTGTGGTTTAATTTCGTTCTCCTGCCTGTAAATTTTAACCGATCTTGATGATATTATATTCATTGTGTAGGTAATTTATTCTAATTACTCAACATTAAAAAAAAGTCGATATCTATGTATCACCAGGTTATCAGGAACTGGTTCAGAAAGTAAAAAGTCCAAAAAATCAATTTTATTTTTAAAATACTCCTAACTTTTAACAGCTTTTCTGTATTTAAGTGTTTCACTAATGTTTAAAATGGTCAAGAATCCATATATATGGCAATGTATATATGTTTTGGGGTCCAATGAAAGTTTTGACCGCTATCTCAGAACTCCAGCTTTGGCTTTGCTTAGCTGTATTTTATTTCCCAATAAACCGATTTTTAAAATTCAAATTTAAATTTTTTGTCGTTAATTTGATCATTATTTTCATAGAATATACTTGGTCTGTCAAATTTTCTAGTTCTTTAGTATATTGGAATGATGATAAAAATGTTTGAAATGTGCGCTTCGGGTCATATTGACGCAAACAGCTTTGGAGGGTTAAATTGCTTAAATAAAGGATAAATACTGGAGCTGTAAACGCCTTAAGTTATGCAAAATTATTGAGCAGCTTCTTGGCGGGTCAGGATTTTATATCGAAAAACACCAATAAAATATCGTATAAACCGAAGATCACCTCTAGTTATATGAGTTGAGCTATTTTATTACAAATTATTTCGATGTTTTAAACATATATCTACAAATAAGATTATAATTGAGATGTTTTTAAAAATAAAAAAAACAGGAAATTTTTAAGTCCATTTTTTAAAAAATCTGGACAATTCAAGAGTTTAGAAGAATTAGGAAGGTCACTCGAAAATCAGTACAAATCCTGAAAAATCAGGACACCCAGCTCTCCATAACTATGTTAGCTCACAAATTTCTCCTTAACACAATGCGCTATAGATTTTTCCCGAATATGAAAATTTTCTCCTTAAGGGAATGTAAATGTTCTCGCTCACACTTGTATTTGTTGACAATCTCACTCTTGTTTACAGTGCGATTTGTCTCTCCTCAACAGGGTTGCCAAGATTTTTTTTTCCAAAATTCAGGGAATCTTGAATATAAAAATCACGAAAAATAAGGCTCAAGTATAATAAGCCGAACAGCTGACTTTTTATTGTATTTCTTACAAAAATGTTTGTCATCGATCATGGCGATATAATTAATTATTGCTCTTAGACCATTTTTTATAGGTATCTATCGATTCAGCTTGATGATTTACTGAACTTTAATGGGTATAAGTGCATAAAAGCTGATTTTGGGAAAAAAGCACTTGAACTTTTTTGTGTTCCAGTAAATTTCATAAATATTTTTATGAACCTTTTTCATGAGAATGATCTACCAAGATGAAAACAAAGCATTTTACACCATTTTTACTTAAAATAACGTATATTTGACGTTTTGATTTGTGCACTTATACTAAGGTTGCCAGATTTTTTTCCACTCCCATCCGGGCCTAGCAATTCCGGGCATTTTTTCAAAAAAATACCTGTCAAAATCTGGGCATGGATTTCAGTTTTTCAAATCCAAAAACCGGGCAAAATTAAGGTGTTAATATATATAAAAGCAGAGAAAAAATGCAAAAAAAATTAGTATTTTATTAATTTAATTGCAAACTTCCAAAAACTGTTTGGAACACTTCAATATTTAAAGGTTTATAAAAGTAAATCAGCGAAATTATTTGAAACAACCGTTGAAAATTTCCATACCGTTAATCGATTTTGCTGAAAGTTACTCAAAAACTTTGATTTTTATTTATTTCTTTAAGAAAATTGTGAAAAAATCCGGGCAATATCCAGAGTTTTTCACGATATCCGGGCAACCAGGCCGGACCGGACTTTCTCGAAATTTTGCAACAAATATCCGGGCAAACCCGGATAAAACCGGGCAATCTGGCAAGCTTAACTTATACATACCTCTTTGGCACCAAACACTTGCACTTATACCCCTTTGCCAATAAATAAATTCACTACACCACTTTGCCACCAACAAATTTTCACATTCAGGTGTTTTGACCTTGTTGATATGGGTAAAAAATCATAAATATTTTTTTCAACAAGAGTCAATTATTTTTGAATAAATTTATTTTTTGCTGTTTTGATGAGAAATATTGTTCGACCTGCTCTTGTCAACTTCTAGTCAATTTCTCCAAACAACGATATTTCATCAGGATAAACTATATAATGATTCGATAATCAATGGGACATTGGAAAGAATTTGGCAGTCATTATATGTTGATTTTTAAAAAGTTAATTAATGGAAGGCGCTTCAATATTAACCAATTATCTCGTACGAATTCATTTTTTGTACTTTTCAAGTTTTTCTATAAGCCTTAAATACGTGACACACTCTATACATCCTGAAATCAGGAATTTGTAGTCCACTCATTGGTCGATGAAGTAGAAAAAATAAATAATAATTAATTATATATTGTCTTCTTGAATTATTACTGATAATTCATTAAGATGAATCTCAGTTGGTGGTAAATTTTTAAACATAGTCAGTTATAAAAAAAAATAAAGTCAAATATTTTTAAATTTTTTAGTCCCGATTAAAAAAACACTTCTTTCTGGAAATCACGCATGGATTGGTGGCAAATGGGTATAAGTATATCATTTGAAGGGACTTTGGAGGCAAAGGGGTATAAATGCTGCCCTTTGCTCCAAATAAAATGTGGGTATGAATTAGTAGGATTTGTTCACAGAGACAAAAAAACAAGAAAATTTTTGAATTACATTATGATTTAAATAGCATACGATGTATGGCAGTCAAGGATTTGATCTCAGTTTTTTTTTTCAATATTTTCACTTATACTCTTTGACTCCAAGAACGTCATATGAATAACTTTCTCGACATGGCTTCAAAAAAGGTGGAAAAAAAGTTTAAAAGGAGTTAGAATAAAAAAATTCTTTTACGATAGAACCCCCTTGAAATGCTAGAAGTGCTCACTCAACCTCCGTTCCTTTTGCTTGATAGGTTCTCAATTTATGCCAACTTGTATGGAAGCCCTGATTAGTTAAAAAAATTTTCAACGCATCCTTCTTTACACTGCAATTCAGAAAGGATTGTGAATAGAAACGTACCTCGTACCCAAATACCTCCCCCTGTTAAAATCATGTTGGTAAATTTACTACGCCATGTACTAAACTTGTAGACATGACACATTACATCTTGAAGTGATGCCAAACAGCACTTGCCATGGTATGAAATCTGGTGACTTTTTTTACTGCAAATTACTTTATTTTTATTTGATTTAACAAAAAGTGTAATGGTTTTTAAAGAAAAAAAAATTTTCAATTTTTTTTTGCTTGAGTTTGGTTAAGCTCCACTTAATATAAATGGACAGAAATATTACGAAGATAGTCCGTAAACCATCACAAATCACCCTCATTTTACGGTACCAATCCTGTTCCATGAACAAAAATAATGTTTCACCGTCGACTTAAATGAACATTATGTTTGTGAAAATTTAAAGGCTGAACAAAGTTAGCCTAGTCAGCTAATTTAGTAGATTTTCGTTCAACTAGCTGACTTTGAAATCAAAATCAAAACTAGAGACGATCCTCGTAAGGACATCCTCGTAATTCTGATCCATGTTTCTAGGACGGTAATTTTTACGTTTGAAACAGACCGCGAAGTGACTCAGTTGCCAATTATTTATACCGCCAAATAGACTCGTTCATAAATTGGGAAACCGCGTAGTGTTACAAACCGCTGAAAGGCAAACCGCCAAAGAGGTTAATACGCGAAATGTCATACCACCGAAATGAATACCGCGAAATGGTTCACCGGAAGATGTGATACAATCGGTTCTATTACATAAATTTTTATTCTGAAAAAATAAATGTTGGTGCTCATTATATTTACATTTTCTAGTATAATCGGCATATATCACATTTTCCTATCCTTTTATATAAAATTTTTCCAATCCACTAAGAAAAACCAGTCGATATTCGCTCTGGAATGAATCACACATTCTGAGCAACTTGACTCAGTAGTCGTTAAAAGGGCTTCCAGTCAGATCTGAGTAAAGGTTATTTAGTCAGAACTGAGTAGGTGCAGTTTTGGCTACAATTGAGTAACCGTCACTCTGAATTGAGTAGCTGAAAGATAGCAAGAACATTCACAGCAAGTTTGCCGAAATCCCAGAAAAAACATAATTTCACAGAATTTAGAGAAAATTCATATGTCACAGAATCATTTATAAAGAACACAGAGTTTTGAACACTTTTTCAAATGCGTTTTTTTATGTTAACGATAGATTTCAGGGTCGAATTTATGAAAATGTTATGAAATTGGTACTGTTTATCGATTTTTACCAAGTTTATTGTTAAATTGATCCAATTTGTGAATGTTTGATAGGTACGGTTTTTCAATCAAAATTGTAGAAAAACATCACAAAATAACGTCAAAGAATATTTTGGTTAAATTACAGATTTATTTTTTGTCAAAAACACAGAGATCAGAATCCACTTGCCGTCCACCATCTTCTAGAGGATAGCGTTTAGGTCTTCTAAGTAAGAGGTCATGAGATCGAGTCTCAACCACGGCATACAAAGTGCCCTTTCTGGTGGTAAGATCTATTCAAAATCAGTCTCACTGAGATCCTATATGTTTGTGATCGTTTTAAAAAAAATCAGATATCGTGAATTCAAATCATGCCGTCATAAAGGATGTTTCCCGGATTCCCGTCCAGGCTGCTAGCAAACAAATCGAACGAAACGAACTTGGAATCTGGGAACGTTCCCGCGCTCCACCAGGAAAGACAATTGAGCGAGCACGTGTGCTCATTCAGCAAACCGCTGAAAATGTGGAGCCCAATTTGGAGGAAAGGAAATCATTTCCCTGACGTTGGGGATCGAGAAGGGGACCACACAAGGGGAGGGGGAGGATCCCTTGAGGGCGGCCTTCCGATATGGGGCTTTGTCTGTTTGTCACTAACAACCAGGCAGCAGCCAGACACGCTGCCGAGGAGAAACCTTTATCCTTTCCTCTTTCCTTGGCTGCTCTGGCTTCGTTCGTCGGTTTCAGCGTCGATTTGAATGTTGGAGATTGAACTGGCTCCATTAGTAAATTCAAAGGTGGAGGAGGGAAAGCGACAGAAGGCAAGCAGCATCCGACCGTGTCTGCCGCCATTTGTTCGTCGTTGATGGCATCCGAAGATTGGCGAGAGTGGGAAAGCTTTTTCGGTTTAATTTCCAGTCGCTTCCACAAAATGGTGAAATCGGTTTATTTATAATTGATATTAAAATTTCAATCTAATTCACATTTATATTAAATGGAGTGTTATGCATTGCAGCAGCGCTAAAGGGAAACAGAGAGAAGGATGTGGTGGAAATCGTGAGGGAATCGTTTTGTGGGAAGGAAGCGATTCAGAGCGGAACGGGAAGCTGTTAAGAATAGCTTTGTGATGAAGTGCTGCGATGGAAATGAACTGAATTAAGATTTTTTTTTGTCGGAAGCATGCACTTGGGACAAATAGGGAAAGCAATAAGTACGTGTGCTTGTTTGCATTAGAAGGAGTGTGAATTATACTAATGGAAATGATGCATACATTTGTTTAATGCACTAGCTTACCTGGTGTTTCTTGATACACCTTTCAGAAATAAATGAAATTTGTTAAAATCATTTGAATCAGCCCGGTACGAAGGGGGGGGGGGGGGGGGGGGTCAGGTAGGGTGTTCGGACCTCAAGTTTTGCTAAAAATAATAACAATACCAAAAGTATCTATAGGTATATATAAAAATGGATTTCTGTCTGTCCGTCTGTCTGTCTGTCTGTCTGTCTGTCTGTCTGTCTGTCTGTCTGTCTGTCTGTCTGTCTGTCTGTCTGTCAAGAACCGATCATGCAAATGGAACCAAATTTTTTAAGGGAGTGTATTTGGTTACGAGGAATCTTTCTTTGAATATCTGGTACCCCTCCCTCCTTCCAGTGAATAGATAGAAAGGGGGAGGGGGCAACCTTAGAATTTTTTACATAACTCGAAACTAATCATGCTAATGGAACCAAATTTGGCATGGGAGAGTATTGGAATACGAGAAATATTCTTTTGATTATTTCAGACGCCTCCCAGTGGAAATAAGAAAGGAAGGAGGGGGGCTTCCATACCTTTTTTGTTGCATAACTTGAGAACTATTTGATCAAATGGAAAAAAATTTGCTTGGAAATGTATTTGGGTACGAGAAATGGTTCTATGAATGTTTGGTACCTCTTCCTTCTTCCAGCGGAGAAAAAGAAAAAGGGAAGGGGCTCCTGTACATTTTTCAGATTATCTGGAAAACTAATGAAGCAAATGATACCAAATTTGGAATGGGAAGGTATTTGAATACGAGGAATATTCCGCTTCTTCCAGTGGGGTGAAAGGAAGGAGAGAAGATTGAGGGGGGGGGGGGGGGGGGGAGAGGGTTCGTAGTTCTGTTTTACAATTTTTCGCATAATTCGAGAACTTATGCGAAAATACTTCGAAATTAGTAATACGATAGGGTTCAACGATTTCCCGGATTGTACTAACCGGAAAGCTTCTCAAGAAAGTTAGCGTTTATCGAATTTATTCTTCACTAGCTGACCCGGTGTGCTTTGCTACACCTTTCCAAAACATATGATATTTTCAGAAATTATTCAAACTTTTATTGTTTTGTTGGCAATATTTTAAAACCGCTTTAAAATGAGAGCTTCAGCTGGAGTTTCGAATTGCAACACAAAGATGACTTTAGCTAATTTTCGGAAGCTCTAAGCTCCACCCTGAAAAAGGAGGGAGGGTCTCAAATTAATCGTTCGCAAACAATCTAACTTATAAAATAAGGTTGGTTTTGCTTGATATTCTCTGGATTTATGCTAAAAACTAATAAGAGAGTCCCTCCTGTCCTTCCCTTTTCCCCTGCTGAATGGAGATCGTGATCTTTAATAATCATACCCATTTATCCGTTCCCAAAAATCTTCTTGTATCAAATATTGTTCCATTGGTTGATAAGTTTTTAAGCTTTACAACAAAGTTTATATGGAACCCCCTCCTTTCTTCCCCTCTCTACACTGTAAAGTGTAATGGTCAATAACAATCGTAGAAACATCTCTTAACCAAATACCTTTTCATGCCATATTTGTTTCCATTTGTTGGCTTCGTTAGCATAAATTGAGAACTTATGCTAACAAAATTATATTGAGCTCACCTCCCACCTCCCATGTACCTACTCAATGAGAGGTGGATGGTGTTCAGATAATCATAAAATCATACCAAAATGATTTTCCATGTAAAATTTTGTCCATTTCTCGGATTTTGTAAAAAAAAAAGTTGAATGTTAGCTTTCCTTTTTCCTTCCTTTATTCCCAACTCTATTATCCCACTGCAAGAAAGGATTTGTTTGACATAAAAATTCTCGTATTGAAATACCATCTTATGCCAAATTTGCTTTTATTTGCGTTGTAAATTCTTGAGTTATGCATAAACTTGAAAGGAAGTACCATCCCCCTTCCGTTCTCCTCATTGAATGCAGGGGTGACAACTTAATATTCAAAAAAAATTTTTTACTCAAATACTTCACAAATTTTATTTCATTTGCTCTATTAATTCTCGAGCTATGCAAAAAAATTGTATGGTAGCCCCCCTTTCCCCTCTATATCTGTCCGCTGAAAAAAGGTGGGGCTTCAATTTATAATAGAAACATTTCTCGTATCCAAATACCCTCACATGCCAAACATGGTTCAAATTTACTCGATCAGATCTCGTTTTTTTTTTTTTTTTTTTTTTTTTTAAAGAAGCATTTCTCGTACCCAAATATCGTTCCATGCCAAATTGGGTTCCATTTGCTGTTTTAGTTCTTGTGCTATGCAATAAAAATTGTATGGAACTTCCCTCCCTCTTTCCTTTCTCCCCGCTGGAAGAAGGAAGGGGTCTCAAACAATCATTAGAACATGTCACGTTCCCAAATATCCGCCCATGCCCAATTTGATTCCATTTACTTGAATTGTATTTGAATTATTTAAAAATTAAAAAGAGGGCCCCTCCCCCCTTTATATCTCCCTACTGAAAAGAGGGAGGGGTTTCAAATAATCATAGAAATATTTTTCGTATCCAAATATCTTCCCATGACAAATTTGGTTCCATTTGCTTTATAAGTTATGTAAAAAAATATTAAAGAGGCCCCCTCCCCCTTGCAACTGCAAAAAGGGAGGGGTCTCAAATAATCATTGAAATATTTTTCGTATCAAAATACCTTCCCATGCCAAATTTGGATCCAATATCTTGAATAGTTTTCGAGTTACATGAAAAATTGTAAGGTTGCCCCCCTCCCCCCTTTCTATCACCCCACTGAGAGGAGGGAGGGGTACCTTATATTCATTGAAATATTCTCCATTCCCAAATACCAACCCATGCCAAATTTGATACCATTCGCTTGATTGGTTCTCGAGTTATGCAAAAAATTGTCTTTTGTTTGGGAGGCCCCTCCCCCCTTTCCTGTTAGGGGGAGGGGTCCCAAACTATAATAGGAACCTTCCCCGGCCTCCAATACCCCCACCTGCCAAGTTTTACGTAAATCGGTCCAGTAGTTTCTGAGTCTATAGGGAACAGACAGAAAGACAGACAGACAGACAGACAGACAGACAGACAGACAGACAGAAATTCATTTTTATATATATAGATTTTTCAGAATTAAATTTGGCCTTCAAACTTCCGGAGCTGGAAAAACACCTTCAAATTCCGATACGGATGGCCGGGCATAGCAACATCGAGCATGAGAACAACATGCATCGGTCACTTCTTCCCGACTATAGAAGATTTCGTGGAGCCCGCTTGTTTAATTTCCTGTTCGATAAGGCTGTTTAAATTTCATCCATTAAATGACATATTAGTCCATCCGGGTGAGTTAGTTTGTTTTGAATATGAAATTTTAACTCCGAAAAACAATAAGCAAATTTTAATATTCAAAGAGAACTAAATACAGAATCATAAAAGAAAAACTTATGACAAAAAAATATTTTACGATATTGTGATACTTGATTCGTTTTTGACATTTTCTTTCCAAACATCTTTTTTTAACAATTTTTTTTCAGCTTACTTACGCTCAAATTCTCCGGCAGTGAAATGAATTTGAATGATTCGGCATGTTATGTTCAGGAAAGATTTTTCAAACTCCCTTGCTGTTGTTGAAACGGAAATTCAAATCAACACCATATGGCAGTAAGACTGGTGTCCAGAGCAGCACCGATATCGAGGACAACAGTTTGGTAAGTATTTCAAAAATAAATATCGGTTTTTCAAATTTATGCATAAATAATCTATTTGGAATATTGAAAAATAATGCATAATTGTTTCAAAAATAATTAAACAGTTTTCTACCGCGATCAGCCCTTGTTCTAGGCAGTTGAAGTTTGACGCATTTTCAAAACTCGAATTCGATGCAAATTGACGAACGCGGCCAATGGGAGCATGTTAGGCGGAACAAATTTACATCTGCTCAGGCTTCCGAAAAGTACAGCTTTGCTATGACAGCTTTTATCTCGCCAAACAAACTGTCTCGGTTTTCCTTACCACTCGGTTCGCTATTGTACCGTCGGTAACGAATCGAAACGCTTCGGCTACATCGCACACGTGCGAGAACCCAGGCTGTATCTGAACAATCTGCTCAAAGCATGCGTCGCCGAACCCAACCGACAGTTCGGTTTTCATCCCTTCATGCCTCCTGTTTCGAAAATAATTTCATCCTAACTGTCAGCTGCAGGGCGTGACAGTTTTGGGCAGGACCGTCACGGGTGACTGTCGTGCCCATACCGTTCCCATGCCCGATCGTATGCGCTGCTGCTCGGTTTGAATAGATCGAAGGAGCCATCTATTCGCACCGAGCAGCAGCATACGATCGGCGCGTAACGCGGTGTGTGGTGCCGGTGCAGGTTAGGCGAAAAGGGAAGGGGAGGGTGATTGGGGTGATCAACACCCGCAGTAGCTTCAAGCAAAAGGAAAATTTATACGTTCGTTCGAAACTATCTCGGCCCGAGCGAATCTCGGCTACAGTCGGACGGAGTAAGTAGCACTGTCATGCGAAATTCAACGCATTGAAAACTGTCACGAAGATTTTCCCAAAACTGTCACGAAGCTTAAAAAACTTTCATACCCACGAACAAACTCTCGCATGAGAAAAAACAAGGCATCGCTGTACATCGCACGACCGCTCCTTTTAAAACTGTCGGGGAAGAAATATTCGGGAAGCTTTCATCGAGGTGCACGTACGAGGTTCGCAAGAATACTGTCGTTCGCCAGTACTTTTCGGAAGCCTGGATTCGCATCGTATCGCATTCACTATGTCATCGGCCTAAGGGTCAGTCATGGTTAATATGAATGCAAAAATTTATATCTAGTTCTTAAATTGGAAAAACTACTTAAATTTGAATTTTGAAACTGGATGTTAAACATAAAGGCCTATTCTGTTAAATTAACATGAAAAATCTTATTTGGTAAAAATATCAACAACTTGATATGACTAGGTTGGTAGCTTTATGGAATCGATGAGCAATGGTTGAATGATAAAATTCCAACTGGTCTTATGTTTAAAATCCAATACAGTATTGTTCCGATTTTGTCAGCCCCATCTTGAATTTAGGGCTGACAAAACAGGGTACCTGACAAAATCGGGAAAAAAAAATTCTTGAAAATAATTTCATTTTTGATTTGATAACTTTCCGTTTATTTGTTATTTCGAAATTTTATGTCAATACCGTGATAAGGGGTGACATTGACCCTTTTTCTTTATTTATTACCCTTTTTACAAAGAAGGGTATACATGTCGCTTGAAAACCCAACTTTCGATCCGAGGCCCGGAGGGCCAAGTGTCATATACCATTCGACTCAGTTCGTCGAGATCGGAACATGTATGTATGTTTGTATGTATGTGTGTATGTTTGTGTGTATGTTTGTGTGTATGTTTGTGTGTATGTATGTGTGTATGTTTGTATATATTTTACAAAATAATGTCACACACGTTTCTCGATGACCGCTTGACCGATTTGAGTTCTTGAGGCGTCAAATGGAAGGTCTTGCAAATAGCAAAATGGAGGACCTGTTCAAGAACTCAACCCTTAGTGATTGTTTACAAACACCCTCCATACAATGGATTGTATACATGCCATTTGAAGAACCGTTCGTGCGTAGCTGCAGGATTGATATGCAATTGCAAAACAGCTGAATTTGTTGATTACATAAGTTAGACCACTTTAAACTTAATACATCTTGAACCTATCAGCACGTGTTGACAGCTCACTGCTGCCAATATTACAGAAATGCTTCATGATTAGGTGTCAATATTCAACAACCTCTTTCTGCTTCCAACCGCCGATGAGGTAGTTCTAAACGCCAAATTAAATCTGAAAATACTGAATCCAATACATACGTTTACCATTTTTTCTGCAGTAATATCGTAAACACCATCAAGAACCTTCGTTATAACTAGCTTTAAAAAGCGCTGTGTAGAGCAAGGTTTGTACTATCCTAAGTGCTTCAAATTGTATGGTTTTCAAAACAAATGGAATCTTCGGAATCTTGAGGACAAGGCTGCAAAGAAAGCAGACATCGCGAAGGAGTAAAACATCCATCCAACAACCGTCAGAAAAATTCGAAAGAATGCTGACTCCATACTTCGTGCGGCATCCAAAACCTCGTGTCGTCTTGGTAAGACTTTCAAATACGTTTCCACAGGTGCATATAAAATTTTGGAGAATGTTTTGTTTCTTTGGTTTCTTAACCAACGACGCCTGAACAAAATAGTTTCTTCGCGAATGCTCATAGTCAAAGCTTAAACATTTGCTGAAAGTTGCAACGTCCCAGATTCATTTAAATTTTCACTGCACTGGATACATATCTTCAAAAAGCGCTATGGTATCCGCAAGCTTAAGATATGTGGCGAAGCGTTGTCGAGCGATATAGGAAGTGTTGAGGGTTTTTTGGAGAACTTTCACGAGGAAATACTTCATCGAGAGCTTACTGCTCAGATGGTATATAATGCGGACGAATCGGGATTGTTTTTTAAAATGTTGCCAACAGAATCACTTGTTGGTTAGAAATAGGCAAGTGCTCCAGGGCGTGAAATTATTGAAGAGCGTATCACTTTTATGCCATGCGCCAATGTCACAGCAGACCATAAGCTCCCTCTGGTCGTAATCAGAAAATCTCGGAATCCCAGAGCCTTTAAGAACGTCAAACTTCCCGTAACGTACTTTGCGTCGAAAAATGCATGGATGACCGGGACCTGTTCCGTTCCTGGTTTTTCAATGATTTTTTTCCTGCAGTACGGCGATTTGCAGCTGCCAACATGATCCCACCCAATGCCATTTTGCTTCTGGACAACTGTTCAGCCCATCATATGAATGACAAGCTGCAGAGGGATGATGGATTAATCACGGTGTTTTTTCTTCCACCTAACGTGACGGCAATTATCCAGCCAATGGACCAGAATGTGATCCAAAACATCAAGCTGCGATATAGGGAGAAGCTCCTACTGCATGTGATGACCCATGATAATGATAATACTGATGGATGTTTAAAGAAGGTTTCGTTGAAGGAAGTCTGCTTTTGGGTGTATGAGGCCTGGATCGAATTCGGTGACGTTGTCATTCAGCAGTCTTGGAAGAAGATTGGCATGGTGATTGATGATAAATTTGTGCACGAAGACAACATTCCACTGGCGCAGCTGATGTGTACAAGGAACAATCGCGATTATCATGATTGCCCATAATGTGGAAGAACGATATGCGAGCAAGGCATACACCGATGCAGAAATCCTGAACGTGGTTCTGGACGACCAATCAGCGACAAATGAAGAAGCAGAGCATTCTGAGGAACCAGACCAGAGTGCATCTCACATCACTGAAATGGATGAATCATCGCATGAAGGGACAACCAGCCATGCAGAAGCGGTGGGAATGTTCGATAAAATCAACGATTGGGCAGAAGAATCATCCCTTTCGATTGATGACATCATGTGTCTACGTCGTATTCGTCAGGTAGCTATGGTAAAATCTCTGGGAAATTGATGTTAAACCACAAACAATTGAGCGTTTAAATTTGAAGTATGTAATGGTACTTTTTTATGAATTTACAAAAATAAATGTTTTATTTTGAACCGTCCTTTAATTTTCTGAATTGGTTTGTGGATAGCTCCCTAAGGGATTATCCATAAACCACGTAGACTCATTTTTGGTCATTTCAGACCCCCCCTCCCCCCTTTCCCCCTCGTAAACATTTGTCCATATAAAATTTCGAAAATTTGTATTGAACGTAGACTTTGGCAACCCCCCCCCCTCCCTGAAGTCTACGTGGTTTATGGATGATCCCTAAGGGCTATCCATAAACCATGTGATCAAAATGTGGTCAAGTTTCAACCTCCTCCCATTCGTCATCAATGAAAACGCTTATGAACCTTCAATCACCCCCAACCCTTGAAATACCAACCCTTAAAATACCAAGTGGTTAATGGGTGGTCCTCTACGTGGGTCAGGAAAACCCTCAAAAAACATACAGTGTTAAATGACTGGGAATTTTAGTTCAAAAGCAGAATACTTCTACTAAATTTAAAGGCTGACAAAATCGGGATAAAATGCTGACAAAATCGGGGATAGACAAAATCGGGGGTAGACAAAATCGGGAGCTGACAAAATCGGAACAATACTGTAGCAGGAAAATAGAAGAAAAAAAACAATTCTAGGAATTTAAAAAAAGTCCGATTGGAATTTCATCTTTCAACGATTTCCCATTGATTCCACCGTGTTGTAAATAGAACTTGAACACGTTGATTTTCATGAAAATTAGGTCTTAGTTTGAAATCAGAATCTAAAATGTTGTTCATGAGGTCTAAATTATTAAACATTATTAATAAATTAATTATATATACACCCAAAATTCAGCCTCTGTGCCAATGGCGTGTAGTCAATTTCATAGCATCATTGGTACAAGAAGATAACGCGACCGGCACTGATTCGATTTGCGCCCACCGGCATTAACCTCCCAGCGCAACCGAATTGCGTATGTCTGAATGAAACAAAATAAAAACGTTTTCGCGTCCCTCCCCATCGCATCACAAGCCGAAGAAGGATGGAAATAAATACCGGCCAGCACCAGGCAGCCAGCGAACCGAGCACTGTGCGTGTGAATGTAGCAAAAGCAACAACAAAAACATCCTTCTAATTCAATCAACCGGCAAACACGGCTAAGCTGTGCGTGTGTATGTAGCAAAAGCAACAACAAAAACATTCCTTCAATTCACCGGCAAACAACACCGGCCAAGCTGCCCGGCTTCAGCAGCTGTGTATATGTAGCGTGTGTATGTAATAGCAGGCAGTAAGCAAAGCACAGTTCTCATTCAATGGGTTTCCCGTTCCTTCACTCCCGTTCCCTTTCCCGTTTCCATCTTAAGACAAAGGAATGCATTGAAAGGAGGCCAAACGCCGGGAAGCCGCCGTTGTACGTTTTTTGTGATTGATCGGTAACAGAAAGCCTATGACAAATATACCTCGTCCTGCATGAAGCTCGAATAGTACACTAGTTAGAATGTCGGACTGGCAAGACGATACAATTGGTGATGTGAGTTCGATTCTCACTACAACGCTGTGGTTTTAATTTTTATTTTCTGGTTTCTGGGATGAATTATCCAATAGGAAGGAAATCCCATAAAATGTTTTTCTTGTTTCGCTTGAATGTAGTGGTCATCATTTTGGTTGGGAGCCGAGTCCTTATGCCAGTTACGGTTTTTCAAACATACCGCCTTCGGCACAGTGCACATTTCAGCGCATTATCGGCACAGAGATTTGCTAAATAGGCATTGGATTTTTGCAACCTCTTCTATGGGTGTAGTTTGTAAACGTTTAAAAAAAAAAATTATGTAAACTTAAACAACTTTCCTTTCTTTTTTTCAGTTTTTCATCAGCGAACAATAAACCCACTCTATATGGCAAAGCAACTGCTTATTTCGACCGACTGAGGTGAAAAATTTTTGATTCAAGTCTGAATTTGGTTACACTGAATTATTGTGTGGCTTAATATGCATGAAAATAAATTCAAAATCCCGTTTCTGAACTGTACTTTCTGTACTAAAGAAAATCACAAACCTGGGGCAATTTAACGGATAAATTAATTATGTCTTGAAAATTTATGTATTGTCGACATACGGCTCTTTAGCTTTATGTCACAGATAATGTTATTTTATGCGAATAGCAATATTTTTATTTTGTGCATCCAATTTGACATAAATTTATGTCTTCTTTGATTTTAGGCTTCAAGCGTTTCTGTCTTTCTGACTGTAATTTTATGTCAAATGTGATGCTTCAATTTTGTGCATCCAATCTGACATAAATTTACACCAAAAATTATATAGTGTGTATGACAATTCTGAACATATTTTCTCATAACTACTTGCTATTTCTTTTTTCACCTCCTTTTCACGCACTAACGATGTCAGCAAGTAGCGACATGATTAATTGATTTTTTTTACTTTTTGATATTCATACTCATTCTCAATCCAAACGGTACATGCGGTACATTCTTTTCCTGTATCATAATTCAAATTGTTTTGAATTGCTTTAAATTAATTCCTCGATTTCTTTCAGAACTATGTATATTCATTGATTTTCGTTCTAATTTTTCAACCTATTACTTTGCATTTTTATGTTATTTCCTAGTGTTTCCTACAACCTCATGATTTGAAAAAAAAACCTTGGTTTAATTGACAAATTTGTTGAAATCTGCAAAACGATTAGATCTTTGCTTTAAGAAATATCTAAAATTCAGTTCGGCTTAAACTTTTTTTAAATTCTTTAAATAGGCAAGAGTTAACAAGTAGAAGACTTCAATTACTTTTTTCGTAGAACTCAAAATTACTTGAAGTCTTGACGAAAGTGGATAATATATTCTAAACTTTTATTTCAAAATGTAATGTTTTTGTTCTTAATTTTTGTTACATAAGTGTAAAACATCCTTAAAAGATTTTAACCTATCATAAAAAGTTATTTCAATTACAAAAGCTGATGGAAAAATTGCATATCTACTTAGATTCAGAGTACTCAAGGTAGTCAAAATTACTTTTAAAATTCATTGCACCTTGTAACGGACCATTACTTACTAGTATACCAACAAAAGAAAAACATTGAAATCAAGTTAGAGTAATGGGCGGAATTGAATAAAATGAAACGTTAATAATAAAATTAATTAATAATAAATCAACACAAATCAAAACATTTAATTAAAACGAAAATTAGAAGATTCAATTCAACTCAACGAGAGGATAAATCATTCTGCAAGGTACCACCCTGAAATAATCATTAACTCGATCATCATTAATAGCAGAAGCGCGCCTGTAGATGTATTCGATCACCCGACACATTTTAGGAGTAGAAAGTATGGTTTAGAGAGTCATCTTCCAGATGACCACCGACTGCAAGCTTGTTGTGCATCAGGTGATTGACCTCTTTCGGGATGCCTTTGTGCACCTAAGGTTGGTAGAGGAAAGGTTTGGTCTCTGAACTCGGGTTTGGAAGGGGAAGACAAGGCGGCATTGTAAAATCGCAGAAAAGAGAGTTGTTTGTTTAACTTCTCGATTAGGTCTTCGTATCGGGTAGTTCCGGTACGAAGTTGAACTAGATTCAGGAAGGCTGATTGCCTATGCGACTTCCTGAATCACTTAATCTTGTAGTTCAGTTGGGTGAAGACCGTTTAATTCGCGTGGTAATTTTTCTTAGTCCAATCTGTGATCCGTGGACCAGTGTTCCAGTTATTAATTAGCCTCTTTTTGTTTCACGCTTAGCTTACACTAAGGCTAAAAAGTGCAAGGAATTGTAGTGTTGACAAGCTTTTTAAAGCCGAGAAAAGGTTATACACTGGATTCTTTTTTTAAACGATCTTATTTTACACGGTTTTATTTTAAACGATTTTTTTTAAACAATTTTCTCGAAATAAGACGATTTTCGAACATGTCAAAAACAGGTTCTAGACATTCCGCTTTTTGCTAAACCATTCTTGGGTGGTAAATTGATACAGACGTTGTTTCCCAACAGAAACATAGGCCGGAATGGCCACTTGGAGACACTTCGGAAGTTCCGGAACATCCGTGGCTTGAAACAGATCAATCCAAAACAATTCTTTGAGCTTCCCGATTTCACTCAAATCACCTCAGAATGGTCTATCTGGTTGGAAATGATCGATTTTCAGTCCAAGTTGGCCTCTTTACTCGAAATGAGCGATGAATTTTGCCCGGTTGTTTTGAACTTTTTTTAAACGATTTCTTTTTTTGCACGAACACAACAATCGTTTAAAAAAAGAATCCAGTGTACTCTGATAGGTAAGGTGAGAAAACGCTTGTGCATTGTCACACAATAAGAACCACCCACTATCATTACGACAGACTTGAGGCGCCCACTACAACCTCCTCAAAGAGCCCGTCGCACACGTTCATCTCACCGAGCCAAGCCGAAAACCCTGTCGAGACGACAAGGAAGCCCGCCGGGATCGATACGTCATATCCAGAGTGCGCACAACGCCACGTAGGGTAGTTGGTCAGCGAAGTTCAATCAATCGAAACGAAAAAACGTTAATTTGAATTCGTCATCAGCTCTTCAACACGCGACAACAATTTTGGATTTGGAAATTCTTCAACCAGCAGTGGAAGCCGGGAGAACTTAGCAAAAAGTTTTGCTGAACGCGTGGGATCACATTAGATCCAACCACGCGTTCAGCCATAGTTACCTGCATGGACATTCCATCAGCCGTTCGCCCTGCACCAGACATCGCTAGAAGGTTGCGACAGCATCAAACCGCCAAGAAGTCATAACTGAGGGAATAGATTTCTCCAAAACCCCCATCCGAATAAGCAACAAATGTGAGTACTCACCCATGGCCAACTTTGTTGATTAGCAATTGTTATGTACATGACATTATTATGAACGGCATGCAGCTATAGCCGCTTGAGTTGCAATTTACAAATTTCGTCCTATGACATTTTTTGGACGTGCAATCGAATTGTTTTGGATTGGCGAGCCGGAAAAGTAGCCCATTTTCACCCCCGCGAGGAAAATGCAAATCATTTGTATGGGGAAAATCTTATGATCGAGCACATCGTATATCGAACGAGACGCCAAGCGTCTGCACCAGCATTAGCATTGAAAATCGAAACAGACACACAAAATTGTAAATCTAACACGAGAGTAGAGGCCGAAATAAAAAGGATCCAATGAATGTAGGGGAGAACTGTACAAGACGCACCAGTTAAGCATAATCGCTATTTACAGCGATAGCAATCATCTAAGAACCAAATTGAAAGTTTATGGCGTTTCAGGGATCTAATTTACGTATTACCAAATATAAAAAATATGATAAAATCACGATTTTGATGGTTTTTTCGTAAAAAACTCAAACAGCCAAAAAACAAACTGCGGGGTAGAACGCCAAAACTAGTGGACAGAACGCACCATACAGAAAGGGTGGTAAGAAATGAAACAATGATTATAAAGAATGTAATGATTGAAACATAAAATGTTTAGTTACATGTTCGTCGTATTTTTGTTAACTTACCATACTTTGGCGAAAAATCATTTACTCATGCTAAACTTATCGAAAATTTAGCTTTTCAAATATACTTTTTTATAGCCTTATAGGTAAAACGCCTTCAGGTAGGCAACGAAATTCAATTTCTTGACTGGTATCACGGCAAACATGGCGGCAGATAATTTTTTCGAGTCGAATATTGGTGCACTTTTTTAATTCGAACAAGGACGAAATATGTTATAATTATGCATTGATATCGTAATTTGGGAGTCAGCAAATCAAAAGAATGGCATTTTGTTTTGATACTTGGGTTTTCTGAAAAGTTGACAGCATTCAAAATTTGAGCCTAAAACACGTGGTCTTGTTGGCATTCTGCCCCAATTTTGATATGATTAATTTAAGTTAAAATTTGTATGAAGTTAGCAAAACAAAACAAAATATTCATAGTCTTCCAAAAGTGCATGCGAGTGGAAACACGATAAGCTGTAGATTCATCAGATTGTCCAGGCCAGTTCACCATAAAACCTTAAATGTTAACCATGAAAAATAACAGGTTTCATGCTGATTCCATTAATCCTTCTGTTTCTAAGAACTTAAGTCGTATTTGTGAACTTTTCACCTAATAAATGATAAAAAAGCTTGTTTGCTACAATATAAATGAAGAAAAACATCATTTGAAGCCATAGGTTAATGTATTTTTGAGAAAGAATTACATGGGCCATCTTACCTCGCTGGTGCGTCTTGTACAGTTCTCCCCTACCTAACTAAATCGTCTCAGGTATTTTGGACCGGAAACACTAGAGGGATGATGACATAATTGGGGCATTGGGAAGGGGTCACAGGTTATTCGTTGTTGCGTTTGCTTTCTTTAATGCGGTGATTGGCTGCGAATCCAATCACGGTCTTTTCCCATTCCTGAGCAAGTTAAGAGGGTGGGAATTCGTCCGTTAGTTTTCAGACTTCTCTAGTTCAACTTTTTAGCGAACAACGAATGATCCCCTTTCCGTGATTTTGCGGGCTGTTCCCGTTTTCGGGGCGGATTCCAATTCGAAGCCGAAGTACGGTGACATAATCGATTTAGGATTGTAAGAAATAAGGTAGAGTACATATATAAGATTTAAGATTTTTGGCTGATTCTGAGGAAAGATAAATCCTGTTACATGGTTTCCAACTCGTCGATTTGAATTAATTTTGAATTTAAAATAGTTCGTTTCAATCTCTGTTCTTGTTTAGTTACACTTCTTAATAAAAACCCATTCTAAAGGTAGAAAAGTTGTTTGTCATGTTTAGAATTTCAATAAAAGAAAGGTTTTGAATTGCAAAGCGATATTTACAATTAAAAATTAGTTTCAATTCGTGAACATCATATAGAGTCGTAAATAGAAATGTGTCAAGCCTAGGGTGATTTAAGATTCAATTCCACCGGATGCAAGCCAAGTTTCCAACTTGCTTTTTAAAATTTTTTTTAACACCTTTTAAGATCAAGTAATTTTTCGAAACTGCGGTGAAAATTTTACTGGGAAAAAATCTCCATGGAGGGGGGGGGGAGCGTGGAACTTCTAACCCCGCCCTTTTCGCACGGCCTTTTTATATTTAGATTTTTTGAAAGCAAAGTTTAAATCAAATTTCAACATAATTCAGAAGCAACCACTTCAAAACGAGAACGGCAGCTGGAATTTCTAATTGCAATGCAATACAAAAATATTTACATATTATTAACTAAAATATTATCTCTTAATTTATTTTTCAAGATATTTTTTTTTCTCTTTTTTATGAGTTTTGTGATTATACCAAAACGTTTAATTTGTTGGTATGAATTCTCCATCCTCTTGCTTTTTCAAAGTGAAAAACTCACGAACTACCATTAAAACATATTTTAATATCTTAATAACGTCACCAGCCACATTTCGCTCCATTTGTTTAATAAGTTTTTTAGTACCGTTAAACAATCAACACGATCAACACGAAATTTTTTCACATTATGAATAAAGTCTTAAGTTAAAATATTTAAAAACTTTTTTCTACGTTCATAAACCCATAACCCATAAATTGGGAAAAACTTGGTTTGTTTTCGAAAATTTCGAATGTAAGTAGAGTGTAATTTAAAAATCTTGAAATATCTATTTTTTTTCGTAGGCTCGCAAACAAACACCCTTTCTGATGAAGTCAAAGCTTACTTAGTTTAAAAATGCTGTAAACTTTCGTTACTTGATTTTTGTAATCTGGAACCAAGCAGGCATAATTTTAATTTTATTTGACTAAAGTTCATTTTTTCAAAACGGATTTTCACAAGTCGGAAAAAGGGTTTTCACAAGTCCAGAAGAAAAACTTTCAATATTGCACTCGCTGTAGGAACAAACAGAATATGATTTTATTGAAGTCTTATGTTACATTTTTTTCTTTTTCACTGTTTTTGATTCATAAGCAAAGAGATCAATTTTAGAAACTTATTTTTTTAACCTCAAATGCATAATATTGTTTTAACCCAATACATACTCAAATCAAACTATGAACCTTCAAAAAGCGTGTATATTTTTAATCTTTCAAACACAATATGAGATGTAAGCCACAGAAATATCGAAGGTATTCTTTTACTTTAAAAGTCGTTCTCATCCAGTTTAATATTTTTATCACTCGCAATAATTCTTTTGCCATAAATTTGAAAAATGTTCAGTTGAAATTTTCAAGATTGTGTATGCATCATTCAATCATTCCTTAAAATATATTCAACTTTGACGAATAGGTAATAATTAAAAAAAAAATGAAAAGCCAGTTCAATCCTATCTTTATAATTTTAATTGAAAACAATAATTTTAGTGTATATATGTAATCAAGTTTCAGTGACGGATATAAAAATATATTCATTTTATGGCGCATATAAACTTTTTTCTTTGTTTTTAATCAAACCATGGTGAAACTTTTTACTTTTTTTTTAAGTTTGAAATTAAGAGTGAATCACCGTTCATTTATGATTACAAATTATTTTTTAAATAATTTATGTTTCGAAACTTTAAAAATATCCTTGAACTTATCTTGCCAGTTAAAATGTACACATTCTTCGTTATTTGGCACAAATTTTCATAAAGGCCACGATATCACATTATTACAGATTTATACTGAGAAAACTATAAAGTTTTCCAGTTAAATTAAAGCCTTGGCTAGCGCATAGATGAACAGTCTACAATGTATTACATTTCATTCATTCATTCGCACCCTTCCAAATAAAAGAATTTCAAATCAAATCAAATTCTTCAATTGGATGCACAATACTGAAGAATCATTTTTGACATACATAAAATGGGATTTTGAATTTTCCAGATGCATAAAATACCGAAAACATTTTTGCCTGATGAAATTCGGAAATTCTTAGTTGTATATCATGAAATATGTAACCAGCATATTTTTGAAGGTGAAAACTTTCGACTAAGTATGTACATAAATTTCAGTTGATTTTCACTAAATTCTGGATTATTGAAAGATTTAGTTAAAACTGAGGAAATGTCATAAAAAGCATGATAATTTATAGAAAATTGAATTTGCTTTGTTTTGAATAATTCAAAAGAATTTCTTTTCTTTGTCAAGAATTAAAAAATATGTTCAAATCTCTTACTTTTACACTATGTTGATGTTCTACAAATATTGAACGAATGCGTCCACCACGTGCGTATCACTGCACTTATAATTATGAGTATTCTAGCTTGAAACGAGTCCTGATGCTTTTCTAGAGCGATTTTCCGAACATTGGTTTGACCTCATATTTTGCATAATCAACGAGAAAAAATCAGTTTTTAATCAAAGCCTATTGATTGTGTTGCCAAAATTGTATGAAGATAAAGCTTAATGCCACTAATTTATTTATATTATAGGTTAGGCAAGAGCCTTTAACTGGTTTTCCTTCAAACGAACTTCTTTTTAAGCACACATGTCACGATTGTGAATTAATCAATTATGATTGCGAGCTCAGATTGTAATCAAGAATCAACATTCTGATCAAGGGACAGAATCAGAGATCAAAATGAAAAACCGTAATCTAGAATAAGCTTCAAGAGACGGGTTCAGGATCAGAATCTTAGAAATCTAGAATCAGGACCAGATTTCAGGATCAGAGTATAAGTCAGAATCTGGGGTCTGGATCAGGATTTAGGTCCAGGACCCAAGATTAAATTTCAAGATCAAAATCGAATTTCGATAATTCGAAATCAGAATTGAAATTTAGGATCAGAATTTGGGTTCAATATTTAGGCTGAGCATTTTTTATCGATCATAATCTTCTTTTTTATTTTATGAAGAGATTAACCACCGTAATTTTTGTTTGTTACTTTGATTTATCGGCCTAGCGGTGAAAAGTGATGTCCTTTTTAGTAGGGACATCTAAAGATTATGAATTTTTTTTTTTTTTTATATATAGATGGATAGAAGGTTAGAAGAAATGAAAGATGGTGAAAATGAGCGGGTAGAATTTGTCTAGAAGCATTACCATCACATACCAAATTTTTGTTCCTCACGAGCCTACTACTATGAAGTGGTAGATACAGATAGAGTTGCATCTACCACCACACATTAGTAGGCTTAGCGTGGTCCGCCCCACAAGCGAGAACTTGTAGTGCGGACTCTTTTTTATCTTTTTGTCATTTGCGACCACGTTTGCGTCACAGTTCAAGGACAGGCATTGAGTTCGATGTTTTTTCTTGGGCTCGAACTCACGGACAGTGGCTCCGGAGGCAACTGACTTGCCAACTGAGCTATATCACATGCCCCCAGGAATTTATAATGAAACATATGGAATGAGATCCTCCAGCTGAACGGTTCAAGTTCAATCATCGACACTAATTCATTCCGTCATGTGAAATGCCCCCACGGAATCGGTTCCTACATTCAATTTACTGGCTGGTCGTCGATTCGGCAAGTCAGCCGTTACAAGTCATAAATCGTTGGGGAATCCTTTCCGATAAGCGTATTAGTTTCCGCATCGATGGCAAAATTTATGAATTTCCTTTTGCAGAGTTTTCACCCCTGCCTGACATCGATTTCTTTATCAGTTTTTGGAGGCGTCGGTTTGAATTTGATTCGACACCAGGCAGCACCTTGCGTGTGACAAATCCAAATAGGTTGCTCACGAGAGAGATGATCCCCGGTTGGTTCACCGGATGGAGTCGTTCCAATCATGTGTGGATGGATAATTTGAGATGTTTCTTTAGAAATAGGATATCAGTGCCATTTTGGAAGGTTTTTTTATTTATCCGTTTTTGAGTGGTGTCGAAATATTGCTGATGATACAAATTATATTCGATTCGCTTATTTTCCAGTTCTTCTTTTCGTATTTTGGTGTGATTGTTTGAGACTTTTCCTTTATATGCGGAGAAATATTCAAAACAACATAAATCATTATTTATAATATTTCTATGGAACGTCTTTTGAAGGTTATAATTCAGAGATGAATAAATTCGCAAAGATTGATTTCCGAAAAAACGAACTGAGTTGTCAATTTAATTAACAGATTCCAGATAAATGTGACATCAACTAATTGCTAGCAAAATAATAAACAATAGACCTAGAGTTCCACAGTTATTAGGAAACAGATTAAGAAAGTCAAACCATATCGAAAACATTAAAACATCGCTACTCCTGTGCTTTCTTAAACATATTTTAACTACAAAATAAAATAAGTAAAGAAAAAGAAACGAACGCAAGGAAAACATAAAATCCCTACTGCCAGAAAAAATGTAAAAATGTAAACTCGCTACACAAACTCGTTACTCAAACTCGCTACTCAGATTTGCTACTCAAACTAGCTTCTCAAACATGATACTAAAACTCGCTACTCAAATTCGCTACTCAAATTCGCTACTCAAATTCGCTACTCAAATTCGCTACTCAAACTCGCTACTCGAATTCGCTACTCAAACTCGCTACTCAAATTCGCTACTCAAATTCGATACTCATATTCGCTACTCAAACTCGCTACTCAAATTCGCTACTCAAATTCGCTACTCAAATTCGTTACTCAAATTCGCTACTAAAACTCGCTACTCAAATTCGCTACTCAAAATCGCTACTCAAATTCGATACTCAAATTCGCTACTCAAACTCGCTACTCAAATTCGCTACTCAAAATCGCTACTCAAATTCGCTACTCAAATTCGCTATTCAAATTCGCTACTCAAATTCGCTACTCAAATTCGCTACTCAAATTCGCTACTCAAACTCGCTACTCAAACATGCTAGGGTGATTTGCCAATCGTTGTCCCCTAACCCATTGTTGCACAGCATGACTTAAATTGTCAATATTTTAGCTGTTTTTCAACTTTTCCTCAAAAATAATACTGAATCATGTAATTCGAAATGTTTTCTGATGAAATGAGGCTTTTATGATATTTTCTGCTGGTAAGTGTGCATCTTACGACAGTTTTAATTTTTCTTGTTTTTTTCGCGTGATTTTTGTGCTAATTGTTAACAAAAACCTTAACATTCCTTCTACGGCAAATAAGGTTTTACGTCAGAACAAAACATTTTTCATATCAGTTTTCTATACGAAACGTTTGTTGGACAATTTTAGCAACATGATTTTGAAAAAAAATTATGATCCATACTTAACCAGAAAATATGTTGGATCGTGCAACAATTGGTCCGCTCAATCTCCTCCTGCCCCATTGTTGTACATAATTCCGCTGCAAAATTTGTTTGGAAATTTCAAATTTATAAATTCGTATACCTCCAATAACTTTGTTTGGATGTTTTTACAACAAAAAATAGCAATAAAAGTTTTGAAAACGATTGATTAAGTCCTGAATTATAACGTGTTTTGAATTAGTATGGAGGCTTGTACGGAAAAATCCAAATTTTCATTCAAAAACCATCAGAGATGTACTGAAAGTTAAAAATCATAATTTTGTATTTTTAAAATATTTCTTATTTTTTAAATACATTGCATGTGAACAAAAACTAATCCTAACTTGTACTTCTGAAATGATAGTCGTTGTCATACAAAAAATTCAAAAAGGTAAATATTTTTTAATTTTAGTGTATTGCCAGCTAATTTGAAAGCTGGTTAACCAGATGAAAATTAGAATCGCATTATACTGCTTTGCATAGCCAACAAGTAAGATGATTCAAAAACATGTCATGAAATTATTGAAAGCTTCAGAAAGCAAAACCTACAATTTAACAATACTTTTCAATGGATAACGAATTTTTATTTCGAAATTGTTATAACTTTTTTCATGAAATACTTTGCTACTTCTCATGCTGGCAAACAATTATTCTTAGGAATGGGCAAAATCAATAATTTAAAACAAAATTCATTTCTAACTTATTTGAATTTCTTGTATATGCGAAAAGTTCTTCCTCCATACAAACTGCCATACAATATTGAACACGTTCATTGACTACATGCAACTAAAACAACTCGAATTGTCTATTGATATGACATGACTTTTTTCTGAATAAGTGGTATTTACGTTTAACTAGTAATTTTGGTAATTTCTGTACTTTAATTAATTATTTTACAATCAGAATTTTCACATTTTTTGCACTCAATGTTGGTTTTAATAATTAATTCAATAATTCAAAGACACTTTATATATCCAAATGGTTATTTTTTCTAGCGTCAAATCTTAAAAATTAAGTTTTGAAATTATTAAACTTGTTGAAAAACTTATGTTTTCAAAATTTAATTTTTTTATTTACTTTTATTTTTATAATTAATATATGATTGATAATAGTTCTTTATATGAAAGTCGGGCAGTTTGCATTGTCTGAAAAATGTCAAAGTCAACTCAACTGCATTGGCTTTGAGAAACTACTGTTTTATCAGATTTATTTTGAAATCCTTTATCCCGACCATTTACTCAACATTTTATGCAAAGAATCTAAAAGCTGTTTTGAAAAAATCTGTTTCTCTAATTTCGTGACGACAAATCTAAAAGATTTTTTTTCCATGTCAACAGCGATCCCTTTGATATTGTTATTAATATTGTCAGAATATTGTACAGAAGGAAAACTACGACCCTTAATCTCAGAAACTAGAAGTCGAAGGTTGGAAGACCCGAAATATTACTTATATAACGTGCAATTTTCTCAGGAATTCGAATCTGCCGTCGAGTTGCCGTCACTGGAGACATCTAAGTGAAGCTTTATTTGGCCTTTATCATCCAGAAAAATAAACAGTCATAGCTTTGTGAAACTTAATTTGATCCAAAATAGTTTTTCAGCCGGAAAACTCTCGGGAAGCAGAGGTTACATTAATTACAAATAAACCCACTTCTATGAAAAAGATATTTAAAACAATTAACTTTTCGAAAAAAAAGTTCATATACAAAACTGTATAGCATGAGCATAAATCAGTCAAACGATCTGAAACTTTGGGCGTGGTTGTGTCCATTTTCAAGTTTTAAATTGAGATTCATTATTTTAAAAATCGATCGACTTCCAAGTGAGCCCTAAAACATTTGTTTTGTAAAATCGGATCTTCTTCATAGGGGTAAAAGGGGGCAAAACAGATCACGTTCTCTAAATTTTTCACCTGTTAATAGCCACTTAAAAATCAAGCATTAAATACCTTTCAGTTCATTCTATGGGATTTTGAAGACATAAAGATTTATGTTGGTAGGACATATAAAGAAAAAGGCTCAACACTGGGCAAATTAGGTTAAATAACACTCCACTCAAATGGCTTCGGGTAAATTAAGAGGTGGATTTGAGTTTCTGAGAAAACTTCAAGTGTGATAAATGCTATTCCAAACACTCAAACCGGCGGCTTTGTGTTTTTTTTTTGAGGCCGAATTGGAATTGGAAAGTGCATTGGACGGTTTATATGGAAGATCCCCTCCCCCTCATAAGGGGCCGACTAAAAATTAGATTGCATTTGAACTAGAAGATCTCATAATAAGCTTCCGTAACAAATATCAGCCTATTCGACCTCATGGTGACTGATTTTTAAAATGTGCAACCATTGGAAAAAATCGGACAACATTATGCACGACACAAAATTTGCCTGTGCAACTATTGGGCACAGACAAGCTGTTTTAAATGATTTTTTTAAATTTTTATGTCACTTTTTTCAAACACTTGAACTTTTGGGTCTTGTTGACCAATCCTGTATGAGTTCATCGACAAAAAAAATCGAGTGAATTTGGTTAAAATCACTAAAATACAGCATAAACACCAAAATAAAGTGCTTAGCTGTGCAACGATTGGCAAATCACCCTACTCAAATTCGCTACTCAAATTCGCTACTCAAATTCGCTACTCAAATTCGCTATTCAAATTCGCTACTCAAACTCGCTACTCAAATTCGCTACTCAAACTCGCTACTCAAATTCGCTACTCAAATTCGCTACTCAAATTCGCTACTCAAATTCGCTACTCAAATTCGCTACTCATATTCGCTATTCAAATTCGCTACTCAAATTCGCTACTCAAATTCGCTACTCAAATTCGCTACTCAAATTCGCTACTCAAACATGCTACTCAAATTCGCTACTCAAATTCGCTACTCAAATTCGCTACTCAAATTCGCTACTCAAATTCGCTACTCAAATTCGCTACTCAAATTCGCTATTCAAATTCGCTACTCAAACTCGCTACTCAAATTCGCTACTCAAACTCGCTACTCAAATTCGCTACTCAAATTCGCTACTCAAATTCGCTACTCAAATTCGCTACTCAAATTCGCTACTAAAATTCGCTACTCAATTCGCTACTCAAATTCGTTACTCAAATTCGCTACTGAAACTCGCTACTCAAACTCGCTACTCAAATTCGCTACTCAAATTCGCTACTCAAATTCGCTACTCAAATTCGCTACTCAAACTCGCTACTCAAATTCGCTACTCAAATTCGCTACTCAAATTCGCTACTCAAATTCGCTACTCAAATTCGCTACTCAAACTCGCTTCTTAAATTCACTACTCAAATTCGCTACTCAAACTCGCTACTCAAATTCGCTACTCAAACTCGCTACTCAAATTCGCTACTCAAATTCGCTACTCAAAATCGCTACTCAAATTCGCTACTCAAATTCGCTACTCAAATTCGCTACTCAAAATCGCTACTCAAATTCGCTACTCACATTCGCTACTCAAACTCGCTACTCGAATTCGCTACTCAAACTCGCTACTCAAACTCGCTACTCAAATTCGCTACTCAAAATCGCTACTCAAATTCGCTACTCAAAATCGCTACTCAAATTCGCTACTCAAATTCGCTACTCAAATTCGCTACTCAAATTCGCTACTCAAATTCGCTACTCAAATTCGCTACTCAAATTCGCTACTCAAATTCGCTACTCAAACTCGCTACTCAAATTCGCTACTCAAACTCGCTACTCAAATTCGCTACTCAAATTTGCTACTCACATTCGCTACTCAAATTCGCTACTCAAACTCGCTACTCAAATTCGCTACTCAAACTCGCTACTCAAACTCGCTACTCAAATTCGCTACTCAAATTCGCTACTCAAATTCGCTACTCAAATTCGCTACTCAAAATCGCTACTCAAATTCGCTACTCAAATTCGCTACTCAAATTCGCTTCTCAAATTCGCTACTCAAATTCTCTACTCAAACTCGCTACTCAAATTCGCTACTCAAATTCGCTACTCAAAATCGCTACTCAAATTCGCTACTCAAATTCGCTACTCAAATTCGCTACTCAAATTCGCTACTCAAATTCGCTACTCAAATTCGCTACTCAAATTCGCTACTCAATATCGCTATTCAAATTCGCTTCTCAAATTCGCTACTCAAATTCGCTACTCAAATTCGCTACTCAAACTCGCTACTCAAACTCGCTACTCAAACTCGCTACTCAAATTCGCTACTCAAATTCGCTACTCAAAATCGCTACTCAAATTCGCTACTCAAATTCGCTACTCAAATTCGCTACTCAAATTCGCTACTCAAATTCGCTACTCAAATTCGCTACTCAAATTCGCTACTCAATATCGCTACTCAAATTCGCTACTCAAAATCGCTACTCAAATTCGCTATTCAAATTCGCTATTCAAATTCGCTACTCAAATTCGCTACTCAAATTCGCTACTCAAATTCGCTACTCAAATTCGCTACTCAAATTCGCTACTCACATTCGCTACTCAAACTCGCTACTCAAATTCGCTACTCAAACTCGCTACTCAAACTCGCTACTCAAACTCGCTACTCAAATTCGCTACTCAAATTCGCTACTCAAAATCGCTACTCAAATTTGCTACTCAAATTCGCTACTCAAATTCGCTACTCAAATTCGCTACTCAAATTCGCTACTCAAATTCGCTACTCAAATTCGCTACTCAAATTCTCTACTCAAATTCGCTACTCAAATTCGCTACTCAAATTCGCTTCTCAAATTCGCTACTCAAATTCTCTACTCAAATTCGCTACTCAAACTCGCTACTCAAACTCGCTACTCAAATTCGCTACTCAAAATCGCTACTCAAATTCCTACTCAAATTCGCTACTCAAATTCGCTACTTAAATTCGCTACTCAAATTCGCTACTCAAATTCGCTACTCAAATTCGCTACTCAATCTCGTTACTCAAATTTGCTACTCAAACCTGCTACTCAAATTCGCTACTCAAATTCGCTACTCAAATTCGCAACTCAAATTCGCTACTCAAATTCGCTACTCAAACTCGCTTCTCAAATTTGCTACTCAAATTCGCTACTCAAATTCGCTACTCAAATTCGCTACTCAAATTCGCTACTCAAATTCGCTACTCAAATTCGCTACTCAAATTCGCTACTCAAATTCGCTACTCAAATTCGCTATTCAAATTCGCTACTCAAATTCGCTACTCAAATTCGCTACTCAAATTCGCTACTCAAATTCGCTACTCAAATTCGCTACTCAAATTCGCTACTCAAATTCGCTACTCAAATTCGCTACTCAAACTCGCTTCTCAAATTCACTACTCAAGTTCGCTACTCAAACTCGCTACTCAAATTCGCTACTCAATCTCGTTACTCAAATTTGCTACTCAAACCTGCTACTCAAATTCGCTACTCAAATTCGCTACTCAAATTCGCTACTCAAACTCGCTTCTCAAATTTGCTACTCAAATTCGCTACTCAAATTCGCTACTCAAATTCGCTTCTAAAATTTGCTACTCAAATTCGCTACTCAAATTCGCTACTCAAATTCGCTACTCAAATTCGCTACTCAAATTCGCTACTCAAACTCGCTACTCAAAGACGCTATTCAAACTCGCTACTCAAACTCGCTACTCAAATTCGCTACTCAAACTCGCTACTCAAATTCGCTACTCAAATTCGCTATTCTAATTCGCTACTCATACTCGCTACTCAAACTCGCTACTCAAATTCGCTATTCAAATTCGCTACTCAAATTCGCTACTCAAATTCGCTTCTCAAATTCGCTACTCAAATTCGCTATTCAAATTCGCTACTCAAATTCGCTACTCAAATTCGCTACTCAAATTCGCTACTCAAATTCGCTACTCAAACTCGCTACTCAAACTCGCTACTCAAATTCGCTATTCAAATTCGCTACTCAAATTCGCTACTGAAATTCGCTACTCAAATTCGCTACTCAAATTCGCTACTCAAATTCGCTACTGAAATTCGCTACTCAAATTCGCTACTCAAATTCGCTACTCAAATTCGCTATTCTAATTCGCTACTCAAATTCGCTACTCAAACTCGCTACTCAAATTCGCTACTCAAATTCGCTACTCAAATTCGCTACTCAAATTCGCTACTCAAATTCGCTACTCAAATTCGCTACTCAAATTCGCTACTCAAATTCGCTACTCAAACTCGCTACTCAAATTCGCTATTCAAATTCGCTACTCAAATTCGCTACTCAAATTCGCTACTCAAATTCGCTACTCAAATTCGCTACTCAAATTCGCTACTCAAATTCGCTACTCAAATTCGCTACTCAAATTCGCTACTCAAATTCGCTACTCAAATTCGCTACTCAAATTCGCTACTCAAATTTGCTACTCAAATTCGCTACTCAAATTCGCTACTCAAATTCGCTACTCAAATTCGCTACTCAAACTCGCTTCTTAAATTCGCTATTCAAATTCGCTACTCAAACTCGCTACTCAAATTCGCTACTCAAATTCGCTACTCAAATTCGCTACTCAAATTCGCTACTCAAATTCGCTACTCAAATTCGCTACTCAAACTCGCTACTCAAATTCGCTACTCAAATTCGCTACTCAAATTCGCTACTCAAATTCGCTACTCAAATTCGCTACTCAAATTCGCTACTCAAATTCGCTACTCAAATTCGCTATTCAAATTCGCTACTCAAACTCGCTACTCAAATTCGCTACTCAAACTCGCTACTCAAATTCGCTACTCAAATTCGCTACTCAAATTCGCTACTCAAATTCGCTACTCATATTCACTTTTCAAATTCGCTACTCAAATTCGCTACTCAAATTCGCTACTCAAATTCGCTACTCAAATTCGCTACTCAAATTCGCTACTCAAATTCGCTACTCAAATTCGCTACTCAAATTCGCTACTCAAATTCGCTACTCAAATTCGCTACTCAAATTCGCTACTCAAATTCGCTACTCAAATTCGCTACTCAAATTCGCTACTCAAATTCGCTACTGAAATTCGCTACTCAAATTCGCTACTCAAATTCGCTACTCAAATTCGCTACTCAAATTCGCTACTCAAATTCGCTACTCAAATTCGCTACTCAAATTCGCTACTCAAATTCGCTACTCAAATTCGCTATTCAAATTCGCTACTCAAACTCGCTACTCAAATTCGCTACTCAAACTCGCTACTCAAATTCGCTACTCAAATTCGCTACTCAAATTCGCTACTCAAATTCGCTACTCAAATTCGCTACTCATATTCGCTATTCAAATTCGCTACTCAAATTCGCTACTCAAATTCGCTACTCAAATTCGCTACTCAAACTCGCTACTCAAACATGCTACTCAAATTCGCTACTCAAATTCGCTACTCAAATTCGCTACTCAAATTCGCTACTCAAATTCGCTACTCAAATTCGCTATTCAAATTCGCTACTCAAACTCGCTACTCAAATTCGCTACTCAAACTCGCTACTCAAATTCGCTACTCAAATTCGCTACTCAAATTCGCTACTCAAATTCGCTACTCAAATTCGCTACTAAAATTCGCTACTCAATTCGCAACTCAAATTCGTTACTCAAATTCGCTACTGAAACTCGCTACTCAAACTCGCTACTCAAATTCGCTACTCAAATTCGCTACTCAAATTCGCTACTCAAATTCGCTACTCAAACTCGCTACTCAAATTCGCTACTCAAATTCGCTACTCAAATTCGCTACTCAAATTCGCTACTCAAACTCGCTTCTTAAATTCACTACTCAAGTTCGCTACTCAAACTCGCTACTCAAATTCGCTACTCAAACTCGCTACTCAAATTCGCTACTCAAATTCGCTACTCAAAATCGCTACTCAAATTCGCTACTCACATTCGCTACTCAAACTCGCTACTCAAACTCGCTACTCAAATTCGCTACTCAAACTCGCTACTCAAATTCGCTACTCAAATTCGCTACTCAAATTCGCTACTCAAATTCGCTACTCAAATTCGCTACTAAAATTCGCTACTCAATTCGCTACTCAAATTCGTTACTCAAATTCGCTACTGAAACTCGCTACTCAAACTCGCTACTCAAATTCGCTACTCAAATTCGCTACTCAAATTCGCTACTCAAATTCGCTACTCAAACTCGCTACTCAAATTCGCTACTCAAATTCGCTACTCAAATTCGCTACTCAAATTCGCTACTCAAACTCGCTTCTTAAATTCACTACTCAAGTTCGCTACTCAAACTCGCTACTCAAATTCGCTACTCAAACTCGCTACTCAAATTCGCTACTCAAATTCGCTACTCAAAATCGCTACTCAAATTCGCTACTCACATTCGCTACTCAAACTCGCTACTCAAACTCGCTACTCGAATTCGCTACTCAAACTCGCTACTCAAACTCGCTACTCAAATTCGCTACTCAAAATCGCTACTCAAATTCGCTACTCAAAATCGCTACTCAAATTCGCTACTCAAATTCGCTACTCAAATTCGCTACTCAAATTCGCTACTCAAATTCACTACTCAAATTCGCTACTCAAATTCGCTACTCAAATTCGCTACTCAAATTTGCAACTAAAATTCGCTACTCAAATTCGCTACTCAAATTCGCTACTCAAACTCGCTACTCAAATTCGCTACTCAAACTCGCTACTCAAATTCGCTACTCAAATTCGCTACTCAAATTCGCTACTCAAATTCGCTACTCAAATTCGCTACTCAAATTCGCTACTCAAATTCGCTACTCAAACTCGCTACTCAAATTCGCTACTCAAATTCGCTACTCAAATTCGCTACTCAAATTCGCTACTCAAATTTGCTACTCACATTCGCTACTCAAATTCGCTACTCAAACTCGCTACTCAAATTCGCTACTCAAACTCGCTACTCAAACTCGCTACTCAAATTCGCTACTCAAATTCGCTACTCAAATTCGCTACTCAAATTCGCTACTCAAAATCGCTACTCAAATTCGCTACTCAAATTCGCTACTCAAATTCGCTACTCAAACTCGCTACTCAAATTCGCTTCTCAAATTCGCTACTCAAATTCTCTACTCAAATTCGCTACTCAAACTCGCTACTCAAATTCGCTACTCAAATTCGCTACTCAAATTCGCTACTCAAACTCGCTACTCAAATTCGCTACTCAAATTCGCTACTCAAACTCGCTACTCAAATTCGCTACTCGAATTCGCTACTCAAATTCGTGTTACATTTGTTTTTTTAGATACGGTATTGAGCTATATTTCGCAAACTTTTTTAAATTTACCCACTTTCCCATTAAATAAAGCGAGCGTGTAAAAAAAAATCAATAACCCGCTATCAAAAGTTGGTCGAGAAAAAAGACCGAGCGAGGGAAAAGAAAAAAAAAACGGTTGGCGTTCTTTCATTGTTCGGAGGAAGACCATCGAAAGTGGACCAAAAAAGAACCTGGCCGGATCAAGGTGGCGAATCCAGGAAAGCGAGTCGATACTCCGTCAACTTCGGCAGGTAACTTCTTCTGGACACGGGACCCGACACTCAAGAGGACGAAAAACGATTAAGGTCGCGCTGGAGATGCGGTTGTCCACGATCCACAAATTCATCCAAGAGTGGACCAAGAGGACTCAGGTGAAGAAAACCAGGAACTGCTACGATCGAAAAAAGCGCGTGGTTTCGATTCAAGTATTGGAACGCTCTTTGGGTTTGCCGTCGGAGAAGGACGTGGTCGAGATGGATTGCCGGTGCGGCGCGGCAGAGGTCCATCCAAACCGTGTCGCACTAAACCGGGATCGAAGCGACAGTGAGCAAGGGTGGATGGCGAAGCAGAAAGAGCACCGGGAGTCATCAGCAGCAAATTTGCACCGATGGGCCACGACCAAAGGCCTTGGCGCAATTGCCGCGCGGTCGAGCCAGGAGCGTGTTGAGAATGCTGCCAACCCCCCTTCGGCCAAGCGAAGGAAGAGATGCCAGGAAAAAATAATGTGAGTCGCTTTACCTTCAAATATTTTATGGGGGGGAAACAATAAAGGGTACAACGTTGCAACCTTTGGTTTGCACAAAAATCACCAGTTTGCATTATTATTTAAGGGCACCGAAAGCCACGTTTTTTTCTCATAACAAAATGGCGCCCAGCAAAACGAACCTGTTTTTCAATGTTTGTTCGTTCAAATTAATTGAAGCATTCACAATAAGGATGATTGCTTTGTGTTTTGCTCTAGAATATCGTTTGAATTTGTTTTCGCTCAATTTTGATAAATACCGTATCAAATTATGTTTAAGGTTAAGTTATTACTTAGACACATTCTACTGGTTATAAGATTCGCTTTAAAGGAGAACTTTAACAAACAAATAACATACTTAATAAAACTCTCCAATTTCATCAACTGAGTCAAGGACTTCAAACCCGATTCTGACTTCACCGATTTCGACCTCTACCGATTTCGACTCACACGGATTACGACAACACTTGCAATTTTGACATCTCGATTATTGGCGATATTAGCTATGAATTACACCAGCTACTAGGGCCTATGCCAGGAAAATACGCAAAGCGGAACAGTTCTCATTTTCCCCTGATTTGGTGTCAATAGCAAAACTGCTTCTCCCAGGGTAGACATACAATCGCATTGGCGAATCTCACTTGACAAATCGTGCACAGTTGTTACGGGGGTTGCGAAGAAAAATATCAAAAGGAACGCGATCTGGAGGCGCGGTAAAACCTCCATATTGGGCTCTTCGTAACTAAGAGGACTAAATCCCTCTTTTCCTTAGACTTCTGTTGCCTTAGTAGAAACCAGTTTAACTAGTAACACATAATTTAAGTTTTGTTTAAATTCTTTATTGCTAGATCTCGATCATTCTGTATTAAAATGACTAATTGATCTAAAATATTTGTAAGCTGCTGAAGTTAGAATAATATTGCTGTATTCTTCAGGATTCGATGGACAATTTTGCCAGATTTTCTGGTACTTTGCGACGCAAGACACAATCTGCCAAGATTCGTTGGCTTTGAGTTATAGTTATATTTGTGTATTTGCCATGATTCGATGGTTTTGAGTTTTATTGATATTTATTTGTATGTTTATTAAGCTGAAGACGCCTTTCTAGAAGGTAATACGCCTCCAAGCTAGCCTTGGAGTGTAGTCGATTTTCTCCATCGAACTCCTTGTGGCACGTTTTTGAAATTTTCATGGATCCTTGACACGATCCATGAAAATTTCTACCAAAGCAGCAATGTTGTGTTACATTTGTTTTTTTAGATACGGTATTGAGCTATATTTCGCAAACTTTTTTAAATTTACCCACTTTCCCATTAAATAAAGCGAGCGTGTAAAAAAAAATCAATAACCCGCTATCAAAAGTTGGTCGAGAAAAAAGACCGAGCGAGGGAAAAGAAAAAAAAAACGGTTGGCGTTCTTTCATTGTTCGGAGGAAGACCATCGAAAGTGGACCAAAAAAGAACCTGGCCGGATCAAGGTGGCGAATCCAGGAAAGCGAGTCGATACTCCGTCAACTTCGGCAGGTAACTTCTTCTGGACACGGGACCCGACACTCAAGAGGACGAAAAACGATTAAGGTCGCGCTGGAGATGCGGTTGTCCACGATCCACAAATTCATCCAAGAGTGGACCAAGAGGACTCAGGTGAAGAAAACCAGGAACTGCTACGTTCGAAAAAAGCGCGTGGTTTCGATTCAAGTATTGGAACGCTCTTTGGGTTTGCCGTCGGAGAAGGACGTGGTCGAGATGGATTGCCGGTGCGGCGCGGCAGAGGTCCATCCAAACCGTGTCGCACTAAACCGGGATCGAAGCGACAGTGAGCAAGGGTGGATGGCGAAGCAGAAAGAGCACCGGGAGTCATCAGCAGCAAATTTGCACCGATGGGCCACGACCAAAGGCCTTGGCGCAATTGCCGCGCGGTCGAGCCAGGAGCGTGTTGAGAATGCTGCCAACCCCCCTTCGGCCAAGCGAAGGAAGAGATGCCAGGAAAAAATAATGTGAGTCGCTTTACCTTCAAATATTTTATGGGGGGGAAACAATAAAGGGTACAACGTTGCAACCTTTGGTTTGCACAAAAATCACCAGTTTGCATTATTATTTAAGGGCACCGAAAGCCACGTTTTTTTCTCATAACATTCGCTATTCAAATTCGCTTCTCAAATTCGCTACTCAAATTCGCTACTCAAATTCGCTACTCAAACTCGCTACTCAAACTCGCTACTCAAACTCGCTACTCAACTTCGCTACTCAAATTCGCTACTCAAAAGCGCTACTCAAATTCGCTACTCAAATTCGCTACTCAAATTCGCTACTCAAATTCGCTACTCAAATTCGCTACTCAAATTCGCTACTCAATATCGCTACTCAAATTCGCTACTCAAAATCGCTACTCAAATTCGCTATTCAAATTCGCTATTCAAATTCGCTACTCAAATTCGCTACTCAAATTCGCTACTCAAATTCGCTACTCAAATTCGCTACTCAAATTCGCTACTCAAATTCGCTACTCAAATTCGCTACTCAAACTCGCTACTCAAATTCGCTACTCAAACTAGCTACTCAAACTCGCTACTCAAACTCGCTACTCAAATTCGCTACTCAAATTCGCTACTCAAAATCGCTACTCAAATTTGCTACTCAAATTCGCTACTCAAATTCGCTACTCAAATTCGCTACTCAAATTCGCTACTCAAATTCGCTACTCAAATTCGCTACTCAAATTCTCTACTCAAATTCGCTACTCAAATTCGCTACTCAAATTCGCTTCTCAAATTCGCTACTCAAATTCTCTACTCAAATTCGCTACTCAAACTCGCTACTCAAACTCGCTACTCAAATTCGCTACTCAAAATAGCTACTCAAATTCGCTACTCAAATTCGCTACTCAAATTCGCTACTCAAATTCGCTACTCAAATTCGCTACTCAAATTCGCTACTCAAATTCGCTACTCAATCTCGTTACTCAAATTTGCTACTCAAACCTGCTACTCAAATTCGCTACTCAAATTCGCTACTCAAATTCGCTACTCAAATTCGCTACTCAAATTCGCTACTCAAACTCGCTTCTCAAATTTGCTACTCAAATTCGCTACTCAAATTCGCTACTCAAATTCGCTACTCAAATTCGCTACTCAAATTCGCTACTCAAATTCGCTACTCAAATTCGCTATTCAAATTCGCTACTCAAATTCGCTACTCAAATTCGCTACTCAAATTCGCTACTCAAATTAGCTACTCAAATTCGCTACTCAAATTCGCTACTCAAATTCGCTACTCAAATTCGCTACTCAAACTCGCTTCTCAAATTCACTACTCAAGTTCGCTACTCAAACTCGCTACTCAAATTCGCTACTCAATCTCGTTACTCAAATTTGCTACTCAAACCTGCTACTCAAATTCGCTACTCAAATTCGCTACTCAAATTCGCTACTCAAACTCGCTACTCAAATTTGCTACTCAAATTCGCTACTCAAATTCGCTACTCAAATTCGCTTCTCAAATTTGCTACTCAAATTCGCTACTCAAATTCGCTACTCAAATTCGCTACTCAAATTCGCTACTCAAACTCGCTACTCAAACTCGCTACTCAAAGACGCTATTCAAACTCGCTACTCAAACTCGCTACTCAAATTCGCTACTCAAACTCGCTACTCAAATTCGCTACTCAAATTCGCTATTCTAATTCGCTACTCATACTCGCTACTCAAACTCGCTACTCAAATTCGCTATTCAAATTCGCTACTCAAATTCGCTACTCAAATTCGCTACTCAAATTCGCTACTCAAATTCGCTTCTCAAATTCGCTACTCAAATTCGCTACTCAAATTCGCTACTCAAATTCGCTACTCAAATTCGCTACTCAAATTCGCTACTCAAATTCGCTACTCAAATTCGCTACTCAAACTCGCTACTCAAACTCGCTACTCAAATTCGCCATTCAAATTCGCTACTCAAATTCGCTACTCAAATTCGCTACTCAAATTCGCTACTCAAATTCGCTACTCAAATTCGCTACTCAAATTCGCTACTGAAATTCGCTACTCAAATTCGCTACTCAAATTCGCTACTCAAATTCGCTATTCTAATTCGCTATTCAAATTCGCTACTCAAACTCGCTACTCAAATTCGCTACTCAAATTCGCTACTCAAATTCGCTACTCAAATTCGCTACTCAAATTCGCTACTCAAATTCGCTACTCAAATTCGCTACTCAAACTCGCTACTCAAATTCGCTATTCAAATTCGCTACTCAAATTCGCTACTCAAATTCGCTACTCAAATTCGCTACTCAAATTCGCTACTCAAATTCGCTACTCAAATTCGCTACTCAAATTCGCTACTCAAATTCGCTACTCAAATTCGCTACTCAAATTTGCTACTCAAATTCGCTACTCAAATTCGCTACTCAAATTCGCTACTCAAATTCGCTACTCAAACTCGCTTCTTAAATTCGCTATTCAAATTCGCTACTCAAACTCGCTACTCAAATTCGCTACTCAAATTCGCTACTCAAATTCGCTACTCAAATTCGCTACTCAAATTCGCTACTCAAATTCGCTACTCAAACTCGCTACTCAAATTCGCTATTCAAATTCGCTACTCAAATTCGCTACTCAAATTCGCTACTCAAATTCGCTACTCAAATTCGCTACTCAAATTCGCTACTCAAATTCGCTACTCAAATTCGCTACTCAAATTCGCTACTCAAATTCGCTACTCAAATTCGCTTCTCAAATTCGCTACTCAAATTCGCTATTCAAATTCGCTACTCAAATTCGCTACTCAAATTCGCTTCTGAAATTCGCTACTCAAATTCGCTACTCAAATTCGCTACTCAAATTCGCTACTCAAATTCGCTACTCAAATTCGCTACTCAAATTCGCTACTCAAATTCTCTACTCAAATTCGCTACTCAAATTCGCTACTCAAATTCGCTTCTCAAATTCGCTACTCAAATTCTCTACTCAAATTCGCTACTCAAACTCGCTACTCAAACTCGCTACTCAAATTCGCTACTCAAAATCGCTACTCAAATTCCTACTCAAATTCGCTACTCAAATTCGCTACTTAAATTCGCTACTCAAATTCGCTACTCAAATTCGCTACTCAAATTCGCTACTCAATCTCGTTACTCAAATTTGCTACTCAAACCTGCTACTCAAATTCGCTACTCAAATTCGCTACTCAAATTCGCTACTCAAATTCGCTACTCAAATTCGCTACTCAAACTCGCTTCTCAAATTTGCTACTCAAATTCGCTACTCAAATTCGCTACTCAAATTCGCTACTCAAATTCGCTACTCAAATTCGCTACTCAAATTCGCTACTCAAATTCGCTACTCAAATTCGCTACTCAAATTCGCTATTCAAATTCGCTACTCAAATTCGCTACTCAAATTCGCTACTCAAATTCGCTACTCAAATTAGCTACTCAAATTCGCTACTCAAATTCGCTACTCAAATTCGCTACTCAAATTCGCTACTCAAACTCGCTTCTCAAATTCACTACTCAAGTTCGCTACTCAAACTCGCTACTCAAATTCGCTACTCAATCTCGTTACTCAAATTTGCTACTCAAACCTGCTACTCAAATTCGCTACTCAAATTCGCTACTCAAATTCGCTACTCAAACTCGCTTCTCAAATTTGCTACTCAAATTCGCTACTCAAATTCGCTACTCAAATTCGCTTCTAAAATTTGCTACTCAAATTCGCTACTCAAAGACGCTATTCAAACTCGCTACTCAAACTCGCTACTCAAATTCGCTACTCAAACTCGCTACTCAAATTCGCTACTCAAATTCGCTATTCTAATTCGCTACTCATACTCGCTACTCAAACTCGCTACTCAAATTCGCTATTCAAATTCGCTACTCAAATTCGCTACTCAAATTCGCTTCTCAAATTCGCTACTCAAATTCGCTACTAAAATTCGCTACTCAAATTCGCTACTCAAATTCGCTACTCAAATTCGCTACTCAAATTCGCTACTCAAATTCGCTACTCAAATTCGCTACTCAAATTTGCTACTCAAATTCGCTACTCAAATTCGCTACTCAAATTCGCTACTCAAATTCGCTACTCAAACTCGCTTCTTAAATTCGCTATTCAAATTCGCTACTCAAACTCGCTACTCAAATTCGCTACTCAAATTCGCTACTCAAATTCGCTACTCAAATTCGCTACACAAATTCGCTACTCAAATTCGCTACTCAAACTCGCTACTCAAATTCGCTACTCAAATTCGCTACTCAAATTCGCTACTCAAATTCGCTACTCAAATTCGCTACTCAAATTCGCTACTCAAATTCGCTACTCAAATTCGCTATTCAAATTCGCTACTCAAACTCGCTACTCAAATTCGCTACTCAAACTCGCTACTCAAATTCGCTACTCAAATTCGCTACTCAAATTCGCTACTCAAATTCGCTACTCAAATTCGCTACTCATATTCACTTTTCAAATTCGCTACTCAAATTCGCTACTCAAATTCGCTACTCAAATTCGCTACTCAAATTCGCTACTCAAATTCGCTACTCAAATTCGCTACTCAAATTCGCTACTCAAATTCGCTACTCAAATTCGCTACTCAAATTCGCTACTCAAATTCGCTACTCAAATTCGCTACTCAAATTCGCTACTGAAATTCGCTACTCAAATTCGCTACTCAAATTCGCTACTCAAATTCGCTACTCAAATTCGCTACTCAAATTCGCTACTCAAATTCGCTACTCAAATTCGCTACTCAAATTCGCTACTCAAATTCGCTATTCAAATTCGCTACTCAAACTCGCTACTCAAATTCGCTACTCAAACTCGCTACTCAAATTCGCTACTCAAATTCGCTACTCAAATTCGCTACTCAAATTCGCTACTCAAATTCGCTACTCATATTCGCTATTCAAATTCGCTACTCAAATTCGCTACTCAAATTCGCTACTCAAATTCGCTACTCAAACTCGCTACTCAAACATGCTACTCAAATTCGCTACTCAAATTCGCTACTCAAATTCGCTACTCAAATTCGCTACTCAAATTCGCTACTCAAATTCGCTATTCAAATTCGCTACTCAAACTCGCTACTCAAATTCGCTACTCAAACTCGCTACTCAAATTCGCTACTCAAATTCGCTACTCAAATTCGCTACTCAAATTCGCTACTCAAATTCGCTACTAAAATTCGCTACTCAATTCGCTACTCAATTCGCTACTCAAATTCGTTACTCAAATTCGCTACTGAAACTCGCTACTCAAACTCGCTACTCAAATTCGCTACTCAAATTCGCTACTCAAATTCGCTACTCAAATTCGCTACTCAAACTCGCTACTCAAATTCGCTACTCAAATTCGCTACTCAAATTCGCTACTCAAATTCGCTACTCAAACTCGCTTCTTAAATTCACTACTCAAGTTCGCTACTCAAACTCGCTACTCAAATTCGCTACTCAAACTCGCTACTCAAATTCGCTACTCAAATTCGCTACTCAAAATCGCTACTCAAATTCGCTACTCACATTCGCTACTCAAACTCGCTACTCAAACTCGCTACTCAAATTCGCTACTCAAACTCGCTACTCAAATTCGCTACTCAAATTCGCTACTCAAATTCGCTACTCAAATTCGCTACTCAAATTCGCTACTAAAATTCGCTACTCAATTCGCTACTCAAATTCGTTACTCAAATTCGCTACTGAAACTCGCTACTCAAACTCGCTACTCAAATTCGCTACTCAAATTCGCTACTCAAATTCGCTACTCAAATTCGCTACTCAAACTCGCTACTCAAATTCGCTACTCAAATTCGCTACTCAAATTCGCTACTCAAATTCGCTACTCAAACTCGCTTCTTAAATTCACTACTCAAGTTCGCTTCTCAAACTCGCTACTCAAATTCGCTACTCAAACTCGCTACTCAAATTCGCTACTCAAATTCGCTACTCAAAATCGCTACTCAAATTCGCTACTCACATTCGCTACTCAAACTCGCTACTCAAACTCGCTACTCGAATTCGCTACTCAAACTCGCTACTCAAACTCGCTACTCAAATTCGCTACTCAAAATCGCTACTCAAATTCGCTACTCAAAATCGCTACTCAAATTCGCTACTCAAATTCGCTACTCAAATTCGCTACTCAAATTCGCTACTCAAACTCACTACTCAAATTCGCTACTCAAATTCGCTACTCAAATTCGCTACTCAAATTTGCAACTAAAATTCGCTACTCAAATTCGCTACTCAAATTCGCTACTCAAACTCGCTACTCAAATTCGCTACTCAAACTCGCTACTCAAATTCGCTACTCAAATTCGCTACTCAAATTCGCTACTCAAATTCGCTACTCAAATTCGCTACTCAAATTCGCTACTCAAATTCGCTACTCAAACTCGCTACTCAAATTCGCTACTCAAATTCGCTACTCAAATTCGCTACTCAAATTTGCTACTCACATTCGCTACTCAAATTCGCTACTCAAACTCGCTACTCAAATTCGCTACTCAAACTCGCTACTCAAACTCGCTACTCAAACTCGCTACTCAAATTCGCTACTCAAATTCGCTACTCAAATTCGCTACTCAAAATCGCTACTCAAATTCGCTACTCAAATTCGCTACTCAAATTCGCTTCTCAAATTCGCTACTCAAATTCTCTACTCAAATTCGCTACTCAAACTCGCTACTCAAATTCGCTACTCAAATTCGCTACTCAAATTCGCTACTCAAACTCGCTACTCAAATTCGCTACTCAAATTCGCTACTCAAACTCGCTACTCAAATTCGCTACTCGAATTCGCTACTCAAATTCGCTATTCAAATTCGCTTCTCAAATTCGCTACTCAAATTCGCTACTCAAATTCGCTACTCAAACTCGCTACTCAAACTCGCTACTCAAACTCGCTACTCAACTTCGCTACTCAAATTCGCTACTCAAAATCGCTACTCAAATTCGCTACTCAAATTCGCTACTCAAATTCGCTACTCAAATTCGCTACTCAAATTCGCTACTCAAATTCGCTACTCAAAATCGCTACTCAAATTCGCTATTCAAATTCGCTATTCAAATTCGCTACTCAAATTCGCTACTCAAATTCGCTACTCAAATTCGCTACTCAAATTCGCTACTCAAATTCGCTACTCAAATTCGCTACTCAAATTCGCTACTCAAACTCGCTACTCAAATTCGCTACTCAAACTAGCTACTCAAACTCGCTACTCAAACTCGCTACTCAAATTCGCTACTCAAATTCGCTACTCAAAATCGCTACTCAAATTTGCTACTCAAATTCGCTACTCAAATTCGCTACTCAAATTCGCTACTCAAATTCGCTACTCAAATTCGCTACTCAAATTCGCTACTCAAATTCTCTACTCAAATTCGCTACTCAAATTCGCTACTCAAATTCGCTTCTCAAATTCGCTACTCAAATTCTCTACTCAAATTCGCTACTCAAACTCGCTACTCAAACTCGCTACTCAAATTCGCTACTCAAAATAGCTACTCAAATTCGCTACTCAAATTCGCTACTCAAATTCGCTACTCAAATTCGCTACTCAAATTCGCTACTCAAATTCGCTACTCAAATTCGCTACTCAATCTCGTTACTCAAATTTGCTACTCAAACCTGCTACTCAAATTCGCTACTCAAATTCGCTACTCAAATTCGCTACTCAAATTCGCTACTCAAATTCGCTACTCAAACTCGCTTCTCAAATTTGCTACTCAAATTCGCTACTCAAATTCGCTACTCAAATTCGCTACTCAAATTCGCTACTCAAATTCGCTACTCAAATTCGCTACTCAAATTCGCTATTCAAATTCGCTACTCAAATTCGCTACTCAAATTCGCTACTCAAATTCGCTACTCAAATTAGCTACTCAAATTCGCTACTCAAATTCGCTACTCAAATTCGCTACTCAAATTCGCTACTCAAACTCGCTTCTCAAATTCACTACTCAAGTTCGCTACTCAAACTCGCTACTCAAATTCGCTACTCAATCTCGTTACTCAAATTTGCTACTCAAACCTGCTACTCAAATTCGCTACTCAAATTCGCTTCTCAAATTCGCTACTCAAATTCGCTACTCAAATTCGCTACTCAAATTCGCTACTCAAATTCGCTACTCAAATTCGCTACCCAAATTCGCTACTCAAATTCGCTACTCAAATTCGCTACTCAAATTCGCTACTCAAATTCGCTACTCAAATTAGCTACTCAAATTCGCTACTCAAATTCGCTACTCAAATTCGCTACTCAAATTCGCTACTCAAACTCGCTTCTCAAATTCACTACTCAAGTTCGCTACTCAAACTCGCTACTCAAATTCGCTACTCAATCTCGTTACTCAAATTTGCTACTCAAACCTGCTACTCAAATTCGCTACTCAAATTCGCTTCTCAAATTCGCTACTCAAATTCGCTACTCAAATTCGCTACTCAAATTCGCTACTCAAATTCGCTACTCAATCTCGTTACTCAAATTTGCTACTCAAACCTGCTACTCAAATTCGCTACTCAAATTCGCTACTCAAATTCGCTACTCAAATTCGCTACTCAAATTCGCTACTCAAATTCGCTACTCAAATTCGCTACTCAAATTCGCTACTCAAACTCGCTTCTCAAATTCACTACTCAAGTTCGCTACTCAAACTCGCTACTCAAATTCGCTACTCAATCTCGTTACTCAAATTTGCTACTCAAACCTGCTACTCAAATTCGCTACTCAAATTCGCTTCTCAAATTCGCTACTCAAATTCGCTACTCAAATTCGCTACTCAAATTCGCTACTCAAATTCGCTACTCAAATTCGCTACCCAAATTCGCTACTCAAATTCGCTACTCAAATTCGCTACTCAAATTCGCTACTCAAATTCGCTACTCAAATTAGCTACTCAAATTCGCTACTCAAATTCGCTACTCAAATTCGCTACTCAAATTCGCTACTCAAACTCGCTTCTCAAATTCACTACTCAAGTTCGCTACTCAAACTCGCTACTCAAATTCGCTACTCAATCTCGTTACTCAAATTTGCTACTCAAACCTGCTACTCAAATTCGCTACTCAAATTCGCTTCTCAAATTCGCTACTCAAATTCGCTACTCAAATTCGCTACTCAAATTCGCTACTCAAATTCGCTACTCAATCTCGTTACTCAAATTTGCTACTCAAACCTGCTACTCAAATTCGCTACTCAAATTCGCTACTCAAATTCGCTACTCAAATTCGCTACTCAAATTCGCTACTCAAATTCGCTACTCAAATTCGCTACTCAAATTCGCTACTAAAATTCGCTACTCAATTCGCTACTCAAATTCGTTACTCAAATTCGCTACTGAAACTCGCTACTCAAACTCGCTACTCAAATTCGCTACTCAAATTCGCTACTCAAATTCGCTACTCAAATTCGCTACTCAAACTCGCTACTCAAATTCGCTACTCAAATTCGCTACTCAAATTCGCTACTCAAATTCGCTACTCAAACTCGCTTCTTAAATTCACTACTCAAGTTCGCTTCTCAAACTCGCTACTCAAATTCGCTACTCAAACTCGCTACTCAAATTCGCTACTCAAATTCGCTACTCAAAATCGCTACTCAAATTCGCTACTCACATTCGCTACTCAAACTCGCTACTCAAACTCGCTACTCGAATTCGCTACTCAAACTCGCTACTCAAACTCGCTACTCAAATTCGCTACTCAAAATCGCTACTCAAATTCGCTACTCAAAATCGCTACTCAAATTCGCTACTCAAATTCGCTACTCAAATTCGCTACTCAAATTCGCTACTCAAACTCACTACTCAAATTCGCTACTCAAATTCGCTACTCAAATTCGCTACTCAAATTTGCAACTAAAATTCGCTACTCAAATTCGCTACTCAAATTCGCTACTCAAACTCGCTACTCAAATTCGCTACTCAAACTCGCTACTCAAATTCGCTACTCAAATTCGCTACTCAAATTCGCTACTCAAATTCGCTACTCAAATTCGCTACTCAAATTCGCTACTCAAATTCGCTACTCAAACTCGCTACTCAAATTCGCTACTCAAATTCGCTACTCAAATTCGCTACTCAAATTTGCTACTCACATTCGCTACTCAAATTCGCTACTCAAACTCGCTACTCAAATTCGCTACTCAAACTCGCTACTCAAACTCGCTACTCAAACTCGCTACTCAAATTCGCTACTCAAATTCGCTACTCAAATTCGCTACTCAAAATCGCTACTCAAATTCGCTACTCAAATTCGCTACTCAAATTCGCTTCTCAAATTCGCTACTCAAATTCTCTACTCAAATTCGCTACTCAAACTCGCTACTCAAATTCGCTACTCAAATTCGCTACTCAAATTCGCTACTCAAACTCGCTACTCAAATTCGCTACTCAAATTCGCTACTCAAACTCGCTACTCAAATTCGCTACTCGAATTCGCTACTCAAATTCGCTATTCAAATTCGCTTCTCAAATTCGCTACTCAAATTCGCTACTCAAATTCGCTACTCAAACTCGCTACTCAAACTCGCTACTCAAACTCGCTACTCAACTTCGCTACTCAAATTCGCTACTCAAAATCGCTACTCAAATTCGCTACTCAAATTCGCTACTCAAATTCGCTACTCAAATTCGCTACTCAAATTCGCTACTCAAATTCGCTACTCAAAATCGCTACTCAAATTCGCTATTCAAATTCGCTATTCAAATTCGCTACTCAAATTCGCTACTCAAATTCGCTACTCAAATTCGCTACTCAAATTCGCTACTCAAATTCGCTACTCAAATTCGCTACTCAAATTCGCTACTCAAACTCGCTACTCAAATTCGCTACTCAAACTAGCTACTCAAACTCGCTACTCAAACTCGCTACTCAAATTCGCTACTCAAATTCGCTACTCAAAATCGCTACTCAAATTTGCTACTCAAATTCGCTACTCAAATTCGCTACTCAAATTCGCTACTCAAATTCGCTACTCAAATTCGCTACTCAAATTCGCTACTCAAATTCTCTACTCAAATTCGCTACTCAAATTCGCTACTCAAATTCGCTTCTCAAATTCGCTACTCAAATTCTCTACTCAAATTCGCTACTCAAACTCGCTACTCAAACTCGCTACTCAAATTCGCTACTCAAAATAGCTACTCAAATTCGCTACTCAAATTCGCTACTCAAATTCGCTACTCAAATTCGCTACTCAAATTCGCTACTCAAATTCGCTACTCAAATTCGCTACTCAATCTCGTTACTCAAATTTGCTACTCAAACCTGCTACTCAAATTCGCTACTCAAATTCGCTACTCAAATTCGCTACTCAAATTCGCTACTCAAATTCGCTACTCAAACTCGCTTCTCAAATTTGCTACTCAAATTCGCTACTCAAATTCGCTACTCAAATTCGCTACTCAAATTCGCTACTCAAATTCGCTACTCAAATTCGCTACTCAAATTCGCTATTCAAATTCGCTACTCAAATTCGCTACTCAAATTCGCTACTCAAATTCGCTACTCAAATTAGCTACTCAAATTCGCTACTCAAATTCGCTACTCAAATTCGCTACTCAAATTCGCTACTCAAACTCGCTTCTCAAATTCACTACTCAAGTTCGCTACTCAAACTCGCTACTCAAATTCGCTACTCAATCTCGTTACTCAAATTTGCTACTCAAACCTGCTACTCAAATTCGCTACTCAAATTCGCTTCTCAAATTCGCTACTCAAATTCGCTACTCAAATTCGCTACTCAAATTCGCTACTCAAATTCGCTACTCAAATTCGCTACCCAAATTCGCTACTCAAATTCGCTACTCAAATTCGCTACTCAAATTCGCTACTCAAATTCGCTACTCAAATTAGCTACTCAAATTCGCTACTCAAATTCGCTACTCAAATTCGCTACTCAAATTCGCTACTCAAACTCGCTTCTCAAATTCACTACTCAAGTTCGCTACTCAAACTCGCTACTCAAATTCGCTACTCAATCTCGTTACTCAAATTTGCTACTCAAACCTGCTACTCAAATTCGCTACTCAAATTCGCTTCTCAAATTCGCTACTCAAATTCGCTACTCAAATTCGCTACTCAAATTCGCTACTCAAATTCGCTACTCAATCTCGTTACTCAAATTTGCTACTCAAACCTGCTACTCAAATTCGCTACTCAAATTCGCTACTCAAATTCGCTACTCAAATTCGCTACTCAAATTCGCTACTCAAATTCGCTACTCAAATTCGCTACTCAAATTCGCTACTCAAACTCGCTTCTCAAATTCACTACTCAAGTTCGCTACTCAAACTCGCTACTCAAATTCGCTACTCAATCTCGTTACTCAAATTTGCTACTCAAACCTGCTACTCAAATTCGCTACTCAAATTCGCTTCTCAAATTCGCTACTCAAATTCGCTACTCAAATTCGCTACTCAAATTCGCTACTCAAATTCGCTACTCAAATTCGCTACCCAAATTCGCTACTCAAATTCGCTACTCAAATTCGCTACTCAAATTCGCTACTCAAATTCGCTACTCAAATTAGCTACTCAAATTCGCTACTCAAATTCGCTACTCAAATTCGCTACTCAAATTCGCTACTCAAACTCGCTTCTCAAATTCACTACTCAAGTTCGCTACTCAAACTCGCTACTCAAATTCGCTACTCAATCTCGTTACTCAAATTTGCTACTCAAACCTGCTACTCAAATTCGCTACTCAAATTCGCTTCTCAAATTCGCTACTCAAATTCGCTACTCAAATTCGCTACTCAAATTCGCTACTCAAATTCGCTACTCAATCTCGTTACTCAAATTTGCTACTCAAACCTGCTACTCAAATTCGCTACTCAAATTCGCTACTCAAATTCGCTACTCAAATTCGCTACTCAAATTCGCTACTCAAATTCGCTACTCAAATTCGCTACTCAAATTCGCTACTCAAACTCGCTTCTCAAATTCACTACTCAAGTTCGCTACTCAAACTCGCTACTCAAATTCGCTACTCAATCTCGTTACTCAAATTTGCTACTCAAACCTGCTACTCAAATTCGCTACTCAAATTCGCTTCTCAAATTCGCTACTCAAATTCGCTACTCAAATTCGCTACTCAAATTCGCTACTCAAATTCGCTACTCAAATTCGCTACTCAAATTCGCTATTCAAATTCGCTACTCAAATTCGCTACTCAAATTCGCTACTCAAATTAGCTACTCAAATTCGCTACTCAAATTCGCTACTCAAATTCGCTACTCAAATTCGCTACTCAAACTCGCTTCTCAAATTCACTACTCAAGTTCGCTACTCAAACTCGCTACTCAAATTCGCTACTCAATCTCGTTACTCAAATTTGCTACTCAAACCTGCTACTCAAATTCGCTACTCAAATTCGCTTCTCAAATTCGCTACTCAAATTCGCTACTCAAATTCGCTACTCAAATTCGCTACTCAAATTCGCTACTGAAATTCGCTACTCAAATTCGCTACTCAAATTCGCTACTCAAATTCGCTATTCTAATTCGCTACTCAAATTCGCTACTCAAACTCGCTACTCAAATTCGCTACTCAAATTCGCTACTCAAATTCGCTACTCAAATTCGCTACTCAAATTCGCTACTCAAATTCGCTACTCAAATTCGCTACTCAAACTCGCTACTCAAATTCGCTATTCAAATTCGCTACTCAAATTCGCTACTCAAATTCGCTACTCAAATTCGCTACTCAAATTCGCTACTCAAATTCGCTACTCAAATTCGCTACTCAAATTCGCTACTCAAATTCGCTACTCAAATTCGCTACTCAAATTCGCTACTCAAATTTGCTACTCAAATTCGCTACTCAAATTCGCTACTCAAATTCGCTACTCAAATTCGCTACTCAAACTCGCTTCTTAAATTCGCTATTCAAATTCGCTACTCAAACTCGCTACTCAAATTCGCTACTCAAATTCGCTACTCAAATTCGCTACTCAAATTCGCTACTCAAATTCGCTACTCAAATTCGCTACTCAAATTAGCTACTCAAATTCGCTACTCAAATTCGCTTCTGAAATTCGCTACTCAAATTCGCTACTCAAATTCGCTACTCAAATTCGCTACTCAAATTCGCTACTCAAATTCGCTACTCAAATTCGCTACTCAAATTCGCTACTCAAATTCGCTACTCAAATTCGCTATTCAAATTCGCTACTCAAACTCGCTACTCAAATTCGCTATTCAAATTCGCTACTCAAATTCGCTACTCAAATTCGCTACTCAAATTCGCTACTCAAATTCGCTACTCAAACTCGCTACTCAAATTCGCTATTCAAATTCGCTATTCTAATTCGCTACTCAAATTCGCTACTCAAATTCGCTACTCAAATTCGCTACTCAAATTCGCTATTCTAATTCGCTACTCAAACTCGCTACTCAAACTCGCTACTCAAACTCGCTACTCAAACTCGCTACTCAAATTCGCTATTCAAATTCGCTACTCAAATTCGCTACTCAAATTCGCTACTCAAATTCGCTACTGAAATTCGCTACTCAAATTCGCTACTCAAATTCGCTACTCAAATTCGCTACTCAAATTCGCTACTCAAACTCGCTACTCAAATACGCTATTCAAACTCGCTACTCAAATTCGCTACTCAAATTCGCTACTCAAATTCGCTACTCAAATTCGCTATTCAAATTCGCTACTCAAACTCGCTACTCAAACTCGCTACTCAAATTCGCTACTCAAATTCGCTACTCAAATTCGCTACTCAAATTCGCTACTCAAATTCGCTACTCAAATACGCTATTCAAACTCGCTACTCAAATTCGCTACTCAAATTCGCTACTCAAATTCGCTACTCAAATTCGCTATTCAAATTCGCTACTCAAACTCGCTACTCAAACTCGCTACTCAAATTCGCTATTCAAACTCGCTACTCAAATTCGCTACTCAAATTCGCTACTCAAATTCGCTACTCAAATTCGCTACTGAAATTCGCTACTCAAATTCGCTACTCATATTCGCTACTCAAATTCGCTATTCTAATTCGCTACTCAAACTCGCTACTCAAACTCGCTACTCAAACTCGCTACTCAAATTCGCTATTCAAATTCGCTACTCAAATTCGCTACTCAAATTCGCTACTCAAATTCGCTACTCAAATTCGCTACTCAAATTCGCTACTCAAATTCGCTACTCAAATTCGCTTTTCAAATTCGCTACTCAAACTCGCTACTCAAATTCGCTACTCAAACTCGCTACTCAAATTCACTACTCAAATTCGCTACTCAAATTCGCTACTCAAATTCGCTACTCAAATTCGCTACTCAAATTCGCTACTCAAATTCGCTACTCAAATTCGCTATTCAAATTCGCTACTCAAACTCGCTACTCAAACTCGCTACTCAAATTCGCTATTCAAATTCGCTACTCAAATTCGCTACTCAAATTCGCTACTCAAATTCGCTACTCAAACTCGCTTCTCAAATTTGCTACTCAAATTCGCTACTCAAATTCGCTACTCAAATTCGCTTCTCAAATTTGCTACTCAAATTCGCTACTCAAATTCGCTACTCAAATTCGCTACTCAAACTCGTTACTCAAACTCGCTACTCAAATACGCTATTCAAACTCGCTACTCAAACTCGCTACTCAAATTCGCTACTCAAATTCGCTACTCAAATTCGCTACTCAAATTCGCTACTCAAATTCGCTATTCTAATTCGCTACTCAAACTCGCTACTCAAACTCGCTACTCAAATTCGCTATTCAAATTCGCTACTCAAATTCGCTACTCAAATTCGCTACTGAAATTCGCTACTGAAATTCGCTACTCAAATTCGCTACTCAAATTCGCTACTCAAATTCGCTACTCAAACTCGCTACTCAAACTCGCTACTCAAATACGCTATTCAAACTCGCTACTCAAATTCGCTACTCAAATTCGCTACTCAAATTCGCTACTCAAACTCGCTTCTCAAATTCACTACTCTAGTTCGCTACTCAAACTCGCTACTCAAATTCGCTACTCAATCTCGTTACTCAAATTTGCTACTCAAACCTGCTACTCAAATTCGCTACTCAAATTCGCTACTCAAATTCGCTACTCAAACTCGCTTCTCAAATTTGCTACTCAAATTCGCTACTCAAATTCGCTACTCAAATTCGCTTCTCAAATTTGCTACTCAAATTCGCTACTCAAATTCGCTACTCAAATTCGCTACTCAAATTCGCTACTCAAACTCGCTACTCAAACTCGCTACTCAAATACGCTATTCAAACTCGCTACTCAAACTCGCTACTCAAATTCGCTACTCAAATTCGCTACTCAAATTCGCTACTCAAATTCGCTATTCTAATTCGCTACTCAAACTCGCTACTCAAACTCGCTACTCAAATTCGCTATTCAAATTCGCTACTCAAATTCGCTACTCAAATTCGCTACTCAAATTCGCTACTCAAATTCGCTACTCAAATTCGCTACTCAAATTCGCTACTCAAACTCGCTACTCAAACTCGCTACTCAAATACGCTATTCAAACTCGCTACTCAAATTCGCTACTCAAATTCGCTACTCAAATTCGCTACTCAAATTCGCTATTCAAATTCGCTACTCAAACTCTCTACTCAAACTCGCTACTCAAATTCGCTATTCAAATTCGCTACTCAAATTCGCTACTCAATATCGCTACTCAAATTCGCTACTCAAACTCGCTACTCAAATTCGCTACTGAAATTCGCTACTCAAATTCGCTACTCAAATTCGCTACTCAAATTCGCTACTCAAATTCGCTACTCAAACTCGCTATTCAAACTCGCTACTCAAATTCGCTACTCAAATTCGCTACTCAAATGCGCTACTCAAATTCGCTACTCAAATTCGCTACTCAAATTCGCTACCCAAATTCGCTACTCAAATTCGCTACTCAAATTCGCTACTCAAATTCGCTACTCAAATTCGCTACTCATATTCGCTACTCAAATTCGCTACTCAAATTCGCTACTCAAACTCGCTACTCAAACTCGCTTCTCAAATTCGCTACTCAAATTCGCTACTCAAATTCGCTACTCAAATTCGCTACTCAAATTCGCTACTCAAATTCGCTACTCAAATTCGCTACTCAAACTCGCTACTCAAATTCGCTACTCAAATTCGCTACTCAAATTCGCTACCCAAATTCGCTACTCAAATTCGCTACTCAAATTCGCTACTCAAATTCGCTACTCAACTTCGCTACTCAAATTCGCTACTCAACTTCGCTACTCAAATTCGCTACCCAAATTCGCTACTCAAATTCGCTACTCAAATTCGCTACTCAAATTCGCTACTCAAATTCGCTACTCAAATTCGCTACTCAAATTCGCTACTCAACTTCGCTACTCAAATTCGCTACTCAAATTCGCTACTCAAATTCGCTACTCAAATTCGCTACTCAAATTCGCTACTCAAATTCGCTACTCAAATTCGCTACTCAAACTCGCTACTCAAACTCGCTATTCAAACTCGCTACTCAAATTCGCTACTCAAATTCGCTACTCAAACTCGCTACTCAAACTCGCTTCTTAAATTCGCTACTCAAATTCGCTACTCAAATTCGCAACTCAAACTCGCTTCTCAAACTCGCTACTTAAATTCGCTACTCAAATTCGCTACTCAAATTCGCTACTCAAACTCGCTACCCAAATTCGCTACTCAAACTCGCTACTCGAATTCGCTACTCAAATTCGCTACTCAAACTCGCTACTCAAATTCGCTACTCAAATTCGCTACTCAAATTCGCTACTCAAATTCGCTACTCAAATTCGCTACTCAAATTCGCTACTCAAATTCGCTACTCAAATTCGCTACTCAAATTCGCTACTCAAATTCGCTACTCAAACTCGCTACTCAAATTCGCTACTCAAACTCGCTACTCAAATTCGCTACTCAAACTCGCTACTCAAATTCGCTACTCAAATTCGCTACTCAAACTCGCTACTCAAATTCACTTCTCAAATTCGCTACTCAAATTCGCTACTCAAATTCGCTACTCAAATTCGCTACTCAAATTCGCTACTCAAATTCGCTACTCAAATTCGCTACTCAAATTCGCTACTCAAATTCGCTACTCAAATTCGCTACTCAAATTCGCTTCTCAAATTTGCTACTCAAATTCGCTACTCAAATTCGCTACTCAAATTCGCTACTCAAACTCGCTACTCAAACTCGCTACTCAAATACGCTATTCAAACTCGCTACTCAAACTCGCTACTCAAATTCGCTACTCAAATTCGCTACTCAAATTCGCTACTCAAATTCGCTACTCAAATTCGCTATTCTAATTCGCTACTCAAACTCGCTACTCAAACTCGCTACTCAAATTCGCTATTCAAATTCGCTACTCAAATTCGCTACTCAAATTCGCTACTGAAATTCGCTACTGAAATTCGCTACTCAAATTCGCTACTCAAATTCGCTACTCAAATTCGCTACTCAAACTCGCTACTCAAACTCGCTACTCAAATACGCTATTCAAACTCGCTACTCAAATTCGCTACTCAAATTCGCTACTCAAATTCGCTACTCAAATTCGCTATTCAAATTCGCTACTCAAACTCGCTACTCAAACTCGCTACTCAAATACGCTATTCAAACTCGCTACTCAAACTCGCTACTCAAATTCGCTACTCAAATTCGCTACTCAAACCTGCTACTCAAATTCGCTACTCAAATTCGCTACTCAAACTCGCTTCTCAAATTCACTACTCAAGTTCGCTACTCAAACTCGCTACTCAAATTCGCTACTCAATCTCGTTACTCAAATTTGCTACTCAAACCTGCTACTCAAATTCGCTACTCAAATTCGCTACTCAAATTCGCTACTCAAACTCGCTTCTCAAATTTGCTACTCAAATTCGCTACTCAAATTCGCTACTCAAATTCGCTTCCCAAATTTGCTACTCAAATTCGCTACTCAAATTCGCTACTCAAATTCGCTACTCAAATTCGCTACTCAAACTCGCTACTCAAACTCGCTACTCAAATACGCTATTCAAACTCGCTACTCAAACTCGCTACTCAAATTCGCTACTCAAATTCGCTACTCAAATTCGCTACTCAAATTCGCTATTCTAATTCGCTACTCAAACTCGCTACTCAAACTCGCTACTCAAATTCGCTATTCAAATTCGCTACTCAAATTCGCTACTCAAATTCGCTACTCAAATTCGCTACTCAAATTCGCTACTCAAATTCGCTACTCAAATTCGCTACTCAAACTCGCTACTCAAACTCGCTACTCAAATACGCTATTCAAACTCGCTACTCAAATTCGCTACTCAAATTCGCTACTCAAATTCGCTACTCAAATTCGCTATTCAAATTCGCTACTCAAACTCTCTACTCAAACTCGCTACTCAAATTCGCTATTCAAATTCGCTACTCAAATTCGCTACTCAATATCGCTACTCAAATTCGCTACTCAAATTCGCTACTCAAATTCGCTACTGAAATTCGCTACTCAAATTCGCTACTCAAATTCGCTACTCAAATTCGCTACTCAAATTCGCTACTCAAACTCGCTATTCAAACTCGCTACTCAAATTCGCTACTCAAATTCGCTACTCAAATTCGCTACTCAAATTCGCTACTCAAATTCGCTACTCAAATTCGCTACCCAAATTCGCTACTCAAATTCGCTACTCAAATTCGCTACTCAAATTCGCTACTCAAATTCGCTACTCATATTCGCTACTCAAATTCGCTACTCAAATTCGCTACTCAAACTCGCTACTCAAACTCGCTTCTCAAATTCGCTACTCAAATTCGCTACTCAAATTCGCTACTCAAATTCGCTACTCAAATTCGCTACTCAAATTCGCTACTCAAATTCGCTACTCAAACTCGCTACTCAAATTCGCTACTCAAATTCGCTACTCAAATTCGCTACCCAAATTCGCTACTCAAATTCGCTACTCAAATTCGCTACTCAAATTCGCTACTCAACTTCGCTACTCAAATTCGCTACTCAACTTCGCTACTCAAATTCGCTACCCAAATTCGCTACTCAAATTCGCTACTCAAATTCGCTACTCAAATTCGCTACTCAAATTCGCTACTCAAATTCGCTACTCAAATTCGCTACTCAACTTCGCTATTCAAATTCGCTACTCAAATTCGCTACTCAAATTCGCTACTCAAATTCGCTACTCAAATTCGCTACCCAAATTCGCTACTCAAATTCGCTACTCAAATTCGCTACTCAAATTCGCTACTCAAATTCGCTACTCATATTCGCTACTCAAATTCGCTACTCAAATTCGCTACTCAAACTCGCTACTCAAACTCGCTTCTCAAATTCGCTACTCAAATTCGCTACTCAAATTCGCAACTCAAACTCGCTTCTCAAACTCGCTACTTAAATTCGCTACTCAAATTCGCTACTCAAATTCGCTACTCAAACTCGCTACCCAAATTCGCTACTCAAACTCGCTACTCGAATTCGCTACTCAAATTCGCTACTCAAACTCGCTACTCAAATTCGCTACTCAAATTCGCTACTCAAATTCGCTACTCAAATTCGCTACTCAAATTCGCTACTCAAATTCGCTACTCAAATTCGCTACTCAAATTCGCTACTCAAATTCGCTACTCAAATTCGCTACTCAAACTCGCTACTCAAATTCGCTACTCAAACTCGCTACTCAAATTCGCTACTCAAACTCGCTACTCAAATTCGCTACTCAAATTCGCTACTCAAACTCGCTACTCAAATTCACTTCTCAAATTCGCTACTCAAATTCGCTACTCAAATTCGCTACTCAAATTCGCTACTCAAATTCGCTACTCAAATTCGCTACTCAAATTCGCTACTCAAATTCGCTACTCAAATTCGCTACTCAAATTCGCTACTCAAATTCGCTACTCAAACTCGCTACTCAAATTCGCTACTCAAATTCGCTACTCAAACTCGCTTATGATAATATTTATATTTTTGAAGCACTTGAAAATGAATAATATTCACCTGTTGTAGATCAATTCACAGATCACATGGTTACATAAAATATAACAGTTTGAATAGAAAACATATATAAATGAAATAAATTTTGATACCTATAGTGATTGAACACCACTTGTGAAAAAAACATTACGTAAGTTAGAAAGGAAAGTGAAAGAATGAAAGAAGACAGCAATTTGTGGAATTAACATCCTCCCAGATGTTGGATACTGTTGACGGAATGACTGGAAAACACAACCTGTCGATTGAGGAAAAGGTAAATATATGTATAGCCAGGCGACGACGATATGTGTGCGCAAAAGTCGAGATGAAAAATTGTCCCCATAAATCAACTTCTTCCTTCGACAGGCAGCATAGAAGAGGATTGGGGGCGAGTTGCTGTCTAGATATCGATGTCCCATCCGACGACGACGATGTTGTCTCCACCCTTCTTGAGTTTCTCCGATTTAGGGAAACGTCTATCAATTGATACGAAAGGGTAACACTGGCGAGAGTTTGCATCCCCTTCTTTCGGTTGTCATTTCTGATCTACACAAATTTGTACAGGTCGTTTTTCATCCCCTGGGTCTAGTAGGGAGACGAGTAAAGAAAACTGCCGTCATCAAGAAGATTTGCAAGTGATAAGCACCAATTGAGGGAAGCGATTTTTGGCTTCCGGGTTGGGAAGTTTTTTTTTCTGGTTTCCATCATACTTTTCTCCCATCAAATTGCGTTACGCACATTTGACGACGACAAGACTTCTGGCAACTGGCCGTATACCGTGTACAAACAATTTGTCAAGTTTTCTGGGACAGTTTGGAAAGACACACACATAGAGACCCATATCTGGTCGATTAGGAATGGATCATTCGTTCCAGCATGTGCGGAAAGGTGTGAAAATATATACGCAATAGATTAGGTATTATTTATGATCCAATTTGCGGGGCAGTTGAAGGATGTCGGAAAGAAGATTGGGAGTCCCTGTTTGAAGAACATGCGAAGGAAATATTTAAAATTTGGAAAAATGGTTTTAGAAGGAATCAGTATTGGGTTTGATAAGATTAACGTGATTCCGTTTCAGTTTTGGAAGTAAAACTTGTCGTATTACTATTATGGTAAAATTGTTCAGTTTGTTCTCACGAAATGAGTTTATCTTACCGACTGTCAGTGTTTTATTCCATTTTTATTATTTTGAACATCAATAGAATCGTTATAAATCTTTGCTTTATTTGAAGAAAAAAATATTTTTTTTCTGATTAACAGCTAATTTTAAAGTGTCAACTTTAAGGAAAAATGTTGATACTTGTAATTACTTAGTTATGTGAATTTTATATTTTTTTTAATCCAGTGCCTGTACAAAACAAGATGATTAAAATGTTTTCAGTTCCAATCATAAAAAAGCTGAAATTTACTAAAACAGTGGATTGATAGAAAACATTAACTGAAACATTCCATAAAACGTAACTTGTTCACCAAAATGCACTGAACCTAATCGAAAACCTTTCGAATGAGTTCAAACATGGCATGGGTATAAGTAAATATGTAAACAAAATTAATCCCTGAAGGTTTTTTTGTGACCTGGAAAAGAAAGAGGCCGAAATACCACGTGGTTTTGTCGAAAATCAGTTCACCGAGAACAAAAACCGGGATTTTACAAGACATCATCAGATTTATGAATACAATAGTATGCAACTGTGCTTAGATTGTATAATTTCAGGCGAAATACAAATGCTTTAAGACACCTTAACTTATGCTGCTGAAGCGAGCACAATCCTGCCTGACAGCTGTTTATATAAATAAAAAAAAATTCAAATAAAGGGTGATACGGTCCAAATTTGGTCAATACCAACTTGACGTATTTCTTTCAATTTTGCATTTAAAAAACCTAAACACCCCTTATTTTAAAGGTGTGTGTATAGAATGTTGATCCTATTTTGATTTTTGAATTCACTCTTCAGTTGTCAAAATGCCGTCCAAGGAAGAAGAGCAGCGTATCAGAATTTTGCTCGCGCATCGCGAAAATCCGAGCTACTCGAACGCAAAGCTGGCAAAATCGCTAAAAGTTGCCAAATCAACCGTTACAAATGCACAGTGGTGCAGAACATCAATCTAGCTGTACGAAATTAATAGCGCCCAGGGATGAAGAGATAGACATTTGATGTCTTCAGCAACATTGTTCAGTTTTACAAGAAGCATATTCTAGTATCAAAATTGTTGCCGAGAGGTCCACCGATAGCGAGATAAAAATGCTAACTTTTTTGTTTTTCAAATTAGGGCTTTGATGTCTTCGAAAAACTTGTTTATCTGATCAAAATACATAAGTTTGTTGAATATGTCAAAGTCCTGTCACATCACCCTTAGGAGTTACAGTAAAAGTAAAACAAATCTCTTGAAAAAACAGTTTTTTGAGCCTAACACGTTGTAGATTGGATAAAATGGTTCGCTGTCTTTGAAACAAAGTTGTAACAAGCCACGATCTACAATTGTCTCATACATTATGATGGGTTTAGAAGTTGCTGAAGCTCTATAGAAAGCATTTAGTGTATTTTATTGGCAATTTTGGAAGGCTCGTCCATCGAAAAGTGCACATTTTCGCAACACCCCCTTTTTTGTGATTATTTTTTATGATAAGCGAAACCATTTCTATTTGAAATTAGCGCGGAAATCGGTTGAACTAGTAGAGATTTGAATGATTGAAAATACACATTTTATGTAAAAATTACCTATTTTACTTATAGAAAAAACGTTAAAACATTTCATTCATTAATAAAGTGTTGCAGTTTTCTTTTATAAATTTTGTTCTATTAAAAGACATTTAAATTTGATTTTTCGAATAATTCAAACCCCAAAAAAAAATGAATGAAACTTATCTGTTAAATTTGGTAGAGCACTTAATTAGTATTTGAATAATAGAATTTTGCTATTACAATATAGGTTCCAAGTAACTGTATCCAAGTATCCAATCTTACAAGCAATTCGCTTTTGTCTTTTCGTCGATTCCATTCATTTTTTTGGGGTTTAAATTATTTGAAAAATCGAATTTAAATGTCTTTTAATAGAACAAAATTTATAAAAGAAAACTGCAACACTTTATTAATGAATGAAATGTTTTAACGTTTTTTCTATAAGTAAAATAGGTAATTTTTACATAAAATGTGTATTTTCAATCATTCAAATCTCTACTAGTTCCACCGAAAATGTGCACTTTTCGATGGACGAGCCTTCCAAAATTGCCAATAAAATACACTAAATGCTTTCTATAGAGCTTCAGCAACTTCTAAACTCATCATAATGTATGAGACAATTGTAGATCGTGGCTTGTTACAACTTTGTTTCAAAGACAGCGAACCATTTTATCCAATCTACAACGTGTTAGGCTCAAAAAACTGTTTTTTCAAGAGATTTGTTTTACTTTTACTGTAACTCCTAAGGGTGATGTGACAGGACTTTGACATATTCAACAAACTTATGTATTTTGATCAGATAAACAAGTTTTTCGAAGACATCAAAGCCCTAATTTGAAAAACAAAAAAGTTAGCATTTTTATCTCGCTATCGGTGGACCTCTCGGCAACAATTTTGATACTAGAATATGCTCCTTGTAAAACTGAACAATGTTGCTGAAGACATCAAATGTCTATCTCTTCATCCCTGGGCGCTATTAATTTCGTACAGCTAGATTGATATTCTGCACCACTGTGAAATGCAATTAAAGTGTTTGGGGAACGTTTGTCGACAGCCAGGAAGTCTGGATCGGGGGGAAATCGAAAACTGCGTTTGACTGCGTGGTAATGGACGACGAAACCTACGTCAAAGCCGACTACAAGCAGCTTCCGGGACAGGAGTTTTATACGGCAAAAGGAAGGGGAAAGGTAGCAGATATTTTCAAGCACATGAAACTGTCAAAGTTCGCGAAGAAATATCTGGTTTGGCAAGCCATCTGTACCTGTGGCTTGAAAAGCAGCATTTTCATAGCTTCCGGGACTGTTAACCAAGAAATTTACGTGAAAGAGTGTTTGAATAAACGTCTGCTGCCTTTCCTGAAGAAACACGGTTGTTCCGTTCTGTTTTGGCTGGATTTGGTATCTTGCCATTACGGTTATAAGGCCATGGAGTGGTACGTCGCCAACAACGTGCAGGTGGTTCCCAAGGACAAGAACCCTCCCAACACGCCAGAGCTCCGCCCAATTGAGAAATACTGGGCTATTGTCAAGCGGAACCTGAAGAAGACCAAAAAAATTGCTAAGGACGAGCAGCAGTTCAAGGCAAACTGGCTTTCTGCGGCAAAGAAGGTGGATAAGGTAGCTGTACAAAATCTGATGGCAGGGGTTAAGCGTTAGGCCCAGCAATTCGGATTTGGAAAAGCGGAAGCCTAACTGAATATTTTTCCTGAATTTTATACTAATTAAACTTGAAAAAGAAATTTAATTTGATTTTTTAAATAAACGATTTCACCGATTTACACGCATTTTCCCTTGACCCCCCGAAAAATAAAAGGGAATAGAAAAAGGTTGTCAGATTGCCCGGTTTTATCCGAGTTTTCCCGGATATTTAATACAATATGTAGGAACAGTCTGGCCCAGCCATGGTTATCCGGATTTGATGGAAAAAAGCCCAGATTGATTCACTTTATTCGACATATCAAACAAAAACACCAACTGTGTTGTGAAATTGATGTCTCCAAAACGAAATATTTGAGCGACTTTTGCAAAAAATAGTCATGAAATTTTTTTTGGCAGCCTTAAATACGATTTGAAATCTGTCGATGATTTTCGATGATTTTTTTAAATATTGTTTCTTGATTTTTCTTTTGAGTTAGGAGAGATAAGGGCATAATGACCACCTTAAGAAGGACGCTTATTTAATCATAGAAAACAAATATAATTTTTGAACAATTTCATATTTAGTTTTGTGTTCAGACACTAAAAAAGTCTATTTCCTAATGGGCTTACACTTGAAAAAGTAGTCAAAACGTTTTAAAAATGCATTTTAATTTTTTTTTTTGCCCAAAACTGAAAATCAGTTACTGGAGGGGCATAAGGAGAACCCCCACAGGGACAGTAAAAGCACCATTAATTGGGGCACAATGAGCATTTTCTGCCGTAGAATCAAGCAACAAATTCAACTCGATGAAGTCAACTGATTTTATAGAGTAACAGCTTGACTTGTTTCATGCGACTATTTAGCCTAAATAGCATCATCCGCTAAAAAAGCACCAGAAATATAATGTAAGAAACATTTGATAATCTCTCCGACACCTAACCAATAGGCTAAATCGTCAGATGTAAACTTGTTAAGCTGTGACTCTAATTATATTTTATTTGACTTCATCGATTAGAATTCGCTGATAGATTCTACGGCAGAAAATACTAATCGTGCCCCAATCAATGGCGCTCATTACGCCCCGCGTCAACAAGTTTAAGTAAAAACGCGATCATTGTGAAAAATCAAAAATTTAATGATGGTGAAAATTGATCAATTGAAGGATTTTGTAAAATATTCCCGTAAATATGATCAAGAAATTTTATTTACTGAAAAATCACTACAAAACAGTTTCTCATGAAAATTTATTTGAGAAATTTAGCACATTCTTCGAAAAATGGAGTGCTTACTACGCCCCAGATGCTCGTTTTGCCCTTATCTCCCCTATTGCTAAGTTTTGACAAAATTTGCTCAGGTTTTTCCCGGATTTTCGGTCGTCAATTATGAAATCAAATGCCTGGATTTTGCCGAGTTTGTGGCAATCTTGGAATAGCACTTTTGGACTTTGGTGTCTATCTTCTGTTGAAAAATATTGTACAATTATGGCGTTCGGAATACAAATATTTCATAAGATTTTGGCTATCACCTTTATTTTTGATGATTTGGCATCGGTTCATTTAAAAATTTATCAGTTTTGAGTAAATTCGATCTTTGATTACTCTACATAAAAATTAAAAATAGATTTTGAATCTCAATATTATCCATCATCAAATCAAGGGTTTGAATCGTACTTGGATATTTAAGTGTCATTAATTCAAAACGATTGAGAAAAAAATCTACAACTAATAGAAATTTGAATAAATAAGATTACATCTCTTTCAGACATCTTTCATGAAAGACTTTGAGTATTTGATATTGCTGCTTGCTTATACTAATGTATTGTACCTTGTCAGCATCTCGGTGAGTAATAAAAGTACATTTACTACTCATCTTTACAAGGCCGGGCCCACTGTGCAGTATCGGACGCAAAGACAACTGGAACACAGGTAGGAAGAAACATGGACAACAGTACCATACGAAGAAAGATTTTGAGTATTTGATATTGAAGATTTAAACTTATCAACTTTGTTGATGGCTGCAACACGATTTAAAATAAGCTTTAAGAAAAATCAGTTTCCATTTCATTGAAATCGTCTTTCAGATTTCATCGAAATTCCAGAATTTTGCAGCATAGAGAAAAATGGACTTAAGCGCTCCCTAACGAAAACAAGAATTCAAAGGAAATATTTTTAGTAGAAAACCATTAAAAAAACGAGGTGGAAAATAAACATTTTTTTTTAAATTTGATAAATTCTTTGAAAATTTAAACAGTTTAAATTCGAGAAGATGTTATATTAACGCTACTTCAAATTAGACATTGGACTTACTCGATTTGGGGTCATTTTTGAATTTCTCAAACCCTAGGGTCTAAAAAGTTTCGTCTTCGTCCAAAACTTACCCATGATTTTTTGCAGAATTTTTAAATAACGTTTACATGAGTAAATTTGAACTTAAAGGTTTGTACGGGAAAATTTTATATTTTGTACTGAAAAATCAACATCAATTTTGTTTTATCTGTGGAACCAAGCGAGTTGATGGTTTTTGTGCTAATTTATAAAATTCATGAAGGAAACTTTCCGCTGAACAACTTTGTCGAAGACCGTAACTTCGTATCTTATTAGGAAAAAAAGCATGTCTTTTCACATTGATTAACAATAAATTTAATTGACATCACTGCTTGAACCTCGCAAAATGTTGCATGAAAAGTAGTCACGCAATACCTCGCTTGGTACGCTGCAGGGATGTCAATTGAATTTATTGTTTATCAGTGCAAAAAAACATACCCATATTAAACAGCTAATAACTTTTTTGCCTAATAAGATACGAAGTTACGGTCTTCGTGAAAGTTGTTCAGCGGAAAATTTCCAAACAAATATTCGGCCGAATATTCGATCGAGTTCTATTAAGTTTTCAATGAAAAAACCTTTAGCGATATTTCCAATGCATTCTATTTCTTCCATATTAATGCCCCCCATGTTTTTTATTCGATTATTTTCAACCAGATGATATTATCGGATAATCGGTTTAAGATATTTTTAAAGTAGAGGTCTTTCTGATTTTTAAAATGTCATCAATAACTAAAAAGACATCAGATGACTAGTCGCTTCTTGGGCATTTATCACCAAAGGGATTGCGTTCCTGTGAAATCTGGGATAAAACATGTCTAAACAGGTGCCAAGCTATTTGAAATTGCTTCTCTGATATTGAATTAGATGAAGGTCGAATTTGCGCAAGATATTTTTGAAATAGTTGTTGAAAAAATAGATGATCTTTAACCTTAAGCATACAATACAATCGAAACGGTTAGGCATTCAGAACGATTTTTGAAAAAAAAAATTTTTTAAGTGCAAAATTTATGTATATTTTGGAATTTTTGAAAAGTTGAACACAAAATCTAGAAAATTTTGAAGAGGAATTTGAGTTTTTTATTTGGTTTAGCAAATAATCTGAATGAACCCGAGTAAAACTGTATTGAAGTGTTGAACAATATCTGGAAATACCGGCCAGATTTGACTTATCTGGATTCTTAACTTCATTTATGGGCAAGCCTTTATATATCCAGAAAATCTGGAATAAACTATAATCAAAGTAAAAAGCGATACCGTTCAGCATTCTCCTGTACGATCTTAAATGAAAGATACGCGTATACACCTTAGATGTTTTGCTGTAACCATAAGTTTTTAATGGTTGTGTAGCTTCTACAACATTACTTTTGGATACTTTATAAATTATCCAAATTTATTCGAAAAAATTATAAATCTTTAGTAGATATTCGGCCTATTCGGCCGAATACTTAGCTCAACTATTCGGTGAGCCGAATATTCGGCTTAACGGTTCTTCGGCGCTATTCGGCGCCGAATATTCGGCCGACCGAATATTCGGTACATCTCTTATATCTGCAAACCTGAGAGAAGCTTTCGCAGATGACAGTAATAGAGTTCAAAACCTGATGGACTTTCTTAAAAGTGTAAACATTTTTGACTAAATTTAATATGTTCTTCTAAATAAGATATGTAATCTAGGATCATAGTACATATAATATAAACCATTTTTCTACAGACCCGAATGGAAAACAAAGGGTCTTAAAATAAAATAAAATAAAAACGGATCAAAAATCAAAAGTCAAATTGTTAAAAATGGGAATTGTTTCCCTTTTTGTTTTTGAGTTTTTTTTTCAGATTGTTGATTGAAAATTACTTTATTTCTAGAAATTTTTAAAACTAAGAATGTATACAAGTTTAATGCATTTAAATTTTTAGTGCCTTATCACTTAGTATCATTTTTCAAAACATGAAACTTTACATTTTCAAGCATGAATGTGTTCATATAATTTTAAAAAGGTAGATCATTGAAAATAAAGTTTACAAAAAAGGTTTTGAGTTTGATTTTTTCCCAAAAATATAGGAAGAGGAAAGTCGGGTAAGACGGCCACCCTAAGATAGAATTGAAAAAGAAAATCAGATATAACTATTTTCATCTAAGTTTCTGTGCAGTTTAGGTTTTTTACAATTGCATTAACTATTGTAATGATCCTTGCAATCTTGCATTCTTCCAAATTACACTTTTCATAAATGATCAGGTAAAACGAAAACTGTGTGAAAAAAGTACCTAATATTTGCCGGAAAAATTGCTGTTTAGTTACATAATATTATGAGTTAAATCATGGCCGTAAGAACGGGGGGGGTTTTGGGGGTTAAACCCCCCCCCCCCATGAAGATCCAAAAATGCTAAGTGAAATTTTGTCTGCTAAACATAAAATTTTACATTTATAAACAAAATTTGATGAACAACTAAAATGATTTTAAAAGTAACAATAGAGCAACAATCTCAACTCCAAAACCTCGAAATCTCATGCCAGGACCACAGTTCTACAACAATTTTTCAAAAAATTTCTCACTTGTTGATCATTCTTGAGTCCCAGATTGTCCGAATTTCAACCAGATTTTCTTACTCTATTTGCAAAATCACACAAAAATTTCAATTGAATCCTTAGAATTCTGTATCTTTGGTTCAAATTTTTTTAATGGAACAGTTCTTAAATTTGCCTGCATTTTGGCCGGATTTTAGGGAAAATTTTGAACCAATATGCCCTGATTTCGCAAGGTTTTAAGAAGAAAAAAGCCTGGATTTGCCCAGCCGGAGACTTGTGAAAAAATAACTAGTAAGTATCCAGTTTATTGTTTTTGATTATGAGTTTGGATCAATATCAATATTTGAAATTCAAATTATTTTTTGAATTAGGATCTAAAATTTTTATCCGGAGTTTATGCGGAATTGAAACATAAGAAAAATTTATGAATCCAGAATTGAAAAATGTGAAACAAAGTTCAATTACTAATAAATAATTAAAAAAATCATGTGGAAACCACAAATTCAGAATCAAATAAGAAATTTCTGGTTAAGGGTTCTAATACAAATTTCGCTTTTTAGTTTTACATTCATAAGATTTCTTATCTGGAATTAAGAATCAGGATTTTAATTATGGTTAAAAATGCAGAATTCAGACGTTGAAAAAAAAAATCAAGATTCGCATTTGATTTAACTCAAATTCAATTTTTCTAATCAATATTAAAATATCAATGTTAGAATTTTATAAAGGATTCAAATGGAAGGAATCTATTAAATATTTAATTAAATTAAATTAAAGTTTTAAATTCAATCAAAGTCAGTTAAGAAACACAAACCTGGTGAAAATCACATTTAAAAAATCAGATCAATCAAAGAAATTGGTTTTTTGATAAATCTAGATTTCAGTTTTGAAAACTTCAATCACAGGATTGAAATTATGAAATATAAAATAATAAATGGTAATTCTTGATTCGGTTTTTTATCCACAGGTAAAAATTCAGTTGGAAATTTAAAATTATTTACATTCATTGCAAATTCTTCAAAATTAAAGGTCCTAACTAAAATCTTAAATTTAAATCGAGTTAACCAGAGAAGAAAATAAACCTTATTTTAACCGTATCCCTAATTTTTGAACTACACTTTTTTTTACACGACTTTTTTACACGGTTTTTTACACGGTTTTTTTACACGGTTTTCGCGAGTTAACACGGTTTTTAAGAGAAAATAGTTTTTTTCAAAGGAATTGTATTTAAGAATATTCAATTCATTTTTACCCATGCTTACAATGGCTTTGCTTGTGGTTCAAAAAATTAAGCTTGCTCGTTTAAATTAGAAAAAAAAATCTTCTAAATGAAGCGTTAAAAATCCTTTTTTTTTTCGATTGAAGTCGTTTCTACATCATTCTGTCACTCGCGACTTTTATCAACAATGCAGTTGGCTCACCAGTCATTGAAAAACTTTTCTGGAACAACTGTATTCTTGGACTCGAAATCACAGACATCAGCTCAGGAGGCAACTGACTTACCAACTGAGCTGTATCACATGTCTTCTTATCTTTGAAAACTGAATGAAAAAAATTAGTAACTCCTAAGACTTATTTTCAAAAATAAATAACTTCTAATGCACAATATAATTATCCTGAAAAACTTGTAATTAGTAGGTGCAAATACATTTTTTTCACTTGTTCATGCATTTTTCAAGCAAAAATGATTGAGGAAAAAAATTGTCATCAAAACCCCCCCCCCCCCCCCTCCCATGAGCCGGTTCTTCCTACGGCCCTGAGTTAAATATTTGAGAACGTTTTTATACCACAATGGAACCAACTGATCCTAATTCAAAAGCGAAACAGTGGGTTTTTCGGAATTTTTTATGTTCTCGCAAATTTTCTTATTCATATTTCTGATGTTGAAAACAATTTTTAATATCTCTGATATCGAGGTTCACTTAATGTGTAATTTTAACGCATTTCTAGAATAAGTTTTCGATTTCCAAAATTCCATAAATTGAATCATGGATTGCATGTTCGGACACACTTTCACGATAAATGTAAAAAATACGTTTAAACGTTGTCGCATGATGATATTATCAATTGAGCTCTTTTAATTTATAAAACTTATATTAGTCAAACTGTGAAGCATTACATCGGTGCGTAGCTAATATAAAATTTCCATGGAATCGATGAATTTCTCAGCAGCTGCATCGAACCAATTAGCCAAACCAATCACGATGTTACTTGTGATCACGCGGGCAGCCATTAAACGCAACATGTTACCAGCAACAACATTAGTCGGCTAAGCATGATTACGTGTTCCAGAGGTTAAATGCACTGTCTCTCACAGATTATAATCAAACTAAACTGTTCGTTCGGGGCGTTGTTATTCAGCAAAATATGTCCTCCGATGTAGAAACTCTATCAAAACTGAACCACATTAAACTGTCATGTCACCACCGTGGAATAGGTTAAAAATATAAAAATACAACACATAGCCCATATTGCTCACTCAACTTGTTGTTACTTCTGCCGCCCTTTGACTAATTTCCTTCGTTTCCTCCCTGATGGATCGGATTTAAAGGTCCCCAAAGTGCAGTGTCATGGACATACTCGCTGCATATATTTCAGACTCAACCTGGTCGCTCGCTGTCCTGCCGAGGAGGTGCAGATTGAAGTGAATAAATAAATTAATCGCGAAATGTGCCACACAGATATGACGCATCTGCGACACGGTGCATTATTAAAATTTATGCGTGCATTGTGGAGATTATATTTTAAAACAATATTCACCATGTGGAGCGGTATGAAAGCATGAACCGGATGACCGATTCCGTTTTGTTCTCGGGTTCGGAAACAAGCAAAACTCTATGCTTAGGGGAACTGGGGGTATAATGCCCAGTGTGGGCAAAACGCCCCACTGCGATATCTAGCTAGATTTACACTTATTTTAAGAATTCAGTACGCTATTCCCTTCTAATTAACAGTAGAAACCTTTTGTACAAAAAATTAGCATCAAGTATGCGATAAATCCTTGCAAAAATCCAAAAATACTTTTCAAGCCATATTCCTTGCAATTTGTGCCTTGACTTTCGTAAGGAATTACGGCATCTATCGACAAAAAAAAATTACCTGGCATCTGTTGTAGATGAACATTGGTCTTGAAAATCATCACAAAACGAAAAATTTCCTTATTCAATTATTTTTTCTGTTATTTTGAACGAGTTTTAATAAACATGTCTAGGTAGGGCAAAACGCGCCATATCCGTTTATCTCTAAGCATGTTTAATATTTGTTTAAATTTATATGCAGTTTCATCACAACAATTTTAAAGATATTTATAAGTTGTATTGGAAAACATCTCTTGAATATAAACGAATGTATTTAAAATTCCTGAATTTCATATAGATTTTATTAACTATTCACAAGAATTTCAGTATATTTGGCAGCACTGCGCGTAGCAATACATTTTTCCATCTGTGAAGTAGAATAGAAGTGTTTTTACTTGGCAAACACTTTCGGAGGCACTTGGATCAAAATACACTTATTAAACGTTAAACGGCGCGATTGGGTACACACATATGCGCATTATGCCCCTACTGAATCTGAAATCCAGTTTTCAACCTGCTTTTTAAACTTTATTCAATTTGTGGCCCTTTTTTGACCTTCCAGTTATTCTAACTATCAGATTTAGACTAAGAATAAATTAAACTTCCAAACACAATCGAAAATTAAAGTTAATCTTTTCAAATGTATTCTAAAACAAGGCTTTCTTCTTAACGTGGGCATTATGCCCCCTCTTCCCCTACGTCCATCGTCGGGGACAATTTTCCAGGGGAGGTGGTACACTGAAGTTGCTAGTTGTAGGGGCAAGAATGTCGTATCGGCTGCGCTCGAAGATCATTTTCGAATGTTCAAGTGACAAAAAGTACAAAAACAATAGAAAGTATAGATGAGAACCTTTACGAATAAACATGTATGAGCCACAGGGGTAAAGTGATTTTCAAAAACTGCATTTCCATACTGCAATTTCTGTGCCTGGTTTAAAATAATATTATGTATGTTCGGTGATAATGCAGAATTCCATTTTGCTGGCCAGCCTACGTTCTGGTTTTTGTTGAACGCCTTGGATGAAAGGTATCTCTAGCAAATAGACGAAAAAAAGGTAAAAAAGGTAAACACAGAAAATGAAACAAAAACAGGAAGACTAAACGACCAGGTAAGAGAGCTTAAGATATTTGTAAATTGGAAACAAATATCCAAAATCTACCTCAGGCCCTAAGGGTATCCACTAGCCAAGTCCTCGATAGATCATGCCGCTCACACGTCCAATTAACATGATCTATGTCGTGGTAACCATCCCCACAAACACAAACATTGGTAGCTGCGAGACCTACACGAAATGAATGCGCGTCAAGCCAGTAGTGATTTGACATGAGCCGAGAAACCACGCGAAAGAAATCGCGACTCAAGTTAAAATGCTTAAACCATGCCTTCGTCAGAACCTTAGGGATAATCGTATGGAGCCAACGTCCCAGTGTGCCATTGTCCCAGCTATACTGCCAAGCTGTAATCGCCAAATTGCGAGGTATTGAGAAAAATTCATTGTAAGTTATGATCCTCTCGAAGATTTCACCTTGTAACGCGCCCACCTTAGCCAATGAGTCCGCCTTCTCATTGCCTTGTATAAGACAACTAGCTGACCCGTTGTGCTTTGCTACACCTTCCGAAAATAAATGTAATTTGTAAAAATACTAAATTTATATTTTAGAGAGCATTTTTTAAATCAAACCTCATCATACTTCAGAACCACCCACTTTGAAATGAGAGCTGCAGCCGCAGTTCTGAATTGCAATTCAAAGATGGTATATATTATTTACTGAAACTTGATCTCTGAACTCGTTTTTCAAGAACTGAAATTTGTACTCTGTACCAAAAAAAAAAAAAAAACCTTTTTAAATATGGTCCCTTCTTTGAAAAGCTCTTTATTTTAAATTTACATGGCAGCTCCCCCATCTTTTCCAATTTTGTCCCCCACTGCTTGAAGAAGGTAGGCAAATTTAACCGGCTCGAGTTTACATAAATAACTAATTGAAAGAAAAAGATTTGCATATTGTAATTTATTGCAAATTGTACTTTATGGAGATAGAATTTTTAAAACCGATGAATAGCGTGAATCGAGACAGTTTTTTTTTTGAGTACATTCCTAATATTCTGTATTATGAGCACTTCCAGCTCCTGATAAGCTTTAGAAACCCCTCAAATAAAAAAAATCTCTAAAAATGGATGCCATGACTTTTCAATTTCAGATTTTGGCAAAAAAAAATGTATATGTTTTATTCGATCTGCAAAATTTCAATCTGGATCATATCTAGGCGTCATTCATAACCATGTGCTGTACAAATGAGCTAGGAATCAAGTAGAAAACAAAAAACACATCAAAGCTTCATATCGACACCCCTTGCATTGAAAATATTCTTGGTTCAGAAATACGCGCCAAAATATTCCCACTGATCAGTATGCCATGGTCACTATCCTTTTGCGACGTTGGCTCGCGACGCCTCGGCCATGGAGACGAAAAACAAACCGCCCAAAGGAAGAAAAAATCTCGAGAAAATGGATGTCATGACTTTAATTTGTTTCGAAAAACTACAAATTTTGTATGGAAGCCCCCCCTCCCTTAAGTCGGATGAAGTTTTGACTATTACAGAAACCATCCCCGGCCTCAAAAACCCTCAGATGCCAACTTTGACGATGATCGGTTCAGTAGTTTCCGAGTCTATAGGGAACAGACAGACAGACAAACATTCATTTTTATATATATAGATGAGACGGGATTCAAGCTAAGGTAATCCTGTACGAATTTTCGATTAGAGCGCCCAATACCCCTGAAATTTCCAGCAAAAAATGGGAAGAGCGCTTCAAAAGTTTCATCGATCGAATCGCCTCAACGGAGCTGAGACTATCCGAATAGATGAAATAGTGGTCTACGGGTAGTGTGCGAATGTGTTCCAAGGTGCAATAAATGGCGGCTAGCTCAGCAGTGTAAACGGAGCATGGCTCTCGAAGCTTGAACGAAGCTTCAAAGCGCTCATTGTACAATGCGAAGCCAGTCGCACCGTTGATATGGTTGAGATTTGAACTCCAGTCCTCCGAGTTCGCAGTCCGGTATATTACCACGATGCCATCTCATCAGTTGATATGATCCACGCTATTGCTCTATAGGTGAGATTATCTTTTTACGAACCGGTCATAGGAAGAAAGGGAGAGATAGGATAGAGTTTCAATCGATGGACTGCCCATTTATTGTAAATCAATTCACTTAAATCGTAAATGTTGAATTAGCATATTCCCAACCTTTTTAAAACATATTTACGAATTGATTAAACTGCTATCCGACTGAACTATTTTTGGGCAAAGCTTATAGTAAATTAATGATAGAAAACACTCAATACCAACTTGTTGACGATGGTTATTGGAAATGTCTCAATATTCGATTTGGATTTTCATTTCTATTACAATTTCATGTTAGCTGGGATGTCATCGATCATGGACACATGGTCAGGTCACATTTTTGATAAATGCTCATATATCTTATTTGTGGTAAATATTCAAGAGCCTTTCCAAATTTTCTATCACCAGAGGAAGTTTCACCACTGACCATACTAACTGGGGACACTCGATTTCGTTTGTTGGATAATTTTTCCAACAGTACGCAATGTCGATTTCAGAGGCATCGATCGATTTGAAGAAATGCTATCCCAGTTAGAAAGTGTCACCCAACTTTCAAAAAAATATAGGCAGTTTCTTCGACAAAACCGGGCTAAATAGGCACATTTTTCCTACAGGGCATTTTTTTTGTTTCATTTTGCAGGTTCACCAGCTACCGTCGGTATTGCGAACCTGCAAAATTTGACAAAAAAAAATTAGTCACGAAATGATCGAACTTTTGTTCTAAGTGTCTTGTCAGTGTGATCAGTGGTTTCACTTCGGATTAGGAAATGTAGCGATAAATCGAAAAACTTGTATTTTAACGGCATTACTCCCGCCAGTTTTTCGAGACTCATCGTATGTGTCGATTGCATAAAGGGTGATACGGTCAAAATTTGGTCAATATCAACTTGACGTATTTCTTTCAATTTTGCATTTAAAAAACCTGAACACCCCTAATTTTGAAGGTGTGTGTGTGAGTAGAATGTGGCTCCTATTTTGATTTTGGAATTCACCCTTCAGTTGTCAAAATGCCGTCCAAGGAAGAAGAGCAGCGTATCAAAATTTTGCTCGCGCATCGCGAAAATCCGAGCTACTTGCACGCATAGCTGGCAAAATCGCTAAAAGTTGCCAAATCAACCGTTACAAATGTAATTAAAGTGTTTGGGGAACGTTTGTCGACATCCAGAAAGTCTGGATCGGGGGGAAATCGAAAACCGGAAGCCGCTGAGACGACGAAGAGAGTTGCCGGCAGTTTCAAGCGAAACCCTAACCTCTCTCTCCGAGATGCCGCAAATAAGCTGCGTGTATCGTCAACAACCGTACATCGAGCCAAAAAACGAGCTGGACTATTGACTTACAAGAAGGTAGTGACTCCAAATCGCGATGATAAACAAAATACGGCAACCAAAGCGTGATCCCGTAGGCTGTACACGACGATGCTGACGAAGTTTGACTGCGTGGTAATGGACGACGAAACCAACGTCGAAGCCGACTACAAGCAGCTTCCGGAACAGGAGTTTTATACGACAAAAGGAAGGGGAAAGGTAGCAGATATTTTCAAGCACATGAAACTGTCAAAGTTCGCGAAGAAATATCTGGTTTGGCAAGCCATCTGTACCTGTGGCTTGAAAAGCAGCATTTTCATAGCTTCCGGGACTGTCAACCAAGAAATTTACGTGAAAGATTGTTTGAATAAACGTCTGCTGCTTTCCTGAAGAATCACGGTTGTTCCGTACTGTTTTGGCCGGATTTGGCATCTTGCCATTGCGGTAAAACGGCCATGGAGTGGTACGCCGCCAACAACGTGCAGGTGGTTCCCAAGGACAAGAACCCTCCCAACACGCCAGAGCTCCGCCCAATTGAGAAATACTGGGCTATTGTCAAGCGGAACCTAAAGATGACCAAAAAAAAACTGCTAAGGACTAGCAGTAGTTCAAGGCAAACTGGCTTTCTGCGGCGAAGAAGGTGGACAAGGTACAAAATCTGATGACAGGGGTTAAGCGTAAGGCCCGGCAATTCGGATTTGGAAAAACGGAAGCCTAACTGAATATTTTTCCTGAATTTTTGTACTAATTAAACTTGAAAAAGAAATTTAATTTGATTTTTTAAATAAATTATTTCACCGATTTACACGCGTTTTCCCTTGATCAAATATTGACCGTATCACCCTTTATTTTCTGTTACCTGATACGTTTTCTTAGCTGGTACTGCGTCCGGGCAGACTTTTTTAGCGAACTGAATTAACCATCGACTCGACCTTTCCTCACTTTCGTTCAAAGGAGTGTGATTCCGCATATTTCGTGCTGTTCTCTAAAGAGTGTGCAGAGACGTTTCTCGAGATTACCCATCCACTAATCGCGCTTCTTGGCCCTCATCAAGTTCTTGAATTTGCGTTCTAAGTCCAAGTAACCTTTGAACTTCTCTGGCAATCCGGTTCTGCGAAACTCAACAAACGCCTTGCACTTTTCTTTTCTCGCGCGTGAGCACTCGCCATCCCACCACAGAGTGGGAGGACGTTCAAGGATACTCGAGTTTCCGTTCCGTCTTACCTGTGCCTAGATTGCACAATCCACAATCGTCGTGGAAATAAAACAATACTCCTCCTCCGGAGCTAGTTCACGGAGCAGTTTTTCCAATCAATATTTTTTGTGAGGTCACAAGGAATATTGATATCTTCGAGTGATCTACGATCTCTGGTGACAGAAATATTGATAGGCAAATGATCGCTTCCCTGAGGGTCTTAAATTACCTTCCACGTACATTCCAAACTCAGAGAAGAAGAAGCTAAAGAAACGTCCAAATAACTGCTGTAAACGGGATCCATCCATTCGAGTTACTTCCCCATTATTCAAAATTGTCATATAGAAGTCGTCACACAGATCATAAATAATATTAGCACGATCATCATCACGTGAGTTACCCCATCCCACGCCATGGGAGTTAAAGTCTCTCAGAACTAACCGGGGTTAGTTCTGCAGTTCCATTGTACATACAAAAACAATTTCTCTTCCCTCATTGAATGAATAAGCCATCAAGAGAAATTATTTCTGAAATGAGGGTCATGGTGAGAGCTTTCTTTTTTAAAATTTCTCTCAAAAGGGGTACAAAAATATTGATCATAGTCCTCCATCCTGCAGGTACACTGAAAAAGTTCAGGATAAACGTAACAATTTCCGAGAATTCAATCTTACCATCTGTCGAAAAGCTGGAAAAACCATTTGACGATGGATCAGATCTAGTTTCTTAGGAAATTTTTGCGGTTTTGAAAGCTACTGATGGTCCTGAATTCTGAAGAGAGCTCTGGGGTTTTGACTTCCCAAAAAGTGGATGAAAATCCTTCAGGGAAGGGTTGAAACCTGAAGGGCTTTGCATAGAAGTAACGGAAGATCTATTTCCACTTAGAGGATTTTTATATGTTTTGTTGACAGTCATTTTGGTTTGTTTGCTGGTCGTATGTTTCCTTTTAGGGGCCTGTGCGGCTTTTCGGACTGGTAATGGCTCAGTTGATGTACCTTCAAATGGGCCCTCTCCTTTGGACTCATCTTCATTTAGATGGTCATACTGATTTTCTGTTACTATTGGCAAAGACTTTAAAACCATGTCTCTGTACGACATTTCTGTACAATGTTTCAAATAAGTCTTGATTTTTTCCCGGCGCTATATGTACTTCGGACACGCCGAGAGAGAATGCATAGAAGCCCAGTCATCATACAGACATTTACTCTCTGTGTTTTCCTCACAGGAGGCTTCCGAATGCCTCTCATTGCATTTAGAGCAACGCGTCTGATTGCAACAATAGGCGGCCGTATGATTTAACTGTTTACAATCCTGACAATACATGGCCGGAGGTACATAAAGTCTCACAGGTAGACGAACTTTCTCGATCGTGAGGTAGTCAGGGAGAGCAGTACCACAAAAGGTGATTCGAAAAGAGTTTGACAGGGAAAACGTTCGTTTTTCCCTCTCGCCTTTGGCAATCTTCAGCTGATATGCATCCAACACCTCGATCGTTGGTAGCCCGGGTACTTGAAACAACCGATTCTGGAAGCTACCAAGTCTGCGACGTTAAAACCTTCTTTGGTCACCACCCCGCTTATCTCCACCTCACGAGCGGGAACGTAAACGCGGTATTCAATTGTGAATTTCTCGCAGGTAACAATGGCGTTTGCTTCCTTCAGATTGCCCACGATAACGCGCATCTTATTCCGCCTCATAGATTCATATCTTATCACGGAGGGAAATGATCGGTCGAGGTCTCGGGAGATGTTTACAATGTTCAGGGGTTTCCCGTTCGGTTTGGGCCGGAAATAGACCACCCAAGGCCCCTTTGATTTATTTTGATAAACCCGACGACGAGGAGGAGGATTAGGGGGTGCCTGTTCATTAGAGAGGGTTAAAGTTTTTTGGGTGGCAGAAGATCGGAATTGGAGTGAGGGTGTAAGGGATTGGCCAAATTGAAAAGGTGTTAAGTTCGGCTCGCGTTCAATTAGTGGCAACGATTCTGTTCTTATAGCAGAAGAATTGATATCACATTCCTTATCACAGTCCTAATAATCGTGTCATTGTTAGAGTGGCAATCAGGGGGAATATTACGGAGGTCGGAAATCACCTCATCATGAAATTTACGGCTTATGTTTTTTTATTTCTCTAACTCTCATGATTCTAAAAAAAATTATCCATCACCTTTATAATTTGATAATTTTCAGGTACCAAATGTCACAAAACAGATAAAAAAATTTAACAAATCTGTTACATTTGGCATTGTAGATTTTCATAATCCGATATGTATGGTAATAAATGCTATCACAGGAATTTCTCGACTTAAAATTCAATGTAAAAATCTTTTGTTAGTTTTCATCGGACTTATTTCATAGACACAAAAAACAAGAATTTTTTTAGGTTTCATAAGTTTAATGTGCTTCATTTTTTATCACATAAAGATACCTATTAGTCACTTTCGCAATTACCCGGTGCTGTCATGTATTTAGGATATCACAAAGCTAGTGTACAGCAAGTTCGCACAAACAAACATCCAGTTTTGTTGACTTCATCTGGTTCGTTTTCCGGACTTCAGTTGTTAGTTGGGTAGTTAGTCGGGGACAGGACAGCTAGCGTAGGATTCAGCTTTGCAACTAATTTGGATACCAAGCCCCAGCACAGGAACGGGGACGAGCAGCCATTAACAGAAGCTTGGTGATGGAGCATGGGGAAGAATTGACACCAGAAGGGGTGGTCATCAAACAGCTTTTGGTCTAACTTCATAGGGCAGAAAATCGCTCGAATGGGAGAAGGGCTGACTGGCTGGCTGGGGCTGAAAGATATCGCATAAATTACATCCATAAAGTATGGTTCTAAATTAAATTAATTCTAATAATTCCCTGGGCTATGGCAAGTTTTGTTTCCCCTGTGTTTCCCCAGGGCTGGAAGTTAGTTGGCCAGGAACAGGGAAATCGTGAATGATCTGAAGCGTGGGAATTGAGAAAATTGTGCAAACGCCATAGAATGTGGGACAAGGCAAGGATTGAGATGGACGATTGAAATCGCTGCTCTGAGCTGTGAGCTGCCTGATGCCTCGCCTGGTGCCCTGGAAAGGTTTGCTGGTGCGGGTGTGATTTGGTCGAATAATTTAATGGAACTATGATTTGCTTTATGGGAGTGTTTGGTGAGCTGGAAATTGATGACGATGTAGATGGGTCCCGGTGACGACGATGATGATGATGATGATGATGTCGAGAAGGGTAGTTATTGAAAGTAAATATTTGTTCGATTGACAGGGGATAGATTGAATTAACTGGACGTTCAAGTGAAGTTACTTGTCTTTTGCTCCAAACCAAAGCAGCTTTTAAAACAGATTAAACTGAACGGAACTTCGAGCAAAATTTGCCAATTGGAAACTATTGCAGTCAGCGATAGTTGGGATATTCATCTTTTCAATTGAGTAAAGGTCATTTCTTGAATCATTTTTTAATGACTTTTATCGTCATAGGAAATGTAATCAAATGATATTCTAACTATGGCACTTAATTTTTGATATCTTATATCTTTCGTTATTTGCTGAGATTATTGATGTATAGAAAAAACAGTAAAGGTCGTATATTGCTGCCTTGTAGGACCAACTTCCATGCTTTCTAGAGAGCTCTTTGCTTCACCTAAGATGACCAGTTTTTTCCAGTTAGCCAAATAAAACACACAGCCAAAACACTCTAAGTTTTCAGTAGTTTACCATGGTTAAGGCCTTGTGTCTAAGGCCTTCTTGAAGTCTAGAAATAGTCCAACAATTTTTTTGCATCTATTTTTTCAAATACAAATCATTTCAATAACCCATATTGACCCAGTCTTTCTTTATTGAATATTCAAAGCATTAGATGAATATTAATTATTATTGAGCAGTAAATTTGAAATACACAACTTTTAATGTTCTTCCTCGCTTGAAGCAATATTTCTCTCCTATATAGTTTAATTTCATGCGAACTTGTGGACATGTTATAACATTATATGAACTTATGGGTACGCAATTTTCAGCAAAAAGAGATACCTTTCAAAGCTCTAATTTCTAATTCAAGAAGTTCACATTTTAAAAATATCATTGCGTCGGAAACTTGCTAAATCAACTGAGAAGTGTTGAGCTTTTGGTGGAAATTGTCAAACCAGACTGATTACCCTTTCGTTTACTTCTGCTGATGGTAGGATTTCTGAGACAATTTGTACTGCTGGGAGGGGTTAAAGCTGAGGGTTCTTAAATGAGTTTGATTTTGTCAGCATGTTTTTAAAAATGTTACATAATGAATCAATCTAGCGAATGAAGTGAGTTGAATATGAATTCAAAGGCAGGTTGAAATTAAACTTAATAAATACAAAATAAATTAGTAAGTTTAGAATTAAATTACTTCGAAAAGAAAAATTCGTTTTATTTCCTTTTTTTTTACTGTTTTAGATTGATTTCAGTCCGCACTCAAACATTCATATTTCGGAGTGAGAAAAATAGCCAGGAAGTTATTTTATTTATTTACATAGTATTCCGTCTCACGACATAACTTGACGAACATAATTCCTAAAATTCACTCGGTTCATAGCAACCGTTCTCCAATTTCTCGGGCACCCCACGTTCGCCAGATCACGCTCCACTTGGTCTAACCACCTCGCTCGTTGCGCCCCCGCTCGTCTTGTTCCTACCGCATTCGTAGCGAACACCTGTTTTGCAGGACAGTCGTCCGGCATTCTCGCAACATGTCCAGCCCAGCGTATCCGGCCAGCTTTCACCACCTTCTGGATACTGGGTTCGCCGTAGAGTCGCGCGAGCTCGTGGTTCATCCTTCGCCTCCACACTCCGTTCTCCTGTACGCCGCCAAAGATGGTTCTTAACACTCGTCGCTCGAATACTCCGAGTGTACGCAGGTCCTCCTCGAGCAATATCCATGTCTCGTGCCCGTAGAGAACAACCGGTCTAATAAGCGTCATATACAGGTTACACTTCGTACGAGGGCAAAGTCTTCTCGACCGCAGTTGCTTGTGGAGTCCATAGTAGGCACGACTTCCGCTGATAATTCGCCTCCGGATCTCACGGCTGGTGTCATTGTCTGCGGTCACCAGTGAGCCGAGATAGACAAAGTCTTCGACTATCTCCAGCTCGTCGCCGTCGATCATGACCTTGTTATTACTGGACAAGCGGGTTCGGTCGGTCTCGGATCCGCAGGCCAGCATGTACTTCGTCTTGGACGTATTAATCATCAACCCAATCCTTCCTGCTTCGCGTTTCAGTTTGCGGTAGATCTCCTCCACCGCCGCAGATGATCTGCCGACTATATCAATGTCATCGGCAAAGCAGATAAGTTGACTGAATCTGTTGAAAATCGTGCCCCGCATTTCGCCCACCGCTCGTCGAATAACACCTTCTAGCGCCACGTTGAACATCATGCAGGATAGACCATCACCTTGTCGAAGCCCCCTGCGCGATTCGAATGAACTCGACAATTCACCCGAAATCCGCACACAGCACTGCGTTCCATCCATCGTCGCCTTGATCAGTCTGATTAGCTTCCCGGAAAAGCCGTTCTCGTCCATGATTTTCCATAGCTCGTTACGGTCGATCGTGTCGTATGCGGCTTTGAAGTCGATGAATAGATGATGCGTAGGGACTTGGTGTTCACGGCATTTTTGGAGGATTTGCCGTAATGTGAATATCTGGTCCGTCGTAGACAGTCCCTCCATGAAGCCGGCCTGATGACTTCCCACGAATCTGTTTGCTTGTGGCGTGAGGCAGCGGAGTAGGATTCGGGACAACACTTTGTAGGCGGCATTGAGGACAGTGATCGCTCGGTAGTTCTCACAGTCCAATTTGTCGCCCTTCTTGTAGATGGGGCATATTACCCCCTCCTTCCACTCCTCCGGTAGCTGTTCTATGTCCCAGATCCGGACTATCAACCGGTGTAGGCAATCGGCCAACCTGTCCGGGCCCATTTTGATGAGTTCAGCTGCGATGCCATCCTTCCCAGCCGACTTGTTTCTATTCAGCTGGCGAATGGCTTCCTTAACTTCACTCATCGTTGGGAGTGGCTCCTCTTCGTCGTTGGCTACGCCGGCGATGTACCTTCCCCCACCGTCTTGATCTCCTGCATGTGCGCCGTTCAGGTGTTCATCGAAGTGCTGCTTCCACCTTTTGATCACCTCACGATTGTCCGTCAGGATACCCCCGTCCTTATCCCGGCACATTTCGGCTTGCGGCACGAAGCCTTTGCGGGATGCGTTGAGTTTCTGATAGAACTTTCGTGTTTCTTGGGAACGATGCAGCTGCTCCAGCTCCTCGAGCTCCTCCTCCTCCAGGCGGCGCTTTTTCTCCTGGAAAAGTCGGACTCGCTGCCTCTGCCGCTGTCGGTGATTTTCCACATTTCGACGGGTGCCTCTTTGCACTACTGCCGCCCGCGCGGCATTCTCTTCGTCCATCACCCTCCTACACTCCTCGTCGAACCAGTCGTTTGAGATCGCTCCACATAACCGATGACGTTCTCCGCAGCACTGTTGATGGCTGTTTTGATGGTATCCCAACAGTCCTCGAGAGGGGCTTCGTCAAGCTCGCCCTCTGCCGGCAGCGCTGCTTCGACCGATTGCGCGTAGTCTGCCGCGACCTCAGGTTGCTTCAGTCGCGCGATGTTTAACCGAGGCGGGCGCCGGTTTCGCGTGTTGTTCACTAGGGAGAGTTTTGGGCGCATCTTCACCATCACCAGATAATGGTCCGACTCGATGTTGGCGCCCCGACAGGATCTGACGTCGATGATGTCCGAAAAGTGCCGGCTGTCGATCAAAACGTGGTCGATCTGTGATTGAGTTTGGTACGGTGATCTCCAGGTGTACTTGTGTGGGAGGCGGTGCTGAAAAAAGGTACTACGTACGGCCATTCGTTTGGAAGCGGCGAAATCAATGAGTCTGAGGCCGTTTTCGTTGGTCAGCTGGTGCGCGCTGAACCTTCCAATTGTCGGTTTAAATTCCTCCTCCTGGCCGACCTGAGCGTTGAAATCCCCGATGACGATCTTGATATCATGTTTTGGGCAACGGTCGTATTCACGCTCCAGCTGCGCGTAGAATTCGTCTTTGTCGTCACCGGTACTTCCGAGGTGAGGGCTGTGCACGTTGATGATGCTGATGTTGAAGAACCGGCCCTTGATTCTCAACCGGCACATTCGTGAGTTGATCGGCCACCACCCGATCACGCGCTTTTGCATCTTTCCCATCACTATTAAAGCTGTTCCAAGCTCGTGTGTGTTGCCGCAGCTCTGGTAGATGGCACGACCATCTGGATACGTTCGTACCGTGGAGCCCTTCCAGCATACCTCCTGCAGCGCTACGATGTCGAATTTGCGGCTCTTCAATTCGTTGGAGAGCACGTGGGTACTGCCCACAAAATTTAGAGATCGGCAGTTCCATGTTCCAAGTTTCCAATCGCTAGTCCCTTTTCGTCGCGTGGGTCTTTGCCGATTTCCATCCGAAATTTTTTGTTCGTTATTCGTTGCTTATGTTTTTTAGTAGTCACAGGCTCGCAAGGCCCGCAGCTAACCCCACTATCTCGCAGGAGGACCCTCGTGATGTTGCTGTTTTGGGTCCCGAACACCACCAGGACGTTGTTGCACTCCGCACGCCGCCCCTAACATGGAGAACAGACGCGTACGAAGCCCCCTAACTCATTCTGCATGCGACCAAAGCATCCACCGGGGTTGGGTACCCGATCTCCGCTAAGGTTGCTCGCACCCCAGCTAGTACCACGGGGAGGTAGAGAATCGGAGTTGCAGACAAGAGGTGATATGACCACTACCCGAAGGTTGGGTGTATGGGGTCTCGAGTTGCACATTGTCTACTTCACTAGCCAGGAAGTTATTCATTGAAATATTTTGATGTACGAAAGTTTGTACCTAGATTTTTGATTGATTTTGACAGCAAAAGCTGAGAATTTTCATAACGTTGTTCTTATGAAACAAATGATTAAGTTTATTGAAATTAAATAATTGCATCATATTCGGTTAAGTTCCAAACATTGTGCATCAACTTTAAAATAAGGGCAAGCAAAGCATTGTATAAAAGTTTTCATTTTTCCTTAGCGAGGGAGTTACTCGTAGAATATGATTATGATTGAGATATCCCTAATTAAAATACTCTCAAAAATGATTCATTTAAAATTTCAATATATTGGTCAAAAACACAAAATTTTTATGGAAAATTTATATTAAATCTAGAAAGATCAATACGTTGTATACATAGAGCTGTTTTCGAATGATGTTCTATGAAAAAGCTGAGATGAATTCGAGGAAGTTTTAAAAACCACTTGTAAATCTAAAAAATTAAAAAAAATCAGAGATGGAATAAAGGGTTTCTGCATTTAACCCTCATCCGCATTAGAGTATCATTTTGACACTATTGCAAGTTTGAAGGCTTGTAACTTTTTTAAGAAGCTTCAAAAAACAAAAATTTCTTCGGGAACCCCAAATGATTTTAAAAAATATTGAAAATTGTATCTATACTTTTTTTATGAATGAACCCTGTAAGCCTGGACAAAAAACTCCCTTTTCCGACTTAGAGTGTCAATTTGACACTCCAAAAGTAAAATCTATCTAATTTGTTTGAATTTAAATTAATTTCATATAAACCTTATATCAATAGAAACCTTGTACTGTCAGTAAAATATGTTTAGAACATTATATATAGCTTAAACTACTTGTTTTCTCGTTATTCAGCATGAAAGCAAAAAAAAAAAATCCGAAAAAACATGCCTCAGGAAAAGTGCTGTAGTTCATATATTACACATCCAAAAATATTTGCTTTATGCATATGAAAGCTGAAGTTAATGTCTTCATCATGAATTCAAGAAATATTATAATGAATTTTTTTAATGAAAGAGTCACAAAAAGTTCAAAAAGTGGTCTGAAAAACCAACTTTTCATTCGATTACTAGTAAAAACTGTTTGAGCGGTGGGAGAGTTTTGTTTTTTTTTTAAATATGACTACAAAATTTATTCTAATTCTAACATTTTTTTGTCTTTAGATTTTTGATGCAACAAAAATTGATTTACTGGAATTTTTCAAAGTTCACTACTTTGTGCGATTTTTTTACAAATTGAATTTCATCTGTTTTTGTGGACCACCGTCAGGTTGTACCGGATTTTCAGTGCTTTTACTTTCAATATGAGTTTGTGAAGCGGCCCACCACACTCCCCAACACCAAATGATACTTTGTTTCTTCCAATCAAAAGTATATTCATTGGAAAGTAAATTTAATCTACATTCTAATGAGGTGCCACAATTTACGCAGTAAGATTTCACAAAAATTATGAAAATAATAAACATAAAATCATCTAGAACCACTAGCAGCACGTCCAGCTAAACGTGTTTGTTTGCTCTCCGAGTAGGTTCCGTGGGTGGTTGTTTTGAACGTGTTTGAAGTTTTCCTGAGGCATGTTTTCTAGGAATACGCCAAAAGTTATAACGATTTGAGCTTGTAGTGTCAAATTTACACTCCTAGTGCTGATTAGGGTAATGGAATCTAATGCGGATGAGGGTTAAATTAAAAAGAAATAAATCAACAAAAATTAAGCTTTCTCCTTCTCCGCCTTTTTTCGGTGAACTTTTTCTACGATATCTGGTACTAAATTTGAAAAATTAAATAGTGGAAAGTGAAAATCTTAAAGTCAATTTTTTTGTAATAACTTCTCTGTTGAAAAATTACCATTTACAGATACACTCCAAATGAAAAATAAAGATATTCTAGGGCATATTTATTATTTATTTAACTGGTATTGTATAGATGAAATTTCATTTATGTTGTGATTATCTGTTAACAATAATTTAATTTTCAAAACTTTTTATTCCATATTTAGGGTTATAAAAATTGTTATGAAGTCTTAACACAAATGGAAATGGTTATCAAAATCACAGTTATCGATTGGCTTGCGATACAGGTCAGTTGGCAAGTCAGTTGCTTCCTGAGCCGATGTTCTTGAGTTCGACCCCGAGAGTAATCATCGATCACAATTGTATCAAATAAGTTTTTCAATGACTGTCTGCCAAATGCATCGATGATATAAGTCACGAATGCCATAGAGATGTTAAAACGACTATAATCGAAACAAAAAACAAACTTTTGACGATCAGAATAATTGTGAACATTGAAAAGAAGCAAAAAATCGATAGATTAGCATCCAAACAACAACCTTTCCAGATTCAAAGTCATAGTAGTACAACTATTAAAAAAAAATGAACCGTTATAAAAAATCGAACAATTGTCAATTTTTTATTTTATTTAGTAAATTTTGTAGCTAAGTAGTTTCTTTTAGTTTTTTGTTATTTAGTATATTTAGAAAAAAATATAATTTTCGTGTACTTTATAAATAATAAGCATGGAATCTCTACAAATGATATCATTTTCTATTGAGATTCTTATCGTAATCTGTTTCAATTCAACCAGGCGCGGATCTAGAGATTGCTCTTAGGGGGGGTGATTTAGTAAATTTTCAAAAAATATGGCCAAAATTTTTCAGTGATTGGGCAAAATAAAAACTGTGACAGGAAAAATGTTGATGATAAAGATGAAGAGAATTCAGCAGCATGTAAATAATGTTGAAACAATTTAAAAAAAAAGTTTGTTCAAAGAATTCTGAACATCTGTTTGTGGCTGGATAAGTCTTAGGTAAAACGCAGACAAATGTTTTTTCACTGGTATGAAATTGAATTTAAGTTTATTTATCTAGTTGGGGATATGGAATGACCATGGAATGTTTATTTTATCAGATTAGAAATCCATGAGCAATTTAACTTTGAAAATCGTACTTTATTTATTTTCAGTCAAAAATAAATCTGTTGGTATGATTTCAACTTACTCAAATGAGCATCTTTGGTTTTATGGTTAAAACCAGTGTTCCGAATATAGTTTCTGATTGCACTTCGCAACTGAACGTACAACGGTCGGGTTTCGTTATTGATTGCTACTGGACCTACCCGATCATCGATCGTTCAATTCATCGCTAAAATACAGATCACCTCGTACGATGCTTGCTGTCAAAACAGTGCAGCACCATCATCAAATTGGAATCTCACCAATGCGCAATGCATATGGCGAATCTTGTTGGTCTTCGATCAGGAGTGAATGGATCAGGCAGTGAGTGAGTGATACATGAAGCCGATCATTAGCGTATTTTGTTTGATTTGATATATAGCAAATTAATAAATTTATTTGTTGTTATAACGTTTTTTAACATCAGTATGATCAAAATCAAATTGAAGTTGTGTTTGTGAGGGAAAGATGTTCACTTTCGCCATGTTTTTCAAATTTTACAAGTTCTCTTATTAAACTGTCGTCCGTCACGTTAAAACTACTGAGAATTTATGGTGTCCCGCACAACTGTTTGATTTTTCTCGTCCTGCAAAAAATAATTTTGAATTTCATATAATCCAGGCAGATACTGAGTGAGCTACATTCAGAATGGATCAGTTTGTATCTCACTCATCTCCGATATGCGATGTTTGCTAAACCGATAATTCTGAATGATGCGACTCGGTTTGCATAGCTGATAGGAGCGCTGATCGAGATTGCATACCAGCCAGGCGAAGCAGTTGCGAGAGGCGCTATCTCATTATACAATCTGAATGTTTCCAACAGGAAACGCATCCTGAGTGTTTGTTTTGATTGATTTTCGGAAGACTGGTTAAAACTACGTCTTATTAATATTGAATCTATTACAATATTCGGGTTAAAAAGTTATTTACACAAGTTTCAATTATATTTAACTAGCTGACCCGGTGTGCGTTGCTACACCTTTCAAAATCGAATGATATTTTCAGAATTTATTCAATTTTTTATTGTTTTGTTGGCATAATTTTAAATCAAATATAACATAATTCATAAGCAACAAATAAAATGAGAAATACAGCTGGAGTTTCGGATTGCTACACAAAAATAACTTAAACTAATATTCTGAATCTTGATTTGTGTTAAGCATCTGAAAATTTTAATCTGTTTCTTCAAGCTTCGCCCTAAAAAAGAGGGTTCCAAATAAATCGTACGTAAACAATCCAACTGGTAAAATATGGTTGTTTTTGCTTGATATGTTCTGGATTTCTGCTGAATAACTGATAAGAGAGCCCCCCTGTCCTTCCCTCCCCCCTGCTGAATGGAGATCATAATTTTTAATAATCATACCCATTTTTTAGTTCCCAAAAATCTTCTTGTATTAAATATTGTTCCATTGGTCAGTGGTCGGAAAATCGCTCAAGAAAAGCAATCAGGAATGGTTTCTAGTTAGAATGATGCTACCTCCGAGTGCTGTGATACGCACGTGGTAAAAGTACCCATTGAATATATGTCGAAAATCAACACTAACTTGATACAAGAAGATATACCATGCCCCACCGGAGGCTACCGTTGCTATTCGTCACGTGGCTAATCGACGGTGATCGACATACTTGGTGATACATTTTGAACGTCGCTCCCTCTATCATTCCCGAACGTCTATCCTCGCATCATTGTTGATAATGCTCGTTATTGATAGACGATCATTAATGTTTCAAAAGGAAAAATCTGAATAAATACCAGGACCACATGTTCAAAAAAGCTGTAGCACATGCTGGACAGTTCATTGCCGTTACCTAGTCATGATTTTGTCCTTCTAGGCAAAACGAAAAATAAAAAATCATCTGATAGCCTACATGATCGCTCAGAACTGATACATATCAGTTATGATCCTAAAGGTTGAAAGTCGTTAGGGGAAGGAAATCAGCATCGAGACGTTCGTTGCTGATAGTCTGCGTCCTTTTTTACCTCATCATGTATCGCAAAAGTGTTTCAAATACAGAAGCGTCGTTGTCATGCATGATTGTTTGTATGATTTGGTTGAAGAAGGAAAATTTGACTGCTTTGATTTTTTGGCTCTGAATGTAGTCAAGCATGGCTCAGTGAAAATGATTGATTTTCGGAAGCATGCCATTGGTTGATAATTTCTTAAAGCTTTACAACAAAATTTATATGGAACCCCCTCCTTTCTTCTCCTCTCTACACTGTAAAGCGTAAGGGTCTATAACAATTGTAGAACCAAGTACCTTTCTATGCCACATTTGTTTCCATTTGTTGGCTTCGTTAGCATAAATTGAGAACTTATGCTGAAAAATTGTATTTGGTTCACCTCCCTCTTCTTATGTACCTACTTATTGAAAGGAGGATGGTGTGTCAGATAATCATAGAATCATACCAAAATGATTTTCCATGTTAAGTTTTGTCAATTTCTCGGATTTTGTAAAAAAAAAGTTAAATGTAAGCTTTCCTCTTCCCTTCCTTTATTTCCAGTTTTATCATCCCACTGCAAGAAAGGAATTGTTTTACATTAAAAATTTCTCGTATTGAAATACCACACCATGCCAAATTAGGTTATATTAGCGATGTAAATTCTTGAGTTATGAATAAATTTGAAAGGAAGTACCAACCCCCTTCCATTCGCCCCATTAAATGGAGGGGTGAGAACTTAATATTCATAAAAGTATTTTTTGTACTCAAAAAAATTTTGATACCAAATTTTATTTCATTTGCTCTATTAATTCTCAAAAAAATGTATGATAGCCCCTCTTTCCCTTTTATATCTTTCCGCTGAAAAAAGTTGAGGCTTCAATTTATAATAGAAACGTTTCTCGTATCCAAATTCCCTCACATACCAAATATAGTTCAATTTGCTCGATCAGATCTCCAGTTATACTGAAAATTGTAAGGGAGACCTCTTCTCCCCCTTTTCACCCACCTTTTTGAAGGATTGAGGGATACCAATTATTCAAAGAAGCATTTCTCGTACCCAAATATTGTTCCATGCCAAATTTGGTTCCGTTTATTGTTGTAGTTCTTGAGTTATACAATGAAAATTGTATGGAACTTCCCTCCCTCTTTCCTTTCTCCCCGCTGGAAGAAGGAAGGGGTCTCAAACAATCATTAGAACATGTCACGTTAACAAATATCCGCCCATGCCAAATTTGGTTTCATTTGCTTGATTAGTATTTGAGTTATGTAAAAATTAAAAAGAGGGCCCTCCCTCCTTTATATCTCTTTACTGGAAAGAGGGAGGGGTCTCAAATAATCATAGAAATATTTTTCGTATCCAAATACCTTCCCATGCCAAATTTGGTTCCATTTGCTTTATAAGTTTTTGAGTTATGTAAAAAAATATGAAAGAGGCCCCTCCCCCTTTCAACTGCAAAAAGGGAGGGGTCTCAAATAATCATTGAAATATTTTTCGTATCAAAATACCTTCCCATGCCAAGTTTGGTTCCAATATCTTGAATAGTTTTCGAGTTAAGTTGAAAAGTTATAAGGTAGCACCCCTCCCCCCCTTCCTATCACCCCACTGAGCGGAGGGAGGGGTACCTTATATTCATTGAAATATTCCCAATTCCCAAATACCACCCCATGCCAAATTTGATACCATTTGCTTGATTGGTTCTCGAGTTATGCAAAAATTGTCTTTTGTTTGGGAGGCCCCTCCCCCCCTTCATGTTAGGGGGAGGGGTCTCAAACCAAAATAGGAACCTTCCCCGGCCTCCAATACCCCCACCTGCCAAGTTTCACGTAAATCGGTTCAGTAGTTTCTGAGTCTATAGGGAACAGACAGAAAGACAGACAGACAGACAGACAGACAGACAGACAGACAGACAGAAATTCATTTTTATATATATAGATTGAAATATTTTCTCTTTTGAGATCCAATTTTAAACCGTATGCTGCTTCATTACTTTTCGAAATCCGTCAATGTATTTATTCAATAATTTTGCATATTTTTCACTTGAAGTTCCATTAAAATATCAATTTAAAGACGTGAATCAAAAAACAATCTAAAACAAATAAACATTTAAAACACAAATAAGCACGTATCCAAACAAATAAAATGATTAGCAATCTAAATCATTATATTTAATTTTATTCAAGAGGTTCGCTGAATAAATTCGTCTCTTTATATCTTATTGAATACTTACAGCGTTTTTTTTTTGCTGGGAGTTTTGAAAAACAAGTCAATGGCTTAGTAACAAGATTTAACAATTGAACAGTTTTATTCACTCAATCAGTGAGGTTGACTACATAGAGCGAATAGACTTTACAAAGATAACCTTGCTCAGTTTTGGAAAAAAAAACTAGTCAACTGAATGTTTCCAAAGGCTTTGCACTTGCGTATCGTTTTTCTTTTTCAGCACTTCGACTTTTCAAATGCTCGGAGTATGGAAACGAAAATTGTGGTGGAGGTACCCAGTGTCTAGTTAAAATGTTAAGCTTTGTGATATCATCAATAAATGAGTAAGGTTCAGGATGAGCCTTTGGAACAGCACCTTTATCTGTTTCTTAGACTTATGACCATCAAACGACGTTTCTGGTACTGGCGCCTAAAACAACTCTGGATATCGGTTAATTAAAAAAACAATCTGCTGTCATGCTTACGGAAATGCTTTAAAGAGTGAGGTGCAAGCTTTATCCTTTTCGCACGCCCGAAGCCAACACGAAGTTATACACGCGCATACCGTTTATAGGTACTCAATTCAAGAATATTTTTAAGCAGCTATTGAATTCTTACGCACGCCTAAAAATGGTAATGTCAATGTTAAGATATATTGAAACATGGACAAATTATATTTCATCTAAATTGAGATAAAAAATTTGTGACCATTTTACAGACGATTTTTTCCTCCTGGGGGGGTGATCACCCCCATCACCCTCCCCGTAGATCCGCGCATGAATTCAACCATACATTTCATCGAACTACGTCATAAATCTTTGTGTTCTCAGTGTGATTTAAGTTTGTTCGCGTTTAAGTTCTTTTGTTTTGCTGCCAGACGTGCTGAGAACAGCAGCGTCCATTACCAGGAGGCTCAAATGAGTTTTTGAGTGTGGGGAAGTGTGGCGGGCTGCTACAAAAAAAACCTGGCAAGATCCGGGTAATTGCTTTCAAAATTTACGATAAAAAATCCGGGCAAATTTTGTTAAAAACCAAAAATTACTCAACAAAAATCAATTAAAAATTAATTTGTTCATCAAAATTTATCGACAGATTATAAACTGTATTTCAGGTTTCAAATACATGTATTGTAAATTTTTGAAAAACTGACACAAAAATAATTCGTTTTTGTTGCATAATTTGATTTGCCAAATAAAGTGAATAAATCCAGGCAAAATCCGGGCTGTTTTCAATTAATTCCAGGCACCCGGGCTGGACCGAACTGTTTCCGAATTTTGTATTAAATATCCGGGAAAACCCGGATTAAACTGGGCATTCTCGCAAACTTAATTATGCATGAGCTGAAAAAGTAAAAAAGTAAAATTCAACATTTTTTAAAAATTAAGAAGTTATCATTGCAGGTATTTTTGACATTGCCTCAGAATGTTTAAAAAATATTTGATTCTATTCACAAATTTGCTGAAACTTGCAAAACGATTAGATTACCTAATACTTTAAAAAGTACTAAAAAAATTCTATTTGGTTTAAAAATTTGTTAATTGAACTGTTTTCTCAGAACTGAAAATTACTTGAAATCTTGATGAAAGTTAATAATTGATTCAAAACATTTATTCAAAATGTTATGTATTTGTTTTCAAGTTTTGTCAAAAAAATGCAGAACTGCCTTCACAGATTATGACCTATTTGGAAAAGTAATTTCAATAAAAAAAAGCTGATAAAAATTGCATTACTAGAGTCACGGCAATCAAATTAATCAGAACTACTTTTTTAGTTCATTGCCCCCAAGAAAATTTTAAATTTTGTGACCTTGTGTAATTTAATAAAACCTTTTCTTGAAGAATATTTCATTCAAAAAATGTGCTGATCTGGACCAGTAACAATTGTAAAGATACAAAACGGGTTTGGCTCCTTAAGGGGGGAGTAGGGTCTGACACTTTCAAAAAATCGATTTTTTTTATTTTCTTATAGTAAAACATTTCAAGAATGTTGTGTCAAATTTTCAAGTCAATCGAAGCAAAACTGTAGTAATTATAGGCCTTTATCTCCTCTTATCTAATACTGCAAAAATTCTAGAGCAGAAACTTCAAACGCGTTTTTCTCGAAAGCACATTTTTAAAGTCAGTGGACATCGTCATTTGAAAACTACATCACCGATTCTATTCAAATTTGGAACATATTTTCTACATATAAAATACCAAACCCCAACGATTTATTTTTTTTGTTTTTTTTACTTTGGGGAGATTTTACAAATAAAAAATGGCGGATTTTTTCGTGAAAAATCGTAGTTTTTACTTCAAACAGCCCCAAAAATTTCATAAAAAAAATCTTTTTGTTAAATAAAATCATTGGGGTTCAGAAAAATATCTATTTAAAATATTTTGCTCTGACTTTTTGACTTCAGATGATTCTGTGCTGAGATACAGTGTCCACCGCAAATCCTGTTTTCTAAAAGGCATCCTCGAAAGTGCTCCATCGCCGGCTCATTTTTCAATATTTTTCTACGAAAAAAAATACTTAATGTTCTTTTAACAATGCTTTGTATAATGCAAAAAATTTGAATACATTTGTTTGAACGATAGCTCTAAAAAAAATTCGTGAAAATGGTGTTTTTTTACCCGTTAGACCCTACTCCCCCCTTAAAGCCTCAAGGTTTGAGCCGTTTCAAATTAAGAAATTACAAAAACAACATTTCATATCAGCATAACATTTTTAATAGTATAAACGATTTTTCAAGACATTAGATTTAAGCTTTTTTTTTTATAATTCTGTTGACCATCGTGGGAGGAAAAACCCTGTTACATGGTTTCAAACTTGTTGATGTATAAAAGAAGTATTCGATAAATTAGTATTGAAGTTAGAATGGTTTGTTTCAAATTTTGTATTTGTTTAGTTAAGGTAGATAAGGGCATAACAAGCAACCAGGGCATAATAAGCACTTCTTTTTTTTTTTTACAAAAGTACGTATTTTCTTAAATAAATTTTCATGACGATTTGTTTCGTACTACCTATAGTATTAATTTTTCACCAAAAAGAAACATCCTTTTCATCTTTTTTACAGAAATATTATATAATAACCAGCTAGTTTCTCAAGTGACGCAAATATTAAAATTTTTGAGTACCACTAAATTAGTTTTTATGACCTTTAAATCATCTTGATTTGAAATGTACGCACTGCAACATGATCTACACATTGTTTCTCAATTTTCACCATCATAAAATTTTTGATTTTTCACTTAAATCAATTTTAAAACGCGTTTTTATTTAAATTAGTTGACCTGGGGCGAACAGAGCACTATTAATCAGGGCACGATGAGCGTTTTCTGCCGTATAATCGAGCAGCGAATTCAACTCGATGAAGTCAACTGAATAATAGAGCTACAGCTTGACGTGTTTCGTCTGTCGATTTGGCCTATTGGTAAGGTGTCGGAGAGGTAATCAGTAGACTCGAGTTCAATTCCTGTTCGAGGGGATTTTTTTTCACATACCATTCATGATTGATTTTTTATCGTTACATTATACGGCTAGTAGCATCATCCGTCAAACAAAACACCAGAAACATAATGTATGAGCATGTGATAATTATTTGAGTTCTACGAACATACCTAGATAATTTTGTTATTGCTTTGTTTGATGAATCTACGCCTCAATGCATCGACCATCGAAAAAAATTCACCTTGACCAGGAATCGAATTCGAGTCTATTGATTACCTCTCCGACACCTTACCAATAGGCCAAATTGTCAGATGAAACAAGTCAAGCTGTAGCTCTATTATTCAATTGACTTCATCGAGTCGAATTCGCTGCTAGATTCCCCGGCAGAATACGCTCATCGTGCTCCGATCAATGGTGCTTATACTGTCCAGGGGGGTTCTCATTATGCCCCTACAGTGACTGGTTTTCAGTTTTCTGCAAAAAATGCATTTTTTAACGTTTTTATCTACTTTTTCAAGTTTCATCCAATTGGGAACGAAACACGAGGGCAATGAACACGAAACAATGATGTAATTCACAAATTATAGCTGTTCTCAATGGTTAAATAAGCGTTTTCCTTAAGGTGGCCATCTCCCCTACACTTCTTAATAAACACTCATTCTTATGTCAAATTTAGTGTTTCGATACCAATGGTTGATGCGTATCGTAATTAAAATTAAAACTTAGTTTCAATTCTTGAACGTCATAAAGTGTCGTAAAAAGAAATGTCTCAAGCCTTGGGTCATTTAAAACTCAATACCGCCGGAGGTGAGCCCAATTTCTGACTTGCTATCTTGTATCCTTTATAAACTTCTTGTCCACACAAGTTAGAACCCCATTTCTCAGTTTAACTTAAACAAATCATGACAAAATTGGACGTCGTTGGGCAACTCCTTAGCTTTACCAAATAAGCTTAAATTTGGCATGCTGCCTTCTGGTAGGCCAAGAAACAACTATCGCATATTAGTTTTAATTCTTTAACATATCTTAATTTTTTGATTACCATGACAAAGTACTAAACAAACTCGTTATGTTATAAATAATAGTAAATTATCAAGATTGTAATCAAATCCAACTTATTTTTTACCTTTCAGGCATACCAGATGTATAGCGAATATTTTGTTTGCAACGAAACGCCTCAAAATTGCTCCACACGGGATGATCCGCGATAGTCATAACTGTCTGTTTAGGTGCACATGTTTCCAAACTTACAACCCCTGATTAGAAAACCTGCCAGGATGCTTCGACGCCCAATATTCAACGGAGGAAGGACCGAACGCCGAGTTTAATATAACTCGTCTGATTTGTGAGTGCCTGGAGGGTGGTTGTCCTGTGATAGTAAGAGTATTCCGCAGCATGCATCTGGGTACCAACCCATTCTTCTGACGGACGACGGATCCATTCACAGCAATTGGATATCAATAGTATTATCTTTTACGGCGTCGTAGTCGTCCATTTGGGGGGAGCGAGTTTCCATAAAATTCTAGTAACAGATAGAGATAGTCAGGGAGTGCTGCAAGTGAGGATTTAGAACAGCCTCCGGAAGGTGGGTGGGGATGGTTTCAAATATGTGTGCCCAGGCACAGGATAGGTCCCTTTTAGTGCGCTGCGGATATTCTGAATGACCGCGGAGCTCGTGGTCAGCTTTTGTGAATGCCGTAGATTCCAACCAGGCGAGCCGTGTTTGTAGCTGGATGTTTGTAAATGGGTCCAGTCATAGAGTGGGCTGTTTATCATCGGGGCTTATGAGATTTAGTAACAAGGTTGCAAACACTCATTCACGGGGCGCGCGGCTAGATTCCGTGCTCTCCAGCGCCAGAGTGTGAATCGTCCGGGATCGTCAATGTATTGCAACGCCTGTTGGCCTCCTCGTTCGTTCGTTCGCTTAATGATTGCGTTGTTGGCTTGGTCTCAGCAAAGTAAAGTGCTATTGATTTCGATGCAGTTCGGGTTCGGCTCGAAAATATGTGAAAGTGCTGCAATCAACATTGTTTCTGCCACGAGATAAATCCAATTGCATCGGATGGTGCTTTAATTTCAGGAATCTGTCCGATCCTGTGCAGTCAGGAAACGATTTCAAATAAATTCGGATGCGTAACCTCGGTCTATTGAATACAGAAAGTTTATTGTATTGATATTTGAACCTCAGTCGATTTGCTGATGGGTAGAAATGTTGCGCACAACAAAAATAAAATTCAGCAAAATGTTAGGCCTCATCTGCTCTAATCCTTCTAGGATGCATATAAAAAAATGCGTCGCAATCTGGATTACAACATGAATGTCAAATGGTAGAATGCACCATTTGATAGTAAAATATTTAACTCGATCTAAAGCTTAATTTATCTGTTCCACTGATCAATTGGCAACAGATGCTTCTTAAGGGTAGCTGAGAAGTATTCCATTCCGTCACACGGGGCATCATGCCACACTTGAACATCAAAATAATATATGTGGGTTTGTAGAATACAAACAATTCACACGCACTCATACATTAATATTCTGGTGCTTTGTTTGGCGGATTATGTGACTAGCCGTATAATGTAGCAATCAAAAAAATCAATCATGAATAACAAATGAAAAAATAAATCGCCTCGACCAGGAATCGAACTCGAGTCCTCTGAGTTACCTCTCCGATATCTTACCTCTAGGCCAACTCGTCAGATGAAATCTGTCAAGCTGTAGCTCTTTGATAGAGTTGACTTCATCGAGTTGAGTTCACTGCTAGCTTTAAAGGTAGAAAATGCTCAATATGCCCCGATCAATGGTGCTCTGTTCGCCTCGAGTCAACAAGTTTCTTGTATTGAATTTGATTGGGTGAGTTGGGTTTAGGGGAATAAACCAATAAACCACTCTTGGAGATTTTTTTCAACAATTTTTTTTTACCGTAGTATCAGTAAATTTTTCGATCTTTAATGGTGTTTACAAGCAACTGTTAACAAGCAAATCAGAAATATACCTAGCCTCCGGCGGAATTTGATCTTAACTCACCTTGAAACATTTCATCTTAAGGCTATGATCATTTAGTATCCGGGCACTTTATTTCGGTGATATCTACGTTAATAGAGCTCGGATATGCAAAACTTTAGTAGCGTTGTGTTGGTTATGAAAAGGACTTTCTTGAATATTTTTGATAGATTTTTAAATTCACGTGTGTTTGAGATATTTACGACGCAAAAATACATGATAAAAATAATTTTGCACAAATTTGCTCCTTTTACGCAATTTGCGCCTCGAAAATTCTTCATTGTTGACTTGAAAGTTCATGAACTGTTGATTTTTTCTCATTTTTTTTCGGACCAAATGGTTAAGAAGTATAAGAAGCCACTCTAGGATGCTCACGAAGTTCAAACCAAGCATCTTAGTGGAACCCTTGATCTTAAATATGGTAAAAAGTCTATGGTTATTGGGGATAACTGAATGCAAACTCCTTAAATAATGCAAAAAAATCCATTTCCGGCAGGCAAAGAGTGTTGTCTGACTAGTAGACACCAAGTAAATAACTAATAATGATCAGTTCCAAAAATTGTAATCTGTGCATCCGGTTTTTACGCAATATGACAGATGTATTCTGATGGACAAAAAAATTTATGTTAAAACCGGATTTAAGAGATAAAATTCTTCGAGTTGTCTACTCATGAAAAGGTTCCAAAACCAATTCAACTGTTTTTTCCAGGTGAGTTTGTGTAAAATAGCATGATTTTGCAAAGGTTTTGCTTCTGCAGTTAAAAATATAAATCAATACATGACTGAAAAAAGTGTGCAAAGATAAAAAAGAGATTTTATGAAAAAGCTAGAGTAATTCTTGAAATCATTGATGAATATATTTTTTTTTAATTTTTACATTAAATATCATATTAACACCTTCATTTCCTCCATAGAAAGTTTTTCGATCAAATGAATAGTTTTTAAAATACAGACGTTTGGGGATTTTTTTTTATTATCTGACGGGTTTGCGCCGGGGGTCTTCAGATTTTCCCCAAAATTGAAAATTTGGTTCATTTTTGCGACTTAAAAACACATGTATTTTTTCAGATTTCTAACATTTTTATTTTTTGAGTTTGCTTCGGTTAGATTTTTTTGTAAATAAAAAATAACCATTTTTCAAAGCTACATAACTCTGTTGTTTCTCAACGGAAATTATAAAATAGCACATCAAAATGCATTGAAATTTTATCAGCTTTCCAAATAGAATAGTTGAAAAAAATTAAATAATGACCTTCAACATGAAAAGTCGTAAATAAATTTTAAATGGCGTCTAAAAGTACCGTCTGCACCACCAAATATTTTGCAAAAAATGCCATTGTATAGCTCGATTCATGATGCAACTTTCATCTGAAGACACCAAAGTGGGCCATTAACACCTTGAAGAGTTATGAAAGAAATAATGACAATAAATCTCTTTTTTTGCATTGTAAACAAACAATGGTGGAACAACTGCACTCACATATGGAGATAGCAAGCACTTCTAACAACATGGAAACAAAAGAACTTTTCAAAGCTGTCAAAAAACACTATTTTTTCGTCCTTTTCAGACTGCTCCTACTCGCATAACAGTCCAATATGAATTTTCGTCATTTAAGGTCAACATAAGGCTTCAACATAAAAGACTAAAAAAAGAGGTTTTGTTCTAGAAATTTCGAAAAAAATATCAATTCATGGCTGTCCTATATGAAATATACCTGAATAACAGTCCCATATGTGAAATACCACGGATTTGGTTACTTTTCAATGTTTCTTTTGGCGAAATAGTCTTTGGTTTATTACTTTGAATCATTTAAACATTTTTTTAACTCACTTGATGTCGAATGATGCACACTAGTTTTCGAAGGCAGGTCTGACTTTCTAAGGAATGACTTCCTGAGCGAAAAACTATCGGATGCAATCAAAAATCGTAAAAAGATTCAACTTACAATGTGGAATTCATGATATTTTTTTGCAAACGTATGTTTCTTTTTCTGACAATTGCATTTAGAAGTTAAAAAATGATCAAATTTAAGTCTTAGAAAGTAGCTTGGTGAGAAAAATATATTTTGTATCGGACTGTTATGCTAGTAGATTAGAAAAAGGTTTCAAATATGATCGATTAACAGTCCCATAATGAATAAAAATGTTGCTCTCGATGTTGCTCTCGAAATGCTTACCAATAAACCAATTTCGAAAATTTCAGGTCTAACGATTTATTATGACAACCTAGAAACGATTTTCATTTATGCTGAAAGTAGTGGTCACAATTCGAAAATATATTCCAAAACAGAAAAAGCTGATTGTCTCGCATGCTTATTTTTGTATATGGGACTGTTATGAAAGAAGGGGCGGTGGATTGTTGCAGCTTAACTGACTTCATGTTATATCAAAAAATCTAATTACGTATTCGTTTATACCCAGTTTTGCACCAGGTCACAACAGGTAATGTACATTTTACTGTCATTTTTAGAAGTTTATGCGCTAAGTTTTGCATCCGTAATTCCCCAGGTTTGATTTAAAATGGACGGTGGAACACTGAAGATTCGTGTGTGAGCGATCGAGGTAGCAAAACACTGACGACGAATTATGTTCGTTCAAGTATGGTAAACCTCAAAACTGGGCGAATGTAGAAAACGAATACGGTAAAAGTATCATATTTTCATCATTTTACAGCCTGGGCTGGCCATACTGAGCTCTTTGATTATTTCTACAACATTTGTTCCACTTTCTCATACTTTTTTGATCAATGTGAAAGCATTTTGGTGTCCAGTGCTTAGCTCCCGATATAAAAACTATGTAAAGCACGTCTATATTTTATTTTTTTAATCTCATTTTTGTGATCCCAAACACAGTTACTGAACCTTCTACTATTGGCATTGATTATGCTTCACAATGATCTTTGATCGAAAAATTAATAATTTATATAGTATATGACCAGGTTGTAAAAGCAACATTCCCATTATTAGTTATATCACATAAAAATACGATACTCAGAATTTTGGTTAAAATTTAAAGTCAGTTTTGCTGCAAACACTCTACAAAGCACGGAAAAGTAGTGTTTTTTACCTGCTTTGGTAAGTTCTTTTGTGTCCCTGTTGTTAGAAGTGCTTGCTATCTCCATATGTGAGTGCAGTTGTTCCACCATTGTTGTTTACAATGCAAAAAAAGAGATTTATTGTCATTATTTCTTTCATAACTCTTCAAGGTGTTAATGGCCCACTTTGGTGTCTTCAGATGAAAGTTGCATCATGAATCGAGCTATACAATGGTATTTTTTGCAAAATATTCGGTGGTGCAGACGGTACTTTTAGACGCCATTTAAAGTTTATTTACAACTTTTCATGTTGAAGGTCATTATTTAATTTTTTTCAACTATTCTATTTGGAAAGCTGATAAAATTTCAATGCATTTTGATGTGCTATTTTATAATTTCCGTTGAGAAACAACAGAGTTATGTAGCTTTGAAAAATGGTTATTTTTTATTTACAAAAAAATCTAACCGAAGCTAACTCAAAAAATAAAAATGTTAGAAATCTGAAAAAATACATGTGTTTTTAAGTCGGAAAAATGAACCAAATTTTCAATGTTGGGGAAAATCTGAAGACCCCCGGCGCAAATTGTCAGATAATAAAAAAAAATCCCCGTTTGTAACTGCCCGGATACTAAATGATCATAGCCTTACGACACTACTTATGACGTTCACAAATTAAAACTTATTTCTGATTGTTAAATTTGAAACAGTAACAAATGCACTAATTAATGTATGGGGAAAGTGTAAAATTGTATTTAATTTTTTTTTCTTAATGTATACATTATTTCCAACAGTTTAAAATGATTTTTAAGGAAAAATAAAAAAATTATGAAATGAAGAGTTAAACCTCCAAACTTGACAAACACCAATTCTGTTTCGTCTTTAGAATGGGTTTTTATAGAAGTGTAACTAAACAAGAATAGACTTTGGAATGAACCATTCTTGCTTCAAAATTATTCAATCTAAAAAAAAATTTATACATCGACAATTTGGACACCATATAAAAGGTGTTTATCTCTCACGATGGTCCACAGAATAAGCAAAACTTAAATCTAATAAACTCTACTTAATTTCAAATAATTTCGATTTAATAAGATATCGTTTATGTCATTACAAATCTTATGCTTTTATGAAATATTCTTAGGGAAACCAATTTCAACTTCACTCAAAATTTATTATTTTTTATTTTAATACAAATTTAAAAAGATTGAAGGTTGATTATTATTATTATAGTTCATAAGACACCTTTTAACCACCCGGGTCATTTGAGTCTGTGTTGAAGGATGATGAATTACCAAAGACTACACAACTTGTCATAGCGTAATGATGACTAATTTGGATGCACTGAATCTTAATATGCAGTTTTTCTATCAGCTTTTTAAAAATAACAATTGAGAAAAGATTTTAATTATTTAAGAAAAATCTGAACTTTTTGAGAAAACTTTTAAACAAAAACATATTATTTAAAAATATAAGTTTTTAATTAACTATCAATTATCCTCAATACTTCAAGTAATTTTGAGTTCTGCAAAAAAGTCATAGAAGATTTCAATATGTTCACATTCTCTCATTTAACGAATTTTAAAAGAAGTTTAACACAAATTGAATTTATCTTTTCAAGAACAATTCTAATTGTTTTGCAGGTTTCAACAAATTTGTTAAATAGAATTACCTAAGTTATTTTTAAACTTTCCTCTTAATTTATGATTTTTTTAACTGACATTAGGGGAGATGGGGGCATAATGGCCACCTTAAGGAAAACGCTTATTTAACCATAGAGAACAGCTGTAATATGTGAATTATATCATTGTTTCGTGTTTAGACACTCAAATAGTCTGTTGCCTAATTGGATGAAACTTGAAAAAGTAGATAAAAACGTTCAAAAATGGATTTTAAAAATTTTTGCCGAAAGCTGAAAACCAGTCACTGTAGAGGCATAATGAGAAACCTCCCGAGGCAGTATGAGCACCATTAATGAAGGCATAATGAGCGTTTTCTGCCGGGGATTCTAGCAGCAAATTCGAATCGATGAAGTCAATTGAGTAAAAGAGCTACAGCTTGACTTGTATCGTCTGACGATTTGGCCTATTGGTAAGATGTCGGAGAGGTAATCAGTAGGCTCGAGTTCGATTCCTGGTCAAGGTGATTTTTTTTTTTAATTTATCATTCATAATCATGATTGCACTAAACGGTGAGGCGTAGATTCATCAAACAAAGCAATAAAAAAATAATCTAGGTCTGTTTGTAGAATTCAAAGAATGAACACATGCTCATACATTTTGTTTATTGTGTTTTGTTTGACGGATGATGCTTTGATGCTATTAGCCGTATAATGTAACAATAGAAAAAAACAATCATGAATGGTATGTGCAAAAAAAATCCCCTCGAACAGGAATCGAACTCGAGTCTACTGATTACCTCTCCGACACCTTACCAATAGGCCAAATCGACAGACGAAACAAGCCAAGCCAAAATGCTCATTATGCCTTCGTTGATAGTGCTCTGTTCGCCTCTAGTGAACAAATTAAAGTAAAAAAGCATTTTAAAGTTGATTAAAGTGAAAAATCGAAAATTTTATGATGTTGAAAATTGAGAAACAATGTGTAGATCATGTTGCAGTGCGTACATTTCAGATCAAGATGATTTACAGGTCATAAAAGCTTATTTGGTGGTACTCAAAAATTATAATATTTTCGTCACTTGAGAACCTAGCTGGTTATTATTTAATATTTCTGTAAAGATGAAAAGGATATTTCTTTTTTGGTGAAAAATTAATACTATGGGTAGTACGAAACAAGTCCTTATGAAAATTTGTTCAAGAAAATACGTACTTATGTAGAAAAAAGGAGTGCTCATTATGCCCTGGGTGCTCGTTATACCCTCATCTCCCCTACTGGAAACCGGGCCGGACCGAACTTTTTCGAAATTTGAAATTAAAAATCCGGGCAAACCCGGATAAAACCGGGCAATCTGGATACCTTGTTCTATACACCGTTCACGATGTTTCAAGGAAATGCGAAAAAATCACACATTCAATTGGAAATAACTCATCACAGTCAACTCGCATCTCGTCACAATCTTCTACAAACTAGTTTGGCATTGTTCGCTCTACAATTCCTGAAATTTTGAGCTTTCTAGCATACTGGAAGCATATTCAACAAGACTAAAAGTATGTCGATTTTTCATACATTTTGACGAAAATTCTGTATGGAGATTTTCGTCAAATCGTATTTCAAGTCCTTTGCGCCAGCTCGTTCTTCTGCCAAATGACCTGAAACTTTCAGAAAGTCATTTTTTTTACCTAGATGCACCAATCTAGAGGGTGCCGCGTTGAAAATAAGGTTGTAAAAATCATCCCATACTAATCTGAGCCAGTCTAATGCACAGTGGTTCAAAAATGAAATTAAGCGGGAAACAACTATTAGCGTCTTCCCCTTAAGTTTGATGCATTTTATGTCTTCGATAAACTTTTACAACAACAAAAGACGGACATTTTGAGTGAATTTTTTTTAGGGTGGTTCATAAGATTTCGGAGATCTTGAAATTATTTCCTAACTGTGAAAAGACTGAGGCCCACATTATACAACAATATTGTAGAACATAACAGTTCATTAAACTTTGTCCAAAACATCACACATCTATCTCTTGAAACGAGACTATAGTAAACAAAGAGACGAAATGTCACGATTGTAATTTTCGATTTTATGACAGTGTCATTCCAATCGAGCAAAACCAAGCAGTCTTAAAAGCAGCCCTACAGCAGGGTTACAAGCTTATTATTTCAAAAGGGACCAGACTGCGCCTCTTTGTATGTAGTCTCTTTAATGGGAGTTTCATGACAACTTGTTTTCATGAGGTTAGGGTGGTCCTATAAAAATCAGTTTTGTCTCGAGATCTTTTCATGGTGATATTTTATCAAATCATTCATTCCACAACATTTTAGATAATTGTAATGCACATCATTTGTTGCAAACGGATTAGCAAAATTTGTTTTTTTTTGAAGATATGAGGCAATATGTGTTGAAAATGACTCTTTAAGATAGTTACTCCAAATGGATCAAATCGAAAATTTTATCATTGATTGCATTTAAAAATTCATGTTACAAAATAAAAAAAACTGGAGATATGTTTATTAATAAACGCGTTTAATCATTTTATGAATTTTCCTAAAAATCATCAAAACCTCTATACGATTAGAGAGAATTCGTACATTTGTTCTTAAAGACCTCAGAAACTACTGAACCGATTAATGCGAAATTCGGCATGGAGTTTTTTTTTTTGAGTGAAGAATTATATCTGTGGAGTTTTGAGTTCGTCGTACTCAGGGGAGTGTGGACTCCCATAGAAAGTAATCGTTGAGTACGATAAAATGCGGTAAATTTCGATTTATGGACAAGTCTCATCTAACGTTGTGAAAATACTTTCATTTACAAGTTCAGAAAATTTTAAGTACACAAAGGCTCCTCCAGTCAAAGAAAAGGAGGGTCCCCATCCAGTATAAAAAAAAACGAGACAATCCTTGTCCCACTGTCACAAACTGGTCCACAGAATTGGCAAAACTTTAATCTTATATCCTCAACTTTATTACAAATAATTTTGATGTAGAAAAGAATTCGTTTATGTCATCACCAATATTATGATTACATGAAATATTCTTTAAGAAATCTTTTTTCTGGTAGCACTGGTTTTTGATCGCACGTCTTGTTTTCGTAATCTCGCATTAAGTTGATAATTTTATTGAAAATACTTTCTTTTAAATCTGTGATACATCATAGTGGCGTTATTAAGTGTTTAATGTGCAATCACGTACTAAATTTATGTGCCGTTATCAGCTGATAAGTGTAAAAACTCAGTTTTTCTTGACGCCGAAAAAAGAACAACAGAAAAGCTATTGTGAGGTGAGCTGTTGATCAAGTATCACTTGTCTCTAGATTGGTGAGTAAAGTGAATATTTCATTCCTATCCTTAACAAACGTTTCCAAAATTATTCCGCAACAGCAGCAAATCGTTTGACGAAGCAGGTACTCCAATCGTATCTGCTGCGATCACCGCTTTGTTTCGGTTAATCAATTAAAAAAACGGCCCATTGGCCCAAACGGTTGTGGTTCTATCACTTGTTCAGCAGTTAGTGAATCTCGTCGCTGAGCGGTGTAGCTTTTAGCCAACATCGGAACACTCGAGTAGAGCGAAAGTGTGTGACTCTGTTATTTGCGCACTTCAAAGGGTTGTGTTTCTTGCACTTGCTAGCTTGTTAGTGAATCTCGATCGCTAGCAGTGAAGATTAGGCAAACGCAGCCAGCACACACGAGTAGATGACCGAAAGAGTTTTTTGCTTCCGTCAGTAGCACACAACATCAGCGCTTGCTGGTTATTGGTGACTTGTCACTAGTACTTTGATTGATTGCCGTGAAATGTACTGTATAAACTTGGAAATCGTTTCTTTTGGAAAGCAATGTTAAAAATTATCGACAGATTTTTCTCTTTCTTTTCTCAATAATTTTTTATTATTCTTATTCTCTGAAACTGATTTTAATATGTTCCAATTAATTAGTCCTTAATATTTTTATTTGATTCCGCATAATTTTTGTTTCACATATTATATTTTGATACTGAGTTATTTTTTTAAACTGTTTATCCTTTTACGTGTCTTTGTCCTGTGCTGTCCTTAGTATTTTGCAGCTTGAACTATTTTAATTTCGCCACTTATTTATTTTATTTATCTATTTATTCATTTTATCGCATACTTTTTTTCCTTGTAAATAATATAACATTGATAAAAGTCATATCAGTTTTAATTTAAGTTTTGATTGTGAGGTATCCAAACAAGTTTTGTTTCTTTTTTTTTTAATCTTTTGTAGCTGTATTTTATTTTGGTCTGACGAACATGGACGGGGATGATGAAGTAATTTGTACTGAATGCAAAAATGTGGAAAACAATCTTGATAAAATCATTACATGTTCGTATTGTTTTAAAAGTGTCCATTTGCGTTGTAAAAATTTGATTGGCAGTGCCGCTCGAAAAATGAAGGCACAACAATTCTTTTGCGATTCGAATTGCGCGTGCATTTATGCCAAAATAATATCGTTGCGTAAAGATCATGAAACAATTATAGAAAGCATAAACATGAAAATAGAGCAGACTGTTCACAATGTTGTCTCCAATGAGATGAATTCTATCAAAACGGATATGAGATCAGTTACGTCTGCAATAGAGGCGTCACAGGAGTTTTTATCTTCGAAATTTGACGAAATTCAGACAGACTTCGAAGATTTAAAATCCCGTAATGATGCTCTAGAAACAGAAGTATCTGGTCTCAAATCTAAACATTCTAAACTTACGGATCAAGTTCAAAAGTTAGAAATTAACCTGGACCGTTTTAATAAAGAAGCTATTTCGAAAAACATGATGATTTTTGGGGTGCCTTTTGAAAGTGGCGAGAACACCCTAGATTTGGTCCGTAAAATTTGTGGGTCTTTCGGCTATGAATTAAAAATTGAGCACATTGAAAACGCTGTCAGATTGTTTTCTTCAAATAAATCAAACGATTATTTCCCACCAATCAAAGTATTTCTAAAAGATACACTTATTAAGGAAGAAATTTTTAGCAAGAAACGAAGTTTTGGAAAACTTGCTTCTACCTTAGTGGATCCATCATTTTTAGTAAACGGAAAACCTTTAAACGTCACAGTTAGAGATGAGCTTACGCCTTTATCTATAGAAATCTTAAATGAACTACGCGAGTACCAAGATTTACTGGGAGTTAAATATATTTGGCCTGGTAGGGGTGGTGCCATTCTTATCAAACAAACTGACATTTCTAAACCTGAGATTATAAAAACAAAACTAGATTTGAGTCGTTTCATGAGCAAACACGTTATTCAACAGGGAAAGAGCAGTTCCACACTTCCAAAAGAAACTCCGTCACCAAAACGTAAAAGGAACAATGCTGATTCAGGATAAAGTAAATAAAATTCAAAAATAAAATTGTAAGTGTTTAACCTTAGTATAAAGATAATTTAATGGATAGTTTAATTAATAAATATTATGAAAATATAGATGAATTTAATTTAAGTACTTGTGCTAATGATTTGGGTAATTTAAGAATTTTGCAGTGGAATATTTGCAGTATGAATAGTTTATGTAAATTTGATTCTGTGCTACAAACTATTCATCAATTAAATAATTGTATTGATGTTATTGTCATTTCTGAAACTTGGCTTGTCAAAGATAATTGTAATATTTATAACATTCCAGGATACACCTCAATATTTTCATGTCGTGATCAACCATATGGAGGCTTAGTGATGTATATTAAAACGAATTTGAAATTTAAAGAAATTGAAAACAAAGTTGTTGAGGGTTTTCATAGAATAAGTGTTGAAATATGTCTGAGTGGTCAAATTTTCAGTGTTCATGGTATTTATAGACCACCAGCGTTCTCGTTTAACCTGTTTTGTGATGAAATTGAATCCTTATTAGCATCTGTTCCTGTTAACCATTCGAGTCTTATTGTTGGTGACTTTAATATCCCCGTGAATTTAGTTAATTTAAACACTGTGATGAAATATAAATCAATTTTAGAATCTTTCGGTTATGCTTGCACAAATACTTTTCCAACAAGACCAAAAACTAAAAATATCCTTGACCACGTTATTTCGAAGCAGATTGACATAGACCGACTTAAAAACGATACTATTTTTACAGATGTAAGTGACCATTTACAAATTGTTACATCCCTAAAATTGTTATGTGATAAGAAGGAAACAATTCTGAAGAAAGAAATTATTGATCATTCCAAACTTAACGATTTGTTTCTAAATTATCTAAATAATATTCAACTACCAGAAAATGTTAATGATGGCCTACAGCACATTACAACAACTTACAACCGTTTTCTCTCAATGTCTACTAAAACACTCAATAAAAAGGTAAAACTAAAAGGCAATTATTGTCCATGGATGTCACTAGACCTTTGGACACTGATTAGAATAAAAAATAACCATTTGAAACGTTGTAAACGACATCCCGATAATGTCCAACTCAAAGAAATGTTGAATCATATAAACAAAAAGCTAAACTTTAAAAAACAAGAATGTAAAAAACAATATTACGAGCGATTGTTAAACAATACTCCACATTCAAAGCTTTGGAAAAACATAAATACACTCCTTGGTAAAAATAAAATCACCGCTCCAATAAATCTTTCTGATGAAGAAGGCGTAACAACAAACAATTCTGAGATTTGTGAAAAATTTAACAAACATTTTTCTACGATTGGGAAAAAACTAGCTAATGAAATCCCATCTGATCCCGGCAGTGATCCTTTGTCGCATATTAATAGTGTACAAAATACAATATTTTTACGTCCAGCTAGTGTCAACGAGGTTCGACTAGTAATTCTATCTCTTAAAAATAAAAAGAGTCGTGGACCTGATGGATTTCCTGTAGATACGTTAAAAAATAACAACGAAATTTTCTCTGGTATACTCATGCAATATTTTAATCACATGTTAGAGACAGGAGTTTATCCGGATGGTCTTAAAGTTGCAAAAGTTATTCCCATTTTTAAGGCAGGTGATCCACATGACGTAAATAATTACCGTCCAATTTCAACCTTAAGTGTTTTTAGCAAAGTTTTTGAAAAACTTCTAATGAATAGAATTGAAAATTTTTTAAATCAGGAAAATATACTGTACAAATTGCAGTACGGTTTCAGACCTGGATCGAGTACGCTAATTGCTATCACAGAGTTAGTTGATTCTATTATTTCAAAAATTGATTCAAAGAATATCGTTGGTGCTTTGTTCTTGGATCTTAAAAAAGCCTTTGACACACTAAACCACGACATATTATTGTCCAAATTGAATGAATACGGAATAAGAGGTGCTGCTAACAACATCCTTCGCAGTTATTTATCGGAAAGGAAACAATTCGTAGCGATCGAAAATACTAGAAGCGATTTGAGAAACATTGATATTGGTGTACCCCAAGGAAGCAACATTGGTCCGTTACTTTTTCTTTTGTATGTAAACGATCTTTGTAATTTACCACTGAAAGGCACAGCTCGATTATTTGCTGATGATACAGCTATTTTTTATTCAGCTGCATCAACGAATGTTATAACTCAACAAATTGAAAATGATTTGAAGTTACTATCAAAATATTTTAAATGCAACTTGCTTTCTCTAAACTATTCAAAAACCAAATATATGTTGTTTCGTTCTTCACATAAAAAAATACTATCAAATAATGACCCAATTATGGATGGAATTGTTATTGAGAGAGTTCATTACTTCAAGTACTTAGGAATTTTCTTGGATGAAACACTTTCTTGGAGTTGTCACACAGAGAACCTAGTAAAAAAATTTCTCCTCTTTGCGGTGTTTTGTGGAAATTAAGAAACTTAGTGCCCCAACATGTTCTTTTAAAGTTTTACTATGCATTTATTCAGTCTCATCTAAACTATCTTATTTTGATATGGGGAAGAGCCTCCTTGTCACATCTTCAAAAACTTCAGACCCTACAGAATAGATGTTTGAAAAACATCTTCAGACTACCCCTGCTTTTTCCAACCCAACAGCTATACTCTCTGGGAACGCACAACATTCTTCCAATAACCGAACTCTGTAATTTGCAAACCGTTATATATGTTCATGATAATATACACTCGAGTAGCAATAACGAAAACCTAAATTTTACTACGGGATTAAGAACCCACAATACCCGTCAAAATAATTACTTGCAACGAAGCCGATCCATGACATCTTTAGGCCAAAAAAGAATTTCTTTTATAGGACCTACAATATACAACGCTTTACCTACTGAAATAAAGACCATCAACAACCGTTCCATGTTTAAAGTCAAAGTAGTACAGTTATTAAAAGAAAAATTGAATCGTTAAAAAAGTCGATCAACAACCAGTTTTTTTTAATCAAATTTTGTTTGTTTTTGTAGCATCGTAGTTTTCTTTTGTCGTATTTTTAACTATTAATAAGTAAACTTAAGTAAATCTAGCATAATATTTAATTAGTTAACATTATTAAAAAAAAGAAATGGATCTCTTTAAAGGAAATTTTCTTCCATTGAGATCCTTATCGTAATCTCGTTTAATTATAGCATACATTTCCTCGCAGTAAATAATAAACTTTTGTGTTCTCAGCATGATTAAAATTTTGTTCGCGTTGAAGTTTCTTTGTTTTGCTACCAGACGTGCTGAGAACAGTAGCGTCCATTACCAGGGGGCTCAATTGAGCCTTTTGGTGTGGGGGAGTGTGGTGGGCCGCTACAAAATTAAAAAAAAAAAAAAATTTCAGCTTCACTTAAAATTCATTCCTTGTTCTTCTCAATGCTCAACATCGAATTTTAATAGTTTTGATAAATTACCCAAGGCCACAAATAAACATTTTTTTCTGAAATGCAATGAATTTGAAGCGTAATGTTGACTAATTTAGATGCCCTGAAGCTGAACATGCAGTTTTCCGATCAGCTTTTGTTATTGAAATAATATTTGAAAATAGGTTGAAGTTATTTTAGAAAGATCTGCACTTTTTGACAAAACTTTAAAATAAAAAATATTACATTTTAAAACAACAGTTTTAAATTAATTATCAGTTTTCCTAAAGACTTCAAGTTATTTTGAGTTCTGCGTAAACAGCTTAAGAAGTTTTCAATATGTTCAATATGTTCTCATTTGACGAATTTTGATAGAAAAAGTTTAAACCAAATTAAATTTAAGATATTTTTAGGCTTAAATCTAATCGTTTTGCAGGTTTTAACAAATTTGTTAATTGAAATCAAGTTTCTTTTTTAAACTTTCTGCAGTACTGTCAATAATACTTGTACCTTATAATATTACTGCTATTTTTTAAAACTGGTAATTAACTTTTTAAGGTCATGCATCATCATCAAAATATTATTCCTAAAATGAATGAAGTGTAATAAACAAAATCAGAATCAGTTTTTATTCCTAAATGTATGTTTGATAGTTTATTAGTTATCCATGCTCGCGTGAGCATCTTAAAAATTCACAGAAAACTGTTTTAAATGTAATCAAACTTTAAAATTTGTATTTCACATATAGAATATGTTGTTCAGACTACAGGTATTCTAAATGAAAAAAAGTAGCGACTAGTTTATGTAAGTTTTTTGTTTTTTTTTTTATAAAACTGTTTGTTTACATTTTGCTTCATACGATGTAATGAAAGCTCACGCGAGAATGATTGATTTCACTCGAAACTGACACATTTTAAAACTTCGTATAAACAAAACTAAATGTGATAGTAGACTGAATCGATTTGGGGTCATTTTTTGAGTTTATCAAACCCTGGGGTCTTAAAAGCTTTGTTTTGGTCCAAAACTTATCCATGATTTTTTGCAGATTTTTTAAGACACGTTTACATGAATAAATTTGAACTTTTAGGTTTGTATGGGAAAATTGAATACTTTGTACTGAAAAATCAACATCAATTTTGTTTCTTCTGTGGAACCGAGCCTGCTAATGGGTTTTGTGCCAATTTATATATTTCTTACAGGAAATTTTCCGCTGAACAACTTTGTCGAATATCATAACTTCATATCTTTTTAGACAAAAAAGTTATTAGCTGTTTAACAGGTGTATGTTTTTTGGATTGATAAACCATGAATTCAATTGACACCACTGCTTTTGCCCCACGAAGTATGGCATGAAAAGTGGTCATGCAATACTTCGCTAGGCACCCAGCAGTGATGTCAATTGAATTTCTTGTTTATCAATGCCAAAAGACATACACCTGTTAAGGAGCTAATAACTTTTTTGTCTAAAAAGATACGAAGTTATGATATTGGACAAAGTTGTTCAGCGGAAAATTTCCTGTAAGAAATATATAAATTGGCACAAAACCCATAAGCAGGCTCGGTTTCACAGAAGAAACACAAATGATGTTGATTTTTCAGCACAAAATATTCAATTTTCCCCTACAAACATTAAAGTTCAAATTTACTCATGTAAACGTTACTTAAAAATTCTACAAAAAATCATGGATGAGTTTTGAACCAAAACGAAACTTTTAAGACCCCAGGCTTTGAGAAATTCAAAAATGACCCCAAATCGACTCAGTCTAATGTGATAGTTCAAATTAGACAAAAAATCGAGTAGAAAACGCTAAAATCTACCAAATCAATCTTCAAAACATAAACACACAAATGTTTCTCTTTTTAGATGCAACATTTGTTTACCACAGAACTTATTAAATTTTTGCTTTAATATAACCTAATCAAGTTATTTTTTAATGACTACAAAATGATTATGAAAAAATTTTCACATCTTAAGCTATTTTTTTTTTTAGTTTTCTATTTTCATATAAAATTAAATAAATGTTTAAATTTGAAAATTTTTCGATGGTGTGAAAACTTTGACAAGTATGACGGATTGGCTAATTGATATCATCTACAAACTTTAAACTGGTTTCTTCATCCTATACTACCACTATCAGTATAGAAATACTTTTTGGACAATCACCATTTTTTTTAAATATTTTAAAAATTCAGTTACCTGTCCGGGGTAGGATGCAAAAAAATGCAGAAATAAGAGACACCTGGTACATTTTCTTTCCATATGCCGAATAATGATTTTTTTTTGCATCACACGTTTGTCAACATTGGAATTTCATTCATCTAAAAATTTATATTTAAGATTTTATCTAGTAGAATTTTTGTAGTATTTTTTACCCCTGAATGTATGCAGCATCCTTATGTTCAGAAAAATGTAAAAATAAGTTTTAAGAGAACCAAAAACTATGACATAACAATTTGTCAAAAACTACAAATTTTTATACATTTTCATAAGATTTTTTATTAAAAATTATTTTGTTGCAAGTTATCCCTTTTTCAAATTATAGTGAAAATCGCAAGTTTTTGCAAAACTGTTAAATATAAGTTTAAAAAAAAACTAACCTTATAACATTTGGTGCATAAGGGGTATGATTATCTGCGGAAATAAGTTTTTTTAGAAGCGATTGAAGTAAAAAGTGTTACATGTTGCCCCAGTTGACGGTATCAATTAAATTTTATAAATAAGTTTTCTTAATGGTAAACCGTATTTGTTGAAAAAAATCTTTCTTAAATGGTGAAATGCTTGTCTTTTGTATATTTTATTATTTGCCAATATTCAAATGAATTTACCAAATTTTATAGTATCGTTTTTATTAAATTTTTTAGATAATTTCCCGAATTTTTGAGTCATAGTATTTGAATTTTTAGAAATATTTTTTAAAAGTTTGTCTTTGTTTATCAAATTAAAATTAACTCAAACTCAAAACAGCACAACTGATTTTTTAAAACAACCCCTCAGTTGAAAATGAAAAAAATTTATGTAAATAAAGATGATTAATAAATTACAAGTATTATTGTTTTCCTAACAATCAATCGTGTTCAATGTTTTACCTGACCTGACATAGAATTACTTTTTTTTTTCTCAATCTGTGTTTTGGGAATATTTATATCAAATTTTAGAACTAGCCTGATTAGAAATTATTTTAAGCAAATTTCATATTCCGAATAAGCAACACAATTTTGAAAAACATAACAATGACTTACCGAAAAAAGCATTGATTTGAAACTTTCATTGTGATTTCTTTTGGAAGTTTTGATTTATTTTATCAGTAAGATTTGTTATTGTGTAGTAACTATGAGTGAGAAAATTATGTTAGAAATCGATTTCCTTATTTATTGGGAATTTTTCGTATTATTATTGTTTTTTTTTTGCTAATTTTGAAATTCAAAAAAACTCCCCATTAACTAGAGTGTCCATCCCGGAATTTCCCGGTCGGGAATTCCCAGGAATTTGAGAATTTCACGAATTCCCGATTCTCGGGAATCATAGTTTCGTTCCCGGGATTCCCCGACATATATGAAATTATTTGTCTGGAAACGCCTGATAGCCTCCAAAACCATAGGGGAGAATGAGGATACTTGATCCCTGGGGATACTTGATTCCTTAGCTATATCTCGAAACTGGAATGTTTTACAAAGATCAAATGTTCTAGAAAAATGTGCCAAAATCAGCAAAATAGCAATGCTTGTAGTTTAAAATTTTTTAACAAAATAATTGTTTGAGTAATTGAACTTTGTTTGAAAAATTTCACTAAATGTAACTTGAAGATCTTTTTTCATCACTTTAAAATGTTCCTTACATGGAAAAAAATATGAAAAAAATATTTGTTCCAATGTATCAATCGTTCAAGCGTAAAATGAACTTCATAATGCCATATTTTCAAAGCAATGGAAAACTCTCAACTTTTTTTAGAAAAAGTTTTCTAAAATGTTGATTATGGGTACAATTGATCCCCTAGAGTTGGCTACAATTGATCCCCCTTCCAAAAGGCATATTATTCTTCTGAATTGATCGTTATGATTGCTGATTACGAAATTACTAATATTTATCCAAAAACTAATATTTATCAAACAACTGTCTGAAGTAAAGAGCAAAAATAATAAATTTTCTCTTAATTATAAAAATAGCGCCTTTAAGTATGCAACGTTTTTAGCGTTGAGACAAAGTCATAGAATTTTCTCCTTATGTCTGCTATAAATTGTGAAATGAGAACAAACATGGCCAAAATAGTCAATTGACATTCTATCTTGGGGTTTTGTTTGATTTTTATACAAGGATTAGGGCTTCCTGAATAAAAGATCAAGTCTCCTTCATTAGGGGATCAAATCTCCTCTAACTTCAGAAAAATCGCATTTTTTTTACTCCCACGAAAACGCTTCTAGTTCATCAACGGGTTCAAGCATCGTTCTTATTTTTGGAGCATAGAAACTTGAAGTTACAAGCTGTCAGAAAATGCCAAAGACGGCGAGTTGCTAAATTTTTCCAAAAAGATATGGTGAAAATAAGAAAAGGGGATCAAGTATCAACACTCTCCCCTACTTATTGTTCTTCTTGAAAATGTATTCATACAAAACTCATTTAGAATATGCCATTTCCTATGGCAGTAGACATTTTGCAGTCGATTGGTGAAATTTATTTTGTTCAAATAGATAAGATAAAAAAGATTATATGTATTTCCATGTCGTTTTCATAGACCAAAAATCCATAACCCTTCGAAAAATCTATGAAAAATCGTACATCAGGTAGGTAGATTGTGTTTTCTCGAAAGTAACATTTCTGCTCTTGTTTCCCTCTGGCTTTAAAAGCCAGATAAATTTCAAAACTTAAAAATGATCAAGACTTCGTTTTTTTTTTCACATAGTTTAAGAACAATTATATGTAAAGTGTTCAGGAATACAAGAAAAAGTTTGATAAATCAAACAAATGAGAAGATAATCTTTTTAACTAACCAATAATTGCATTAATGAGTTCTACATTTGACCTGTTCAGGTTTTACTATAGTTCGTTCGACTGTTTTTAAATTATCATTGTTGAAAACAGTTTGATTTATTTGATAAAAAATAAGTTAAACAAACATTACGAAGACTAAATTTTGAGCAAATTTTGGGCTTGGATACAGGGAAGGTTCGATAAGCTCGAAGTGCATATATTTTATATGTTTCGAAAATTTCCCGGGATCCCGGGAATTCCTTCGCACGAACCTGTATGTGACTATAGTATTTTTAACAAAAATAGATGGGAGGTTTTCGACGAAAAGTTAAGAAATCTCTCAAAATAGCATTTATTTGTTTTTTTCCTTACAAAAGTTATTTTAATCAATTTTGTACGTTATTTTGTTTTTTTTTCGCTACAAAAAAATATTTTTACCAATTTTGTTCGTTATTTCCTCATGGAGAAATTAGAAATTATATGTGTCCTAATTCTAAGTGGTACAAGCTTTACATATTTCATAACCTATAAAATAAACTTAACGAAATTACTTATTCATGACCACCTACAAATTCACGTTCAACTTAAAAATAGCTCAGACGGGGACATCATGGCTAAAGTTTTTTTCCAGTCATTTTTTTTCCGTTCACCTCGACAAAAGCCAAAAAAATGTGTACCCATTCGGTTTCCTCTAAATTTATAGACGGAGATTAGATTCAGCAATTGCGTCAGCTTGAACTGAGCTGGAAATTTGTGACTAAAGCAACACTCTCCTGTAATTTTTTTGCAGTTGAATTTCGCGCAATTGACAATCATCAATCCAAGGCTCAGTTCAAACGAGTTGCGGCCGGGAAATAAATTGTTATTGATTCCCGTAAACTAGCTGTGGAATAAGCCTCAGGGTTTTGTTTGGAAATGTGAAATCGATGACGATTGGCTGTGAGTTTGTTTTTTTTTTAGATTTCGAGAGATGGTTTGAATATCTGCATTCTATTTCTCTGAATGTGTCTCCAGAACAATGTAGATAAAAATCTCTCATACGACAATAATAAACAGTTCGTTCAAACGTTTTCGTGCCCTATAATAAGAACACCTTTTAATTGGATTTTTTTTCTCTCTAGAAACATGACACCCACCATTTGTTTAATCTTTCCCGGATAAAATAAAGATGTTGGAATGTGGAAAACTTTTCCATTCAAAGTGGGATCGATTGCAGATAAACACATAGGGCCCCAGCCAGCTCAACTTTCCGGGCCCCTACTTTCAACCGAATACTACTGGCAAAGATTGGGATGCAGACCCAAAAGTAACACTTTGAAATGCTACTGGGAAAAGTTGCGAACCCTTGGGCAAACAAATTTTCGGTTCAATTTCGAAATCGAGATAAGGGTATGTAATTTTCTCTTTCTCAAAAGTTTCTTCCCCAGCGTTTGGTAGGATCGTTTCAAATGAATAAGACATCAGAGAAGGTTGATTTTTTTTTTGCTTTTTGCTCTCGTACCCTTGCGAACGATGAACGTGATTTTATAAGGGATTATTCGAAGAGGCACATATCGAGTGGTTGAATTTTTAAACTCAAGAGCTAGCGTTTAAAAAGGTGTTTGGAAATGCCATCAAAAGTTTAAAAAAATCTTTACCTACAAGTAATAAAGTTGAAAACTACAATTATTAACTCGAACTAATCTTTGCAAATGTAACAGACATCCCTCAACCCGAACAAATGTGTAATGGGTCAGCTTCCGTTAACTGTAAAAGTCCATTCAGTGATTGTAATATTAATTCAGCCCAATAATAATAAACATATTCACTCCATTAACAAAACCAAACACAGTGATAACGAAACCATCTGTTCGAGCCTCAAAATGACTCGCATTTCCGGTGAGGTCTAGCTCTGGTCTAGTGGAGGTCTCTGGTCCAACCTACCTAAGTAGATACTCGTATTTATTTGAGCGCGTGATAGCAAATGTTCATCTGTTTCCGGAACATGCTCAGTGAGCTCACGGCAATCACGTGTGCCCAAGTGTGATGTTTATTGAATTACGAAACTAATTGATTGCACTCCGGTTGATTAGGAATAATGAATGATTTCAATTTCCTTGGAACTAGATGAAGTTATGATTTTGTTGATAAATATGTTTGCTAGTTTTCGACATTTGGGGTCCATTTTCAACTTTGGCATCGAATTTTTAATGTTTTGTAATATGAATTTCAATCTGCTATCTTGTTAATTTTCTTATGGAATCTAGGACACAGATTTGTTCTCTGGACTACAATGAAACAGAAGAAATTCTCTTTTTTCATGGAACACTCTTTCTTTTGAACATTTCTTCCGAATGTTTCTTTCGCAAACATTATTTCTAGGGTACTAATTTGAATAAATTAATATGCAATTTTATAAATTAAAAAAATTATCATAGTGGCAAACCCCGCCTTTGAACGGTTCTACTCAAATCAGTATAAAACCAATGCCAATCATTATTTTTACTTACTAACTTTTGTGTAGAATTTTTCAAAATATGTCCAGCAAACATTTTTGTAGGCATATTTCTCAACAACTTTGTTAAACGTTTCATATAGGTACATTATAGAATGATCGTATAAAACTCGAAAAATCAGCTATTGGACGATATTCTACACTTTATTCTTACTTACATCCTGAAAGTAAGCAAGAGAGCACAAGTTTTATTATCAATTCATGCAAACCGTTGCCAGCCACAATAGTTCCGGCATCTCTTAAGGCTATGATCTTTTAGTATCCGGGCACTTTATTTCGGTGATATCTACGTTAATAGAGCTCGGATATGCAAAACTTTAGTAGGCGTTGTGTTGGTTATGAAAACGACTATCTTGCCTATTCTTGATAGATTTTTAAGCTAACGTGTGTTTGAGATATTTACGACGCAAAAAGACATGATAAAAATAATTTTGCACAAATTTGCTCCTTTTACGCATTTTGCGCCTCGAAAATTCTTCATTGTTGACTTGAAAGCTCATGAACTGTTGATTTTTTCAAAAAATTATCTAATTTTGAGTAATCTGGTTGCACTGCTACTCGCTGAGAAAAAGAGTTATTTTCTCACTTGAATCCCACGTGATCAGAATTTGAAAACAGTCATCGGCTGCTTGATTTTCAATCTCGGATCTTAAATCATCTATTTTAAATCCAGGTGGGTTTTGAGGTAGCATGATGAGGAAACTCGAATCGAACATTGTCTTTGATGGTTTCGGCGTTTCGCCTTTGCGTTGAATAAATCCTTTTTAGGCAACGGTTTTTTTTTTGTAATTTTAAGTATCAATCAATCTTATCTCTGTGTGAGTAGATTTTTATTGATTTCAAATCGGATTCGGTCCAATTTTAAGAAACTCAACCAAATTTTAAATTGAAATTAAAAAACCAAAAATATTCTTTTTGATTTTTTTTTATTAAAAGAAGATTTCAACCAACATGCAATTGTAAACAGAATAACTTCAATTTAGTTATTTTTCCTTCATTAAAAATTTGAATAACGTCTCTGTGTGTTCATTTTAAAGTTTTTGAGGGATGATAAAATCATATAAAATCTGTATTATGAATCTTAGCCAATAATCACCAAATTGAAATTCTGAAATTTAATGTAAGTTTCGATTCTCATTGCAGGCACCCTTTTAACGCAATTACAAGAAGAAAAAAAATACGACAGATCTGAAAATTTGTCACATTTTAGAGGAGACTATTCGCTATTAATCTCACTGTTCAGGAAAACATCGAACGGGGGGTCTCGAAAAAAAATTCTTGAAGATTTGCGGACAAAATACAAGATCAACGAGATCTAAAAACTTCAAATTTTAGATTTTTGAGCTGAGATGTAATAATATTCGTTCAAAAATAAAATAAAAAAAGTTACCTCAACAATTTTGATCCACATTATTTAAAAAAAATTTTTTGGCAAAAATGTTAAGTTTCTAAGAAAATTTGATAAATTTCAATACAAATTTTCTAAAACTAGTCGTAAAAATAACTGGAAATACTGTAGCAAAATCATAAGAGCACGATAATGAAATTCAATATTTCATGCTTATTTCGATTCAAGAAAGGATGTGTTTTGAATTGAGTGAAGAAAGGCACTACGTGGTAACAAATCAATTATTACTATTATAGAATACAACACTGATTTCCTCTGTAGTGAGCGTTCTCTCAGGTTTATAAATAAAAGTTTTGATTCTTCAAGGGAAATGTGGGCTTTTAATTCTAAAAACATATGAAAATAAGGATTTAAGGAAACGTTTAAATGCTTAAAAAAGTTTTTCAAACACGCTGTGTTGTGACAGCCTACAGTGATTTATTCAAAAAATATATAAACCTAAAGCCCTGGCCGTAGGATCGGGGAACTTTTGAGATTAAACCCCCTTCCCCGTCCTCTTCAACGCGAAGGTCAATGAAAAGCGAACGAGCTTTCTCTACATCCAAAATTTTAAATTCCTGATTAAGTATTGGCGATTGAATAAGGTTATTAATAAGGAGTGATAATCTGACTCAAAACTAATGCCAAAAATCTTGAAAACTAATCCCAAGTTCAGAATTCAACTATAGTTTTTTTTTTAATTTCCACACAGTATTCTTTATTTAGGGGAGAACTGTACAAGACGTACCAGCGAGGTAAAATGGCCCATGTCATTTTTTCTCAAAAATACAATAACCTTTGGCTCCGAATGGTGATTTTCTCCATTTTTATTGTAGCAAATGTGCTTTTTAGTCATTTTTTAGTTGAAAAGTCCACAAAAACGACTTTAATTCTTAGAAACAGAAGGATTAATAGACTCTGCCTAAAACTTGTTATTTTTTATGGTTGACATATAAGGTTTTATGGTAAACCAGTCTGCGCTATCTGATCCAACTGCAGCTTTTCGTTATAACACTCGTATTCACTTTCGAATGACTATTAGTATTTTATCATATTTCACTAACTTCCCACAAATTTTTACTAAAATTTATTATATCAAACTTGGGGCAGAATGCCTGCAAAACCACGTGTTTTAGGTTCAAATTTTGAATGCTGTTAGGGGAAAACTGTACAAGACGCACCAGTTAAGCATAATTGCTATTTACAGCGATACTCAACATCAATTAACCAAATTGAAAGTTCACGACGATTAAGGGATCACATTAACATCTTATCAAAAAGAAATAATATGTTAAAAACACGATTTTAATGATATTTTTGTGAAAATCTTAAACAGCCAGAAAACAAGCCGCGGGGTAGAACGCCAAAACTAGTGGACAGAACGCACCATACCGAATGGGTGGTGAGAAATGGAACAATGATTATACGGAATATAGTAATTGAAACACTAAATTTTTATTACTTTTTCATCGTATTTTGTAAACTAACCATACTTTGGCAAAATGTAATTTATTATTGCTTAATTTAACGAAAATTTTGCTTTTCAAAATTCACTTTTTTATATCCGTATAGGTAAAACGCCTTCAGGTAGGCAACGAAATTCAATTTCTCGACTGATACCGCGGCAAACATGGCGGCAGATAATTTTTTCGAGTCAAATATTGGTGCATCTTTTTAACTCAAACAAGGATCAAATTTGTTACAATTATGCATTCTTATCGTAATTTGGGAGTCAGCAAATAAAAAGAAAGACATTTTGCTTTGACATTTTGTTTCTCTCTAAAGTTAATAGCATTCAAAATTTGAGCCTCAAACACGTGGTTTTGCGGGCATTCTGTCCCAATTTTTATATGATTAATTTTAGTTAAAATTTGTGGGAAGTTAGTGAAATATAATAAAATATTAATAGTCATTCGAAAGTGAATACGAGTGTTATAACGAAAAGCTGCAGTTGGATCAGATAGCGCAGACTGGTTTACCATAAAACCTTATATGTTAACCATAAAAAATAACAAGTTTTACGCAGAATCCATTTATTCTTCTGTTTCTAAGAATTAAAATCGCTTTTGTGAACTTTTCATTTAAAAAAAATATGAAAAAGCTCGTTTGCTACAATAAAAATAAAGAAAAACACCATTCGGAGCCAAAGGTTTGTGTATTTTTGAGTAAGAATGGCATGGGCCATTTTACCTCGCTGGTGTGTCTTGTACAGTTCTCCCCTAACTTTTGAGAAAAACCAAATGTCGAAACAAAATGTCTTTCTTTTTATTTGCTGACTCCTAAATTACGATAAGAATGCATAGTTATAACAAATTTCGTCCTTGTTGGAGTTGAAAAGGTGCACCAATATTTGACTCGAAAAAATTATCTGCCGCCATGTTTGCCGCGATATCAGTCAAGAAATTGAATTTCGTTGCCTACCTGAAGGCGTTTTACCTATAAGGATATAAAAAGGTGAATTTTGAACAGCAAAATTTTCGTTAAATTAAACAATAATAAATGTTTTTTGCCAAAGTATGGTTAGTTTGCAAAAATAAGATGAAAATGTATTAGAAAATTGGATGTTTGAATTACTATATTCCGTATAACCATTGTTCCTTTTTTCACCACCCATCCGGTATGGTGCGTTCTGTCCACTAGTGTTGGCGTTCTACCCCGCGGCTTGTTTTCTGGCTGTTTAAGATTTTTACAAAAATGTTACCAAAATCGTGTTTTTAACATATTATTTCTTTTTGATAAGATGTAAATGTGATCACTAAATCGTCGTGAACTTTCAATTTGGTTCATAGATTATGGGTATCGCTGTAAATAGCGATTATGCTTAACTGGTGCGTCTTGTACAGTTCTCCCCTACAGTTCGAACCATAACTTGAAAAAGAAGCGGAAAGCCAGTTTGAAACACTTGTTCAAATTGGATTTTGGGGTTCATTCCAAATTTGATTCATGATTTTCAAAACTTTTATGCATTTTTAATATTTAGAAAATAATCTAACAAATATGAAACAAGAACAAAACATATAATGCATTTTCAATATTTAGTAAATAAATTCCCGAATATGAAACAAGAACAACAAAAACAATCCTGAGTTTTTATTTCATTTTCAGATTCGGAGATCTTAAGCTGAATTCTTATACAGAATTGAAACAAAACAAAGCTTTACAACGGCGATCCAGTATTTTTAAAATCAGAATCAAATTCTTTATATGAGTATCATATTAAAATTCAGATTCACTGGCCGGTAATTGAAATGATGAATGCAGATTATAATCCATTGATTCAGAATTGTGATATACGTAAATTTCACATATTGGATTTAATAAAATTCGAATATAAAATTTAGATTTAGAAATCGTACATCCATTTATAAATATTACGAATGTAGGTATCGCTAAATATCGCCCCTGATGACATAATCATCAGCACCAATAGTAAATAAAATGAATCATATGATATTTCTTTAATTTTTCCTTCTAAAGAAAAAATCAAGGCATGTGGTGGAAGCTCGTTTAAAATTTTTGATCAAAAATTGAGCTGATTGGATTTTCCTTCGATCACGCTCACCAGGATTTTTTTGAATACAAATCAAGCTCAAAAAATATTCACTCACTGACCACTACGACCAGTTTTGATGATGTGTGAGCATCAGCAAATTTGCTTTGATTGATTTTGCTAGTCGCTTCAATTTTTTTCCAAGGGATTTTATTTGATTGCTACTATGATTTTGAATAACTGTGAGCAAGTGCAAGAAAACGATCACAGGAAATAAAATCAAGATTCTATCATCTATCATTTTGTTGTTGATTGTTTGATTTTGCCTTCTGGTGGAAAAAGACGGAATTCGTTTAATAAACGCAAATTCTTAAGACTGTTGCTGCTGAATTTTTGATTTGGCCTTCCGGCGGAAAAAGACGGAATTGGCTTAAAAAGCGGTGATTTCGAAGCCTGCTTCTGCCGATTGTTTTCTTTGATTTGTCCTTTCGGTGGAAAAAGATGGAATTGGTATAGGAAGCGCAGAAATTGAAGACTATTGCTGCTGTTTGTTTGTTTTTATTTGGCCTTCTGGTGGGAAAACCGAAAATGGCTTAGGAAGTGCAGATTGTGTTGATTAATTATTTGATTTGGCCTTCCGGGAGAAAAGGACGGATCGGGTTAGGAAGCGTAGATTTGTATAGCAACTTCTACTATTTTTTTTTTTTTTTGAAGTACCAGTGGGAAAAGACGCAATTGGCTTAGGAAGCGAAGATTTTTAAGGCTGCGGCTGATTGTTTGTGCTGATTTGGCCTTCCGTAGGAAAACGACAAATTGGCTTCGGAAGCGTAGATTTTGAAGGCAGCTTCTGCTGAGTGTGTTTCTTTATTTGACTATTCGGTGAAAAATGACGGCTTGGGTTAGGAAGCGAAGATTTTTATGGGAGCTTCTGTGCTGACTGTTTGTTTTTGTTTGAGCATTCAATGGAAAAAGACGAAATTGGCTAAGAAAGCGCATATTTATAGGATTGTTGCTGCTGAGTGTTTGTTTTGATTTGGCCTTCTGGTGGAAAAAGACGGAATTGGCTTAGGAAGCGCAGATTTTTAAGGCTACTGCTGCTGATTGTTTGTTTTGATTAGGTCTTTCGGTGAAAAAATACGGTGTTTGCCTAGGAAGCGCAGATTTTTAAGACTGTTGCAGCTATTTGTTGATTTTATTTTGGCCTGCCGGTGGAAAAAGACGGAATTGGCTAAGGAAGTGCAGATTTCGAAGGCAGCATCTGCCGATTGTTTGTCTTGGTTTGGGCTTCCGGTGGAATAAGACGGAATTGGCATAGGAAGCGCAGAAATTAAAGATTATTGGTGCTCTTTGTTTGTTTGTTTTTTCCCTTCTGGTGGAAAAAAACGAAATTGGCTTAGGAAGTGCAGATTTCAAAGACTGCTGCTGATTACTTGTTTGATTTGGCCTCCCGGTAGAACAGGACGGATTGGCTGAGAAAGCGCAGATGATAATGGCAACTTCTGCTGATTGTTTGTATTTATTTGAAGTTCCGGTGGAAATAAATTAAATTAATAGCATAATTTCTAACAGGCTATCAAGTGACATAGGCGATCTGGTGAATAATTTGTCAAACTATATTGTGTCTAACTGCAATGATTTTTTATTCTCAGATTATAAAATTATTTGTATTGATATTTGAATATCTTATTGTTTTGAGTCATGAATGAATCACTGTATTTTATCTTTTTCAGGAAACAATAAATTAACCTTATTAGTGTACCACATCCTTATCTCATATAATATTATATTATATTATATTACATTATGTTATATTATATTATATTGTATTACCTATATTATATTGTATTATATTATATTTCATTTTATTACATTATATTATATTATATTATATTATATTATATTATATTACATAAATGCACATTTTATAAGCGAAAAATGGGTTAGGGGCATCAGGGTATCTTTGTTTTGCAAAAGGAGCGGGTAGCAGTATGTGCTTGTTACCCGTTTCGAATACTTGGCGTTTCTTAATTTATGTCAAGGGAATTTGGCATGGTTGAGAAAATGATCGTATTTGATTACTTTTTGTAAAAGAAGGACGCACTCTTTTTTCGGAAGCCTTGGCGGCGGGATTATAATTTGCATGCTATCTTGGTTAGTCAACAACACGGTTATAGCTTCTCGAGACTTTTTCCCCTTTAACCCTGGATACCGTAAGTGCCTCTGCTTGCGATTCCATTCCCTTAAAAGTCTCATAGAGGGGTTATGACTGTGTTGCGTGGTAGCCAAGATGGTCGCGTGGGTTATTTTCTTGGCCATAACTGCGGCGCTGCCGCAAACCCAAGGTGGATTTATACATACATACATACATACATTTGAAGTTCCGGTGGAAATAGACGGAATTGGTTTAGGAAGCGCAGATTTTTAAGACTGTTGCTTCTCAGTTTTTGTTTTGGTGTGACCTTTCGGTGTTGAAAGACGCAATTGGCTTAGAAAGCGCAGATGTTTAAGGCTGCTGCTGATTGTTTGTGTTGATTTGACTTTCTGTAGGAAAACGACGAATTGAATTCGGAAGCGTAGATTTTTAAGGCTGTTGCTGCTGAGGGTTTGTTATGGTTTAACCTTTCGGTGTACAAAAGACGTAATTGGCTTAAAAAGCGCGATTTTTTAAAGGGGGCTGCTGATTGTTTGTGTTAATTTGGCCTTCCATGAGAAAACGATGGATTGGCTTAGGAAGCGTAGATTTTTAAGGCAGCTTCTGCTAAGCGTTTGTTTTGATTTGGCCTTTTGGTTAAAAATGACAGATTGGGTTCAGAAGCGCAGATTTTTATGGGAGCTTCTATTGATCGTTTGGTCTTGTTTGACCATCCCACAGTGGTCCAAAATGCGAAAAACGTGATCGTTGCTTATAACTTTTTTAGGTCACATTTTAGCATATCGGTGTCTTCGGAGAAGTTTGTCAGTAAAATCAGCTCTATAATAAAAAACTATTATTTTTCTGATTAATCCCCCCTACAAGTGAGATAAAATTTCTAACTTCTCTGTTATAAGTTTTAGCTCTTTGATGTCTTCGACAAACTTGTTTAAAATCAAATTTTCTACAACTTTGTCTCAGATGTCAAGTTTCTAAAATAATTATTCTCCGAGATATCGGCCAAATAAAAAACTTAACGTCTAAAAATCAGTTTTTTAATAATAACTTTTTTCAGTAAATTTTAAGATTAATAAAATGTTCCACAAAGTTGTTTGTCTTACTAAAATACACCACTTTGTTGAACATTTCATGTTTGTAAAATGTGATACTGCAGAGCTTTGTTAAAAAGATTACCGAAAATAGGTCTTTTTCACGCCTTATTTTACAAACACCGGGCAACATCGGGCAGCCCGCTTTAGATGCAAAATAAAGTCGAAGATTTCGTCTACAAGATGCAGGTAAAATCGTCAGTATCCACCTGTATCCAAGCTAGATACATCAATTTTACTTTTCCATGTTTGCATTGAAATCAACGATTTCTATGAAAGCACATACAGCGCATTCTACTACGTGTGTTTTCTTCTAGTTTTTCCCCGCGAGATGTCAGAAGCAAAGGTTCGGAAGCGCATTATTAGTACAGGTTATTGTGTGTTCAATTGAAATAGCTGATATCCTCTACAAGCTGGAGATGCTAATAATACAAATGCGCTTCCAAACCTTTGCTACTGACATCGCGCGGGGAAAAACTAGAAGAAAACACACGTAGTAGAATGCGCTGTATGTGCTTTCATAGAAATCGTTGATTTCAATGCAAACATGGAAAAGTAAAATTGATGTATCTAGCTTGGATACAGGTGGATACTGTCGATTTTACCTGCATCTTGTAGACGAAATCTTCGACTTTATTTTGCATGTAAAGCGGGCTGCCCGATGTTGCCCGGTGTTTGTAAAATAAGGCGTGAAAAAGACCTATTTTCGGTAATCTTTTTAACATAGCTCTGCAGTATCACATTTTACAAACATGAAATGTTCAATAAAGTGGTGTATTTTAGTAAGACAAACAACTTTGTGGAACATTTTATTAAACTTAAAATTTACTGAAAAAAGTTATTATAAAAAAAACGGATTTTTAGAGGTTAAGTTTCTTATTTGGCCGATATCTCGGATAATAATTATTTTAGAAACTTGGCATCTGAGACAAAGTTGTAGAAAATTTGATTTTAAACAAGTTTGTCGAAGACATCAAAGAGCTAAAACTTATAACAGAGAAGTTAGAAATTTTATCTCACTTGTAGGGGGATTAATCAGAAAAATAACAGTTTTTTATTATAGAGCTGATTTTACTGACAAACTTCTCCGAAGACACCGATATGCTAAAATGTGACCTAAAAAAGTTATAAGCAACGATCACGTTTTTCGCATTTTGAACCACTGTGCATCCGGTGGAAAAAAAAGAATTGGCTTAGAGTGCGCATATTCTTAAGACTGTTGCTGCTGAGTGCTTGTTTTGGGTTGGCCTTCCGTTGGAAAATGACCTAATTGACTTGAAAAGCGCTAATTTTTGAGGAAGCTTCTTCTGATAGTTTGTTTTAATTTGACCTCTAGGTGATAAAGACGAAATTGGCTTAGGAAGCTCAGATTTTTAAGGCTGCTGCTGATTGTTTTTGTTGATTTGGTCTTAAAGTGGAAAAGGACGGATTGACTGGGAAAGTGCAAATTTTTAAGTCTCTTGCTGCTGTTTGTTTGTTTTGATTTCACCTTCCGGTTGAAAAGGACGAATTGGTTGAGGAAGAGCAGATTTTAAGTCAATTATTGTCGATTGTTTGTTTTTGTTGGCCTCTCGGTAGAATTGGCTTAGGAAGCGTCTATTTTGATGGCAGCTTCTGCTGATTGTTCGTTTTGATTTTTCCTTTCGGTGAAAAAAGACGGAATTGGCATAGGAAGCGCAGATGTTTAAGGCTGCTGCTGATTGTTTGTGTTGATTTGGCCTTCCGTAGGAAAACGACTGATTGACTTAGAATGCGCATATTTTAAACGCTGCTGATTGTTTTTGTTGATTTGTCCCTCCGGTGGAAAAAGACAGATTGGCTTAGGAAGTGCAGACATTTAATACTGCTGCTGCTAAGTGTTTATCTTGGTTTGGCCTTCCGGTGAAAAAAAACGAAATTGGTTTAGGAAGCTCTGATTTTGAAGGCCGCTTCTGCTGATTGTTTGTTTTCATTTTGCCTCTTGGTGAAAAAAAAAAAAATTGGATAAAGCATCGCAGATTTTTAGGCTGCTACTGATTGTTTATTTTGGTTTCGCCTTTCGGTGGCGACGGCGTAATTGGCTTAGGAAGCGTATATTTATAAGTCCGTTGCTACTGATTGTTTTTTTTTGGTTTGGCCTTCTGGTAGATAAAGACAATTTTCTATGGAAGCGCTGATTTTTAAGGCTACTGCTGATTATTTGTGTTGATTTGGTCGTCCGGTGGAAAAAGACAGACTAAGGAAGAGCAGATTTTTAAGGTTACTGCTACTGATTGTTTATTTTGATTTGGCCTTCTGATTGAGAAGGCTGTTTCCAAGAATACTTTCGGATAATTCCGGCCCTGGTAAACAGTGAAAGAGCGTCAAGACAAGCACTGTCAGGGAAAGCTGTAGTTAAGAATGTTTTCGGATTGTTCTGGTTCTAGTAAACAAAGACAAAACGTCAGGAGAAGCACAGATCAAGAATGCTGTTGCTCAGAACATTTTCGAACTGGATGAAAAATATGTAGAAAATAAAATGAATTTTTAGATTTAAATGGAATTTAGATTTGAGATTAAAGATATTTGAAAAATAATTTTTTTTACTGGAGAAAAACGAAAGGGAGCATCTAAATTAAAGATTTTTTTGAGAATATATGTAGGTGAAAGGGAACTTAGAGATGAGATGGAGAATATGCAGAAATCAAATACAATTTGTAGGGTGGAGGGTAAAGATGTTGAATATGGAATAAAAATAAAGATTATTCGGCAAAAAAAAGTAAAAAAAAGAAAACAAAAGTCGATACGTAAAAAGTTTCAATTAAGAATAGAGGAATGTGGAAATAAGATGAAGGATTTGAAGAAAAAAAATTAATAAAAATAAAATAAAATAATAGTTGCATTCAGCTACACTGTAGTGAGATGAAATAGAATAAATTTTTAAGGCAACCGTTTGTTGTTTTGACAACACTAGGCAAAACAAACAAATCAAAGTCAGTCATTGATCTATTGTTGTGAGTGATAAACGTGTCTTAGTTAATCTCTGAGATAAGATTCATAAGTCTCGATAAAGCACGACAATTTTCTAAAAAAAATCAAATAAAAACCTTGTGCGCAACATATAGCTTCTAACTTCAGCTTTCTTGGAGACTGACAATTGATTTACAGTATTTTTTCCGAAGCATGTTTTAGGATTTTTCTCAGATTTTGAATAACGGATAACCGAAGTGTTGTAGCTACTGCTTTAGAATACTGTCGAAAAGCATATTTTAGTTAGGTTACGAGGTTTCCTTTCTGTTCCGTTTCTGTTTTGTAAAAATCGGTTGAGAATCAAGAAAGATATAACGGTTTTAGTCAAGAATGTCAAATTGACACTTCAAGAACTCTAAAGGGAAAAAATTTCTGACACGGATGAGGTTGGCATAGATTTAATTTGGCAATTCAAATATTACTATCAATTATAAAACTTGAAAAAAAAGTTTTATATTTTCATCTTATATCGTGCACTTTTTCAACAACGAATACTATTGAAAAAAAAATGTATGTGTTTTTATTATTTCTAAGAAAGAGGTCATTAAAGTTATTCCCGACAAAAAAAAATCAATAAAACCATATTTCATGCAACAGATGTTTGAGCTTTGCTAGGAAAAATTCAATGTTTGTTTCAAAAATCAATATAATTCTTCGAAACCAATTCTTGTGTTTTTTGTTAATAAATACTTAAGGAGAAATTCGTCGTACTTTCGATTCTTTTAGTGCAATGAAGTTATAAGTTAAAGATGTTATAATAATATAACCGACATACATCTCTGCTGGTGATTTTTTAATTCATCCTAAAATCAATACGATTTTTATCGCGACATCATGTTTTAACCTTTCAGGAGAAAACTCACCTGTCACACATCTTCTTCTGAAGTCATCATCAAAAAAAGTTCCTAAGTGTATCACTAAGTATTACAAAGTTTACATCTCAAAGTCATAAAAACTTACCACGATAGCCCAAGACCAGCTGCCAATAAGTAAAATCAACTTGCCAGGTTTCATTTTCCGTAAAACAAAATAAGTGAGCCGAAGCTCATTTAATTAGTGACATCGATTAAAATTTCACCTTTGACCTGCTGCCCATCTGACACGAATCACAAAAACACACACACTCTTACACCGGAACACTTGGGGAAAAAGTTTCCTTACAACGGTGACAGAATTTTACCCTCCATCGAGCACCTTTGTCTTTTGCTTTCCTACCAGTGTTAGTGTAAAACGATTAAAAAAACGACCGGAAGTGGCGAAGATTGTTGGAGAGAGTTTCCTTCTGCTCCTTCCGGGAGTTGGTGCGTGAGCTAATTATGCTTTCTTCACTTTCGATACCAGACTTACTTTTGGTTTCTTTTGTTTTTACTTCCTTTTTTACCTCAGGGTAATTTTATCGAAAGTGATTCTACAGCTTTCGGAAAAAATGGAATTGAAACTCATTTTCTTGTTAAGTGTTTTTTTTTCGGAAATTTAATTGGAATGAAGTTTTAAGTTTTTTACAGTTCGTTTATGCTTGGTTATATGAAATTTGACAAATATGAAGTTTTTGAGCAAATTGTAAACTAGACTATTTGAAAACTGTACTGATAGTTACTCAATGTACTGTCAAAATCAGTTTTCTGACATAATTTTGAAAACATATGATCAAAATATATATTAAAAAAAAATATTTAAACGTGTCAAAATTATTACGTTTTGAGGTATATACTCATACAATTGTAAGGAAGGATTATGATGCAATATGTTTGCAAATAGGAAGATTTTAATATTGCAATATTCATCATCCATTTGATGCTTATAATCCGCTCATCATCCCTTACCAAGAATGTGCAAATATCCAACATCGTAGCCCAGGGCCCGGTCCGAGGAGCAAATTTTCAACTGTCTGTTGAACTGTCTTCCCAAGACAGGCTACATCTTCCAAGAAAATAAAAATGAAATGATCCAATTCTACCGGTAACAGGAGTTAACACAGAACGAAAGCAAAAAAAAAAATCTTGGAAAGTATGAACCAAGGCTACCAGGGCAGGGATCGAGAAGCAAAAAATGAAAGAAAGTTCCTCCAGGACCCCCTCCGATTGGAAAATGCCGACGGAATGACGGTTTACAGAGAGCGAACGTCTTAGGAAGGAAGTTTGGCCCGATGATTCCACATCATCCAGCATCTAGGAAGGTATCTGGGAGAACTCTTGGACGGACGCCAGGACTAGACCAGGACATGGTTCGTCTCGCTTGTCAGCGGAAATAAACCGGGGGATGGTAATAAATAATAAAAGCGTATAATGAAGATTGGCAACCGACCAGACAGGAATGACGATTTCGGTCCAAGGTTTTTTTTTCTACTTTCTTAAACCATGCTGTGCCTTCAACTAGCAACGGATTTTTTTTCCGGTGAAAAAAAGGAAACTTCATTCGAAGGCGTCTCTATTTTCGCTCATCTCGGATCTGAACTGGGAAGCAACTGTCCGGGACCATCTCCAGCTTCAGCGGTATTCAGCCTGTTGAATAAAGATTTCCGAAATATATGAGATATTTCGGAGGTCAATTCAATTTATGAGTGTGAGTATATCCTGCCAGCAAGATTGAATGCGGTCAATTAGAAATTGGAAATTGAAGGGGCTCTTGGAATTTTGATCACGTTTTTAAGGGGCTTTTGTGGGGGATTGAAATAGAGGGTGAAATTTTTCCAACAAGCTAGTTGATTAACTTTCAGGGGTGTTTTTGTTAAGCGTTGTCAAATCAAAGGTACCGGAACATAAAGTTCAGTTTATGATTTTGAAATTCAATTTTAATGAGACAATCTAACAATAGTTTTTTCATGGACATTTCACTAAAAGGTTTACCGTAAACTGGGGGAACTTTGATCACCGGGGTATCTTTGATCAACATGAAATTTTTGCAGATAATAATAATTAACTAAGTCTTAAATTAAAATATCTAAAAACTGTTTAAAACGTTTGAAAGCCTTTAAATTTAGTTTTAAAAATGCTAAATTTGGATTTTAGGTGGAGATTTTTTATATTTATCAAAATTTAATTTTAAAGTTCAAAAATATCTGTTTTTTAGAAAACTCACAAACAAACACCTCTCCTGATAAATTTATTTTTATTTTATTTACATAGTATTCCGTCTCACGACATAACTTGACGAACATAATTCCTATAATTCACACGGTCCATGGCAACCGTTCTCCAATTCCTCGGGCACCCCACGTTCGCCAGATCACGCTCCACTTGCTCTAACCACCTCGCTTGTTGCGCCCCTGCTCGTCTTGTTCCTACCGGATGAGTAGAGAACGCCTGTTTTGCAGGACAGTCGTCCGGCATTCTCGCAACATGTCCCGCCCAGCGTATCCGGCCAGCCTTAACCACCTTCTGGATACTGGGTTCGCCGTAGAGTCGCGCGAGCTCGTGGTTCATCCTTCGCCTCCACACTCCGTTCTCCTGTACGCCGCCAAAGATGGTTCTTAACACTCGTCGCTCGAATACTCCTTGTGTACGCAGGTCCTCCTCGAGCAATATCCATGTCTCGTGCCCGTAAAGAACAACCGGTCTAATGACCGTCATATACAGGTTACACTTCGTGCGAGGGCTAAGTCTTCTCGACCGCAGTTGCTTGTGGAGTCCATAGTAGGCACGACTTCCGCTGATAATTCACCTCCGGATCTCACGGCTAGTATCATTGTCTGCGGTCACCAGTGAGCCGAGATAGACAAAGTCTTCGACTATCTCCAGCTCGTCGCCGTCGATCGTGACCTTGTTATTACTGGACGAGCGGGTTCCTCTCCTGATAAAATTATATCATTTAGAAGCAAATGGGTGGTTTCATATGAAAGTTTGACTTTTTTCCTTTGTATAAGTTTAGTTCCAAAGCTATTTTTATGGTCATTATTTGATAATTTATAGATATTTAAAAAACGGACATTTTCTATGAGAAAGTCTGTATAGAACAAATGGCTAAAAACCCTATCAAATGATTAGGTTTCAATTAAACAAAAGAACATAAAAACAGCGAAAAAATCTAGAGAACTGCATGATGGTAAAATTTCATTTGGTTTTGAGGCCAAAAACATTGAGTAACATTTATATTTTTTGCCCCTAACTGTATGCAGCAACATTGTGCATTTTTTGAGTATATTTGTTTTTGAAAGAAAACGTGAAAAAATTCAATTAAGTCCAAACAAAAAATACTGTTATTGATGTTTAAAGCCTTTTGTGCTTATTGCTGCAAAACAATAATTTTGAAGATGTTGAGATACGTTAAAACCATAGTGATCAAAGTTACCCCGAAACATGAAATCTGGTTTTGTAACAAACATTTAGTTATAGCAACTAATGTCCTTTGAATATTCTGCTACCAATGATCAAGCTTTATACTCCTTACCCCAGTTGGTATTTTAAAAAAATTCAGTATTTTTTTTTTCATTGAGCAGGGAAAAGCCCTCTGGAGCAGTTTAGTTAAGACTCTTCCAAAAGGCATAAAACCTCCTCATCATTTTATTTTTCTTTTTTTTTCATATGATTTTTTCATTAAGATTGATACATTTTTGTTCTTCATTCACAGTTCACACTTTCTTATAACTCAATTACAACTACACTTAAAATGTATCACCGTCGGGGGACCGTCAACAGTTTTTTCAAACTTTTTCGGTCTCAATAAATTGAATTAAAGTAAAAGAAAAAAAAAAATTGGCTATTGACGGTTGGTGACGATGGGTGGTGGTGGGTGGCGGATTGTGTGGCGGGTGCGCAGCGGTGGGCAGCTGTGGGCGGCGACAGGTGGTGGTGGCTCAGTGGTGGGAAGAAAATAAGAAAATATTTTGCAAAAAAACATTAGTCGACTGTTTGTAATGGTAGATGCGCAGATGATGAGGACTGGTAGCTTCTTGGTACCTCCAGCGAGATACTATCTCTTTGAAGGAGGTACACTGGGCTTATGGATCAGTTAGCGACGCATCGGTGGATGATTTTTAGAGAATATAATCGGGGATTTTGCTGCGGATGTGTTGTTTACACATATTTTTAAATTTTATCAAGTCCCTTTCTTCTTTCAATATGTTAGGAAGTTGATTGTACTTGGACTTGGAGAATTAACTGTGGGATGATTTAGTGAGATTTGACTTTGGACGTCTGATATCTAGCATACGATTACTCCTTAAATTGTATCTATTGATACGGAAATTTAGCGTTTCGTTGTGATGAGTTGATTGATTGTTTAATTTATTGTGCACTTGTATAAGGCATTGTAATTCCCTTAGTGCTAGGATGGGTAGTATAGACTTGGCAGTTTCTTCGTACAGGTTTACTGTGGGATGTAGTCGTGGTTTTCTATAAATCGTTTTCAAACATCGATTCTGAGTAGCTTGAAGTGATTTTAGTTTTGTTTTTGTGGCGCTTCCGTATATTGATACCATGTAATTTAGTCTGGATTGCACGAACGAACATGGCCTCTAGCTGTTTTGTAGGGACAAACTTAGACACCTTCCATAACAGGCCACAAGCTGTGCTAACATCGTTTTTTATATGAGTGAAGTGAGGCTGCCATGATAGTTTGGTGTCAAATATCAAACCAAGATATTTCTAATTATCGACCTTTTCGATAATAGCAGAGCCAATAGTCAACTCTCGGACCTCTTCGACTCGCTTTCTAGGTGAGTGAAATATGACGTATTTGGTTTTTGACAAATTCAATGATAACAGGTTTTCTGAGAAGAATCCCATTTGTATCTGCATATCATGTTCCATTCGATTCATCAGTTCATTAGTGTCTCTTCCAACATAGGTCAGCGATGTATCGTCAGCAAACAGGCGGGTTTTTCCATCAAGTGCAAGCTTCGGTAGATCATTCACGTATATTAAGAACAGGAGCTGTCCTATGTTACTTCCCTGAGGTATACCAACTGACATCGGTCTAAGTGCACTTTCGGTATCATTCACTCCCACGTAATGGACGGTTTGATAGGTAACTATTAATAAGATCGTTCGCTTATCCTCGGATTCCGTAAAACTTCAGTTTTTCTAACAATAGTTCGTGATCGACAGTATCGAAAGCTTTTTTAAGATCTAGGAAAAGAACTGCGGCGTATTGTTGGCTTTCAAATGCATCGTAAATTTCCTTGGATAGATCACTAGCTGCGGTTACAGTACTAAATCCTGTTCTAAATCCGTACTGATGGCTGTAGAGAAGTTGATGTGACTTGAGGAAACTACTTATTCGAAAAACTAGTAGCTGCTCCAAGATTTTGCTTAACATTGAGAGCACAGATATTGGCCTATAGTTGTTCACGTCATTTTGGGCCCACTTTTATGAATTGGAACAATCCGAGCGACTTTCAGAAAACTCGGAAAAGTTCCGGTAGCTACGCATTCATTAAACACATCTCTTAGGAGATTTGCAAACAAAACATGATGTTTTTTTCACAAAAAGTGCACTAATGTCATCAGGTCCGATGCTCTTTTTTGCATCCAAATTATGTATTCTTATCAAAACTTCTTGTTCAGTTGTAGGAGTAAGAAAAATAGACTCGGAGATAGCATTGGTCAACGTTCCATATTTATATATATTTCGTTGACTACTAATAGTTGAGGCAAGCTGGAGGCCTACATTCGCAAAAAACTCGTTGAAGTGACTTGCGACAGACGAAGAGTTACTGGTGAGTTTTTCGTTTATGTTCAGTGTTATTTTGTTTGCTTTCACATTTTTCCGATTGGTCAGAGCGTTTAAAGTATTAGACATTGCTTTTTAACTTCCATCTGTACCGTTGAGCCGTCAACACATACGCCGGAGCATCGTATCGTTGCTGTGTACCTGCAGGAACATTTTAAATTATTTATTTTTTTTCCTTACCTGTTTTTCAATCAGCACTTTTCAGTGCTAAAATTATTTTCATTTTCTTTTATTCATATTTTCTCTTTTCTTTCCAGCATGGGGAAGTCATCGGCTGGGTCAAGGGCTGGTAGAAAGCGAATTGCCGAAACTAATTCAGGTCCATCGCCCAAAAAAGTTGAAATTTCCAATTCATTCGATGTCCTTCATAACATCGGTGATGAGGAAATATTCATATTTAATTCTGATAAGAGTACTAAGAAACCTTCTTCTTCTTATACTCTTAAAAACGAAAAGATTCCACCAATAACGGTCACGATTCCTGACTTCAATGCCTTTCGAAAAGAAATCGTCACTTCCGTTAAGGATGTGAAGATTTCTTTTCAGATCGGTCGAAGGGGAACTGCTCGTATATTGGCGGAATCTTTTAATGATTTTCAAAAAATGTTAAATTATTTGAATAATAAAAAACATCAATTTTTTACTTACGACACTAGAAGTGATCGTCCATTTAAAGTTGTACTTCGTGGTCTCACCGGCGATCAGACACCGGATGAGATCACAGCTGAATTAAATTCTTTGTTAGGTTTTTCTCCAATTCAAGTAATTCAAATGAGGAAAAGAACCAACACGAATAATACCAGTAGTGTTGGTTTTGCTCCTGAGCTTTATTTGATCCATTTTAAAAAGGATCAGGTCAATAATTTGCAAATTTTGGAAAAGGCTCGTCTTATGTTTCATTGTCGAGTAAAATTTGAACCTTTTCGTAAATCTACTACCAATTTTTTACAAAATATTACGCAATGCCGTCGTTGTCAAGCTTTTTGTCATGGCACTAAAAATTGTAGAATGAATGCCAGATGCATGTTTTGCGGCTCATTCGATCATGAAAAATCTAAATGCCTTTTTGGTGGTGATAAGCCAAAAACAGAATTTTTTAAGTGTGCGAATTGCGCAGGTAATCATTCCTCGAATTCTCTAGAATGTCCCGTTAGGGCAAAAATTGTTGCTTCTAGGAAAAATCCCAAAGTTTCCAGAAAAGTTTCTTCTCCTCCATCCTCTTTTTCGTCTTCACATGTCAGACCGGCAAACAACCTGCCTGTTCGCAGTCAGCCTCGGCCTACATTGGAATCACGGCTGGGTAGTACCCGAAGTGAATTTAATGTTACCTGGGCTGATTCTGCGCCACAAACTCGTTGTTTATCGTTCTCAGAGGTGGTTGAAAATGGCTTGCCCTCTTCAGGTTTAACTAATAAAAATGGGAAAAAACCAAGTCTCAACGTTCACGCGAAGGCTTGGGAAAATCCCCGAAATTCAAATACTTTTTCTTCTCCTTCATTTTCTGATCCTAACAATTTTGTTGATTTGGGTGAGATTACTGAGGAAAAATTAAAATTTTTGCATCAAAATTTAATGGAAATGATGCAACTTATGTTGAAAGCAAATTCAATGTTTGAAGCTTTCCAAACTTCTTTTAATTATGCTAACAAAATTATTATGACTTTGCGATTCCCTCATGGATCCAAATAGATGTTTAAATATTATGAATTGGAACGCTAGATCTTTGCTGGCTAACCAAGATGAATTCTTTTTATTTTTGAAAACTCAAAACATACATATTGCTGCCATCACTGAAACTTTTTTAAAGCCAGACAATAACTTGAAAAGCAATGCTTTCTTTAAAATTTTACGAAATGATCGACTTGATCGACAAGGTGGGGGTGTAGCTATTGTCATCAATAGTCGTCTCAAATTTAGACTTCTTCCTTCTTTCAATACAAAAGTCTTAGAAACAATTGGAATTGAATTAGAAACTTCTATGGGGAAAATTATAATTGTTGCCGCATATTTGCCTTTTCAATGTAGCGGTGAACAGAAAAATTTTTTGAAGGGAGATTTACAAAAACTCACCAGAAATAAATCTAAATTTTTTATTATTGGTGACTTTAATGCAAAACACCGATCTTGGAATAATATTTCATCAAATTCAAATGGGAATATTTTGTTTAATGACTGCTCTGCTGGATATTATACTGTTGAATATCCTAATGGGCATACTTGTTTTTCTTCAATTAGAAATCCCTCCACAATTGATTTGGTTCTAACGGATTTAGGCGAGCATTGTAGTCAATTAGTTACTCATGCGGACCTCGATTCAGACCACCTTCCAGTAACATTTTCTTTATCTCAAAGTCCCATTGAAAACCCTTTAAAATCAACTTTTAACTTTCAAAAGGCTAACTGGGAGCGATATATGAATTTTATTGAACGTAATTTAGATGTAAACGTTCCACTGAATTCAATAGAAGATATTGATTTGGCTGTAGAAAATTTGACAACTGCAATAGTCAATGCTAAAGTCGCTTCAATACCTAAAGTTAAACATAAATTCAATCAACCTTTGATCGATGATGATCTTCAGTTTTTGATACGACTGAAAAACATTCGTCGACGCCAATTTCAACGAACTAGAGATCCTTATTTGAAATTAATTTATTGCGACCTTCAAAAAGAGATCAAACGTCGTTTAAATTTCATTCGTAATGAAAATTTTGCTAAAGCAGTAGAGGATATAAAACCCTACTCAAAGCCATTTTGGAAATTAACTAAAATTTTGAAAAAGCCCCAGAAGCCAATTCCTACTTTGAAAGATGGGGATAAACTTCTTTTAACTAATTCAGAAAAGGCTCAAAAATTAGCCCAACAATTTGAGTCTGCTCATGATTTCAATTTAAACGTTGTAAGTCCAATTGATGCTCAAATTTCCCTAGAATTTGATGATATTCTTTCTAAGCAAAATGTGTTTGAAAGTTTTTGTGAGACAAATATTGATGAACTTAAATTGATTTTCAAAAAATTTAAAAATATGAAAGCTCCAGGGGAAGATGGGATTTTCTATATTCTTCTTAAAAAGTTGCCTGACAGCACTTTAAAATTTTTAGTTAAAATTTTCAACAAATGTTTTCACTTGGCCTATTTTCCCAATAAATGGAAAAATGCCAAAGTAACTCCAATTTTGAAACCTGGAAAAAGTGCTTCAGAGCCTTCAAGTTATCGACCAATTAGTTTGCTTCCATCTTTAAGTAAACTATTTGAGAGAGTTATTTTGAATAGAATGATGATTCACATTAATCAGAATTCTATTTTCCATGATGAACAATTTGGTTTTCGTCATGGACATTCTACTACACATCAACTTTTGAGTGTAACTAATATGATTAACGCTAGCAAATCTGAAGGTTATTCAACTGGTGTTGCTCTTCTTGATATTGAAAAAGCTTTTGACAGTGTTTGGCACAAAGGTTTAGTAGCTAAATTAGCTCGATTTGATTTTCCTGTATATCTCACCAAAATTATTCAAAATTATTTGACTAGCCGAACCTTACAAGTAAGCTATCAAAATTCATGCTCTGAAAGGACACCCATTAGAGCTGGTGTCCCTCAAGGCAGTATACTTGGGCCAATTTTATACAATATTTTTACTTCTGATCTTCCTGATGTCCCAGAAGGAAAAGGTAGAAGATTATTTGCTGACGATACTTTGCTTTCAGCCAAAGGTCGAAATTTACGGGTGGTACGCAGTAGATTGCAACAAAATTTAAATTCCTTTTTGAATTACTTGAAAATGTGGAAAATTTCTCCTAACGCTTCCAAAACTCAACTTATTTTATTTCCCCATAAGCCAAGAGCAAATTTTTTAAAACCTAATGAAAATCATTCCATAACTTTTAATGGGGTTTCATTAGAATGGTCTGATCACGTGAAGTACTTGGGACTCACACTTGATCGGAATCTTACTTTTAAAAATCACATTGAAGATATTCAATCTAAATGTAATAAATACACTAAATCTCTTTATTCTCTCATCAACAGGAAATCCCGGTTGTGTCTGCGAAATAAGATGCTCATCTACAAACAAGTTTTCCGACCAGCGATCATGTATGCAGTTCCGATTTGGTCTAGCTGCTGCGCGACGAGGAAGAAGGCCATCCAGAGGATTCAGAACAAAGTTCTGAAAATGATTTTGCGGCTTCCACCTTGGCACAGCACCGAAGATCTTCATCGGATTGCAGGCATTGAATCTATCGAAGAGATGGCCAACAACATCATCTCCAACTTCAGAGGCAAATCGATGCAGTCTTCCATCGCAGAGATTCGTTCTCTTTATGTTTAGTTTAATTTTAAGATAGTGTTTAGTTTTAAGTATAAAATATTTTTGCTATTACAGGATGTTCTCCTACATTAAAAACTTGATTGCGCTCAGCAAATTTAAATCTTATAAATAAATTTTTATAATCTAGTTACTTATAGGGCTATGAACAGTTCATTATTGAGCTGAACACCTAGTTTAATGCAATAATGTAATATAAGTGTAATCATGATTTGATACAAATAAAGACATATTTAAAAAAAAAAAAAAGACATTGCTTTTTGACTTGAGGACTGGAAAAGTGATCCGTAGTAACTCGATTTAGCTAGCGTTTTGGCTTGTTGAACTTTTTTAGACATCTGTACAAGTAATTCCTGGAGTCGGTAATCATGTGGGTGGCGTTTGCATCGTGCTAGAAGATTGTTTTTGGCTTTAAGCAACCTCCAGACATCGTAGTTCATCCAAGGGCAGAAACCTTTTACTTTGGCTTGAATTTCAACTTTTTAAGAGTATTTTTAAGGAGATTCTTGTGCAAATTGATCACAAATTCGAGTTTTTCTGATGCAGAACCAGCGGAAATATTGCGTGTCGAGTTTCAAATTCGGCGTCAACTCTTGTATAATCAACTATGGTTTTCTGGAGAGTAGTTTTGAAAATACGTCTATCCAGACTGACGCTCGAAAAAATTACACAATGGTCGCTTATATCGGATAATAAGGTTTCATTAATTACTCTGTCAACAATAGCTTCCGAGCATACGACATGATCGAATATATTACCACTTATTAGTCTTGTTACAAACGTATTGGTAATAGCGATAGAGTCGATATGAGTTTTGTTGGCTGGAATGTTGATATCCCCGACGATTAAACATGGGACACCTCTTTTAGTACCAGCTAGTAAACTTTCCAGTTTATCCAGAAACATAGGCATGCTAAAAGAAGGAGATCGATAAATGGCATGCAGATAAAGTAACTGAGATTCAAGTTCTATCGTGATATGAATATGTAGGAATCCTTCCGAATAGTAATTGATGACTACGTCGCACGAGAGATCTTCTTTATGGAAAACCGCGAGTCCACCACCTTCTCTATCGTGGCGACAAGAAAATATCCCTTTGTATTCCAGAAAGTTTAAAGATTGTGCCGCATGTGTTTTGAGCCAAGTTTCTCCAATCACCAACGATCCAACGATCACATCAATTTTATTCACGTATTGCTCGAGCACAAAAAATATATCATCGACTTTACTTAGATTGTTCAAACCTCTAGCATTCAATTGCATTAGGCTCAAAGTAAAACGAGAGTTTGAGCTTTTTGTATTTTTATTTAAAGATTCGATTGTTTCATAATAGTAATTTAAGTTTGAAGTATTTATTTTAAAATAAAAGTTTGAGTTCGCTGTTCCGCATGTTTATTTAGTTTTGGACGCGCTTTGGTTCCGGTTGCTCTGGAGATGAAGTTGAGTTTGAAGAAAATAGTCCACGCTTGTTGATATTTTTCGATAGGGCATACAATTCTTGTTTACTGCTTACTTGTTCCACCTTCGCACCGTCTTGACGTCTAATCAGCACTTTTCCGTTTCTCCCTGGCCAGATATTTTCAAATCCATATTGTTTCTGGACGCCTTTGGCACATTCTAAAAGTTTTCTCCCAAACGAAGTCATTTCATCTCGGATGGTTATCTTCTTCGTAGATTGGGAAAAGACATCGCTTACAGCAGATGCAACCAAAACTTCATGCGCGCGATTGTGTTCAAATATTTTCTCTTTAACTGTTTCATCTCTAAACTGAACAAGAATTGGTGCAACAACATCAAAGGAATTTTTTGACCCAAGCCTCCTAGCTTTAACAACTTGTTCTAATTCCAACGGGCATTTAATTGCAGCACCAATTTTGCAGACCAGCTCAACCGTGTTCTCATTTTCAGCAAGGGGCACTCCAAGGATTACAGCCTTTTTTGATGTAAAGTTTCTGTTCATCTTGTCCATCTCGAGTTCCAAGTTATCCACTTTAAGCGTAAGTTTCCTGTTGCGTTCTTCTGCTACCGCTAGTTCAGATTTGAATTTCTTGTTTTCATGTTTTAGAGAAGACAATTCATTTTTGAAAACATCGAATCCGTTCTGCAAAGTATCGAATTTTTCAGCCAAAAAGTTCTGCGACTCTTCAATAGTTACCGAAGTCTTAACAAAGGTAGCAATCTCATGACGAGTTTGTTCAAGCATAACCCGTGTTTGCCCAGCATCTTGTCGCGCTTCTCGAACTGCCTGACCCAACGCTCGCATTTTGGCTTGAGCTACTCCAGCTATTACAAAAAAGCAACCCCTTACAAAATATTCGAAAATGAATTAAAAAAGTGACTCCAATTTACGGTAGCTGTTTTTCGAGCTTTTTGTCAATTTGCATTTTTGCAGATTTTCTTGCACAGAAATTCAACTTTGCACTGTATTTGGAGAATATTAACGCAAAATTTTCGCAATAAACTTACATACACCACAAAACTAACTTCATACCGATTCTAGTAGTGTAATAGTAGTAGTGTAAAATTTAATTTAATTTATCTGGTGTGACTCAAGCAATTTTGACTATTCATTGATTGAAAAGTACGGTTTTTACACCACTTTTTACATTTTTTATGGTCTTGATCTTATAAAATTTCGAAAAAAAAATTCCATATGAGCAACATATAGCTTCTAACTTTAGCTTTCTCGGACACTAATGATTTTTTACTTACGAATTTCGTTGCTTATCTACATTTTTTTTTCCAAAACACGTTTTTTTTGGTTTATTTAATAATAATAATAATGAAGAGTTACATTTGGGTTTGCATTGTTTCAACTCCAATCTAATTGTTTCTGATGAATTGTTATGTCTAACTAATAAGAATCAGTCGATACCTGTTTAATGTAAATCTTAATGTTGAAAATTTAGATGTTGAATAGCGGAAAACTGAAGTGTTGTTGCTGAATATTGTTTGAAAAACCAAAAACATATATGTAATTTAAGAGGTACGAGGTTTTCAAAACTATAAATTTGGTTCAAATCGGTTGAGAAACGAGGGAGATATATTGGTTTTATTCAGGAGTGGAAAATTGACATTCCAGGAACTGGGTACAAAATTCAGGGACGCATGAGAGTTAATATTTTTTCTTGCCTAAAATAAACTGAATAATGTAACTAAGTACTATTATAAATTATCAAATAAGATGCTGATGAAGTATTTTTCAATAAATATTTTTCAAATGTTCAGTTTATTCTCGAAGTCATAACCTTTAACTTTTATTTCGAAATTCCAACCATCTCATCAATAAATTTAATTTATAATTCCTTATTTTCAAATTGAGGTTCAATACTGGCTTTTAAAAAAGTTTCAAGATGTGTTTACAAATCGATTGGTAAAAACGAGTATGGTATAAAAGACCCGATGAATGTGTTGTTATTTTTCATGCTTTTTGGTCGTTTTAGTTTCAAACTTGGTATAATTTTTTTTTCCATTTTTTTTAGAACAACCATAAAAGAAACAAATAGTCCACCCTTGAGAAAAACTCAGTTGCCTTTTAAATATTGGAATGAGTGAAATGAAATTTGGAACCAATAATGATTTATTTAACAGCTAAAACACAAAAAGTCAACATTCGACCAAAAAAAAAATATTTTTTTCTAATAACATCAGAACTCTACCCAAAAAACAATTTAAGTTTCATGCCAACCTTCACAGCTCGCTTAAGACTATACTTTAGCACGACTACTTTAAAGCTAACATATGGACTAGTAGGCCCTGTTTTGTTAACGTCTTTAAAACCAATTATATCCTAAAACATCCAACAGAATAGTTTTATTCGACCTTATAGACATAGCTTTAAAAAACGCTTTAGAGCTCTCTTCAAACTATCCACAACTCTTATAAAACTACGTCATTGGATCTGATAGAAATTTTACCCAGGGAGCTTTTTGTTCCGAGTTTTTTTTTTCTCGTAAGTTTATATTCACGTTTATGCCAGTTTGAAAAATGTTGTAATAAAACAATTTCCATAAATAGTTTTAAAAAAGTTTTAATAGAGCTTGAATCACAGTTTCGTTTGACGTTTCTCTAAATGGAATACATGATGACTCATTATGGATTTATCCATTTTTGAGTAAGATAAGGCATTTATGGAACTATTTGTATTGATTCTTTTTGACTATGAGGATGGTCACTTATCTTTGAATAACAAGTAGGTATTGTTATCAAATAACTTTAGACTGTTTTGGAATAGATAATTTTCTGTTATTAAAAGCATGGCTTAAAATCTAAATAATAACCCGTATAAATGAAGATTATATCCAAACGATTTCTTAAATCGTCAAACGACGATTTGATGAAGCGAAAAAAAAAGTTTAGCAAACGATTATACAAATTGTAAAGTACATTGACTGAATCGTGAATTTTGAAATGATTCCATTTTAAATATGTTGTTGGGTTATGTAACTATTAAAATCTGTTAAAACAGTTGTATGGGAAAACTTTTCTGCGACCAGTATGCTAATGGCTTAGGAACCGCTATTGTTTATCGGTTAATAAAAAAAATCAATTTTTCAATATCATAAGTTTGAATGATAAAAGTAGAAAACTTGCGTCTGTGCAATGGTTATGAAATACAATTAATGTAATATTAAGTATTTGATTATAAACAAAACGTATCCTTATTAAAATTGTAATTTTAAGATTGTTATGTGTGAGTACATTTTCATTACCATGTAAAATCAAACAACTGGATAACTGCGTGATTTAGCTGCATCCCGTCAGAGAAAATCTAATTTTTTATTCATTTGAAGGAGAGCGTTAGACCAAACGAAATGGCAGCAGTTCTCACAAACGGTCAGTTCAATCAAGATCTGTGATTTTAATGGTTTATAACATCCAAATTTTTATTTCAGATTTTCGTATCCTCACTGGTATCGTTGTTTGATTGTTGATTCAACAATAAAAAAACAACTATTTTCATCACTGAATTTCCAGTGTCAGGTAGTTATTACAATGATTAAAGTACTGCCGTAGTTCTAAAATTGTTTTTATTTTGCTTTAGGTAGGAGAATGAGAGACAAAGATTGATTAATAAAACAAGTACTTTATTCGGCGTTGAATGAAGCTTTTTCTGAGGACGATGTCTTCAGGATTATACTCCATTAGCACTGGATTCAATTGCCATTATTTATCTATGGATACTGTCGTTATATGAACTACAAATACTGTTTTTTATTTAACTAAAAGAGCATACTTAGAATTACTAATATATATTATCCAATCAAGAACACATTAATTGTCTAATACATTTATTCTTATCAATCACAAAAAACGTTTTTTCTCAGTGTACTTTTATTCGAATCCTGAGAATTGAGCGATTAATGATGAGTACCGATTTTCAATTCTTTTGAAATTTGAATGCGGATGCAACAAAGTTGTTTTTGTTTTTCAGATGAATTGAGCTGTGTTAATTTATATCATTTCGAGAGCCCGTTTTTCTCAAAGCCATCACTCAAAATCCTTTCAAATCAGGTTATGGTATCTCAAAAATAGATTAAAAAAGCGTGTATACGTTCTGCAAGTCTGTTTACAAAACTCTTAATATTATGTTTATTCAAGTTTAAGAAAAATTTTCAGGGCTCTTGTAAAACACACGATGTATGAAGCATTTCCTATGCTACAATAAAACCATTTGAATAATTGGATTCCAAGGAAAAGTCTTCATAAAACAATAATAAAACTCAAAAAGACCAATTGGCTTAATCTATATAACTTGAGTATGGTTTGGACAACTTTTGTTGTTTCCAGCAATAAATTATCGATTTTTCAGGTTTCTGTTTCTCCCTTGTTTCGTGATTTATGAAAATATCGTAATTTTAAGCGCATTGAACTGAAATTTTTAAAGGTCAGTTTATGAGCCACGCTACAAAATGGTTATGGCCAGTTATTGAAATTCGATCTTGTCATTTAAAAAAAACATTTTTTACCAGCCATATGAGTAAAATTGTACCGAATTGTGGTATTCGGCGAACGGAAAGTTGCGAATTTGAGCAAGCCTGGATAAATCATAAAAATTTGAAAAAAACGATAATCAAAGTATAAAACGATATTCGTCAGCATTCTTCTGCATGATCTGCACTGAAAGATACACGAATACACCTAAGATGTTTCGCTGAAACCATGCATTTTTGATGATTTTGTAGCTTTTACAATATTACATTTGGATATTTTATAAATTATCCAAAATCATTTGAAAAAAAAATGGAAAATCTGTTATTGTATAAATTTAAAAAATAAATATTGGGCCTATTTGGCCGAATACTTAGTTCAACTATTCGTTGAGCCGAATATTCGGGTTAATGGTTTTTGGGCGGTCGAATATTCGGTACATCTTTACTAATGAGCATTGCATTTGGAGACATAAATTTGAGATCCACGATTGGATTTTTTTCATTATTGGTTAATGGTTACCTTCTGGCTGTGATTTGAATAAAAAGAAATATTGTTTAATGTTTGTAAATAGGGCCTTCATCATAATCCATACTTTTTTGGCTTGTTATATAGATCAGGTGGTAAGTCAATTGCCTCTTGAGCCGATGTCCGTGAGTTCGAGCCCAAGAGCAAACGTCGAACACAATTGAACTACAACGTTGATATAAAATCGCGAATGCCATAAAGATGGTTAAACGACTATAATCGAAACAATAAAACACTTCACTTCAGCACGGTTAAAAAAAATCATTCTATATCGTTTGCAATTAACTTCCATTGAAAAAGCCAGCAAATCACACGAAAAACCCTCTTTGACAAGCTGTGATCTATCATTCGTGAGTTTATATTCGTATCCGAAGCTCAAAAGCTCCATTTTTCATTCCCCCGTTTTTCCGTAACTTCCTAGCATGAAAAATCGAGGCTATGCAAACTTTGTGTTGCCGCTTGATGAGAACAAGATAAAGCCAGTGATAATAAGCTGTCAACGAAATTCTGGCATCTTTTTCTTCTTCCATCCACGTTGTGTATGTTTTTGTGTGTGGGTGTTCGCTTGTCTTTCGCCTCCCTTCCTCATTTCGCAACTCAGTTACGTTTCCTTATCCTTCTTGATCTTTCGGTGAAGCCTTTAAAAACCTAGATGAAGAAATAGCGAATGGCGAAAACACTTTTGACGAAAAGAAAAAAAAACTAATCCCAGACATCAACGTGTCTGTCGGTGGTTTCCGGTAGAAAAATTTGGACTGTAATTATTCACATTCTATCCGGAGTTTGCATTCGGGTGTGCGCCTTGCTTGACATGAAAGGAAAAGAAGGAAGAAAAAAAACCAAGTTTGGTCTTCTGGTGAATAAAGTCTCGTGCTGGCTGGCCGCCTCGCTAGAGGTAAGATTGAAGATTTACCCCCAAAATGAGGCCTTTATTAATTTTGATTGCTTATCTGATGAGCTTTTGGCTCTTTTTTCATCTTTTTCGGGTGCTTTAGCGGCTTCAGAAAAGATCGTGTTTAGCAAACAAAGTTGGGGGATCTGGCGCTTCAAAGACGCCGGAATTTAAATCGCAATATGGTTGCTATAAAGCATTGAAAATTTAACTTGAAGCGCCCTTTTTCTAGCTATATGTTGATGTTAACCAAAATATTCAACCTTAAAACTAAGAACAGGAGACAGTTTTTGGACGAACTTTACTAGTTGTAGAATTAGCTACCCAAGTCACACAGATTAACCCAATTCTTTACCCAAATCTTTAAAGTTTTATTTTTGATTTATGAAGACTTTTCCATGGCATCCAATTTTTAAAACGATTTCATTGTAACCTAGGAAATGCTTCATTTATCGTGTGTTTTAAAAAAGCCCTGAAAGATTTGCTAAAGCAATAATAAAACACTATCTTAAGAGTGTTGTAAAAAAGTCGCAAAAGTGTTGCTAAAGTTTCAATAAAACCTTTACTTTCCTATTTTTATTAGGGCTTTGGTACCTGTTTTAATAAAGCACTCAGTGCGCTTTTTAAACTAGCGTTCCAGCCAAGTTGAAAAACTGTTTTACTGGAACAGTGGATGTAGGCATGATAAAACTAAGTGACAGATGATTCGACAATCAAGAAGAACGTATACACGCTTAAACTCTTTTACCTCTTTTTGAGATAGCATAAACTGTTTTGAAAGCATTTTGAGTGATGGCTTTGAGAAAAACTGGCTCTTAAAATGGTATAAATTAACACAGCTAAATTCATATTAAAAATAAAAACAACTTATTGCATCCGCATTCAAATTTACCATTTGAGTTCACATCACCAATCGCTCAATTCTTAGGGTTCGAATTAAAGCACACTGTGAATAAACGTTTTTTGTGAATTCGATAAAAATAAATGCATTATACAGTTAATTTGTTCTCGATTTAATAAAATTTATTAGTAATTCTAATTACGCTCTTTCAGTTAAGTTAAAAAGTGTTTTTGAACTTCATACAACAAGAGTATCCATAGATTAACAACAGCAATTGAATCCAGTTCAAATGGAGTTTAATCCTGAAGACATAATCCTCAGAAAAAGCTTCATTCAACGCCGAATAAAGTACTTGTTTCATTTATCAATCTCTGTCTCTCACTTTCCTACCTAAAGGAAAATACAATTGACAAGATTGATAAAACTGACAAAATTTATAAAATTGACATAAGACAAAATTGATTAAATTGTTAAAATTGACAAAATTGACAAGATTGGCAAAATTGACAAAACTGACAAAATTGACAAAACTGACGAAATTGACAAAACTGACTAAATTGACAAAATTCGGTAAGTTCCCAAAATTGACAACATTGAAAAAAATAACAAAATTGAAAAATTGTCAAAATTGACAAGGCTGACCAAATTGACGAAACTTACAAAACTGACAAAACTGACAAAATTGACAAAATTGACAAAATTGACTAAAATAACACGATTGTCAAAATTGAAAAATTGACAAAATTGACAAAATTGACAAAATTGACAAAATTGACAAAATTGACAAAATTGACAAAATTGACAAAATTGACAAAATTGAAAAATTGAAAAATGGTCAAAATTGACAAGGCTGACAAAATTGACGAAACTTACAAAACTGACAAAACTGACAAAATTGACAAAATTGACAAAATTGACAAAATTGACAAAATTGACAAAATTGACAAAATTGACAAAATTGACAAAATTGACAAAATTGACAAAATTGACAAAATTGACAAAATTGACAAAATTGACAAAATTGACAAAATTGACAAAATTGACAAAATTGACAAAATTGACAAAATTGACAAAATTGACAAAATTGACAAAATTGACAAAATTGACAAAATTGACAAAATTGACAAAATTGACAAAATTGACAAAATTGACAAAATAGACAAAATTGACAAAATTGACAAAATTGACAAAATTGACAAAATTGACAAAATTGACAAAATTGACAAAATTGACAAAATTGACAAAATTGACAAAATTGACAAAATTGACAAAATTGACAAAATTGACAAAATTGACAACATTGACAAAATTGACAAAATTGACAAAATTGACAAAATTGACAAAATTGACAAAATTGACAAAATTGACAAAATTGACAAAATTGACAAAATTGACAAAATTGACAAAATTGACAGAATTGACAAAATTGACAAAATTGACAAAATTGACAAAATTGACAAAATTGACAAAATTGACAAAATTGACAAAATTGACAAAATTGACAAAATTGACAAAATTGACAAAATTGACAAAATTGACAAAATTGACAAAATTGACAAAATTGACAAAATTGACAAAATTGACAAAATTGACAAAATTGACAAAATTGACAAAATTGACTAAATTGACAAAATTGACTAAATTGACAAAATTGACAAAATTGACAAAATTGACAAAATTGACAAAATTGACAAAATTGACAAAATTGACAAAATTGACAAAATTGACAAAATTGACAAAATTGACAAAATTGACAAAATTGACAAAATTGACAAAATTGACAAAATTGACAAAATTGACAAAATTGACAAAATTGACAAAATTGACAAAATTGACAAAATTGACAAAATTGACAAAATTGACAAAATTGACAAAATTGACAAAATTGACAAAATTGACAAGATTGACAAAATTGAAAAAACTGAAAAAATTGACAAAACTGACAAAATTGACAAAATTGACAAAATTGACAAAATTGACAAAATTGACAAAATTGACAAAATTGACAAAATTGACAAAATTGACAAAATTGACAAAATTGACAAAATTGACAAAATTGACAAAATTGACAAAATTGACAAAATTGACAAAATTGACAAAATTGACAAAATTGACAAGACTGACAAAATTGACAAAATTGACAAAATTGACAAAATTGACAAAATTGACAAAATTGACAAAATTGACAAAATTGACAAAATTGACAAAATTGACAAAATTGACAAAATTGACAAAATTGACAAAATTGACAAAATTGACAAAATTGACAAAATTGACAAAATTGACAAAATTGACAAAATTGACAAAATTGACAAAATTGACAAAATTGACAAAATTGACAAAATTGACAAAATTGACAAAATTGACAAAATTGACAAAATTGACAAAATTGACAAAATTGACAAAATTGACAAAATTGACAAAATTGACAAAATTGACAAAATTGACAAAATTGACAAAATTGACAAAATTGACAAAATTGACAAAATTGACAAAATTGACAAAATTGACAAAATTGACAAAATTGACAAAATTGACAAAATTGACAAAATTGACAAAATTGACAAAATTGACAAAATTGACAAAATTGACCAAATTGACAAAATTGACAAAATTGACAAAATTGACAAAATTTACAAAATTGACAAAATTGACAAAATTGACAAAATTGACAAAATTGACAAAATTGACAAAATTGACAAAATTGACCAAATTGACAAAATTGACAAAATTGACAAATTTGACAAAATTGACAAAACTCACAAAATTGACAAAATTGACAAAATTGACAAATTTAACAAAATTGACAAAATTGACAAAATTGAAAAATTGACAAAATTGACAAAATTGACAAAATTGATAAAATTGATAAAATTGACAAAATTGACAAAATTGACAAAATTGACAAAATTGACAAAATTGACAAAATTGACAAAATTGACAAAATTGACAAAATTGACAAAATTGACAAAATTGACAAAATTGACAAAATTGACAAAATTGCCAAAATTGCCAAATTGACAAAACTGACTGGTTTGACAAAATTGATAAAATTGCCAATATTGACAAAATAGACAAAATTGACAAAATTGTCGAAATTGACAAGATGGACAAAATTGACAAAACTGAACAAAATTGACAATATTGACAAAATTTTAAATTTACAAAATTGACTAAATTGACAAGATTGACAAAAATGACAAAATTGAAAAAATGACAAAATTCGAAATTTCGGAATTTTTAACACCCCTTCCATTTTAAAATTACCAATACCTAACTCCAAAAGGGGTAAATTGAGTGAGATTTTTATGTCATACAAACGGAATCATACAAGAAATTTTAGAATCCGGTCATTTAAAAATCTCTAATTAGTTGCAAATTTATTTTGCAACTTTTTTATTTATATGAAAAGGATGATTATATCAAAATAACTCTATCCTATAAAAAACTTTGAATCTTCATCACTTAAATTCAGTTTGGATTTACAACGTTAAAAATTCTAAAATCATAATTAAGCATTTATAAATCTATCTTTTGTTTATTATTTTGTGTCGTATCTATCCAAATATAATTCAAAGGCAGTAAGAAAGGCTAAAATCCACTGTCAAGTGTATTAAATCGGGTTTTTATATTGAGTTTAGTAATTTTTGCTTTCGATCTCCATTAATCATAATCATTTTAAAGATCAATCACATATAATTAAGAAATAAAGAATTCATTATTATGTCATATAATTCCAAAGATAATTTACACTCTGTAAGAAAGCCTCCAGTCCACTGCAAAGTGTATTAAATCTGATTATTTACACTTCATCAAATCGTCGTTTGACGATTCTAGAAATCGTTTGGTTACAATCCTCATTTATGAGGTTTATTGTTGAGATTCAAGACCAGGCTTTTGATGACTGAAAATGATCTATTCCAAAACAGTCTGAGGTTATTTTATAACAATACCTACTTGTTATTTAAAGATAATTGAACATCATCATAGTCAACAGAAAACAAAACAAATAGTTGCATGAATGCCATTTGCCAAGCAACCAATCGAAATGTTCTCATTTATTGCGACAAACTTCTCTTACTTAGAAATGGATAAATCCATCATGAGCTAGTATTCCTTTTAGAGAAACGTCAAACAAAGCTGTGATTCAAGGTCTATTAAAACTATTTTAAAACTGTTTATTGAAATTTTTTTTATTAAAAAAAATTGCTAACTGGTATAAAAAAATTTTAAAATTTTTGACAACTGCTTTAAGATTTTCAATATTAACTTATTAAAAGCCATGATGATTGTGAAATTCAATCGAAATAACTAAAGCCATCTTGCTGGAAATAATACTATAATACTGAAAACAAGACACTTACATCAAATTTGACAATGTTCGCAGTACTATTTGTTGTATTGGTAATGAATTCCAATGCCAAACAAAAATTGAATCATTTGAGCAAATTGATATGTTCCTTGTATCATTATTTTCTGATTAAAAAATTGCTTAAATTGTGGTCAATCTTGACTTTCTTTAAGGCGAACTTATGTTTCGATGCTATTTCGTATATATTTCACCATAAATCTGAGGATGCAGGAAGGAATTTTTACCAATCACCAAATGCTTGGAAAAGAAAGTGATAACACGAGAAAAAAACCGGAATAGAAAGCTCCCAAAGTAAAATTCCTATCAGATTCAATGACGTAGTTTTAAGAGAGCTGTGGGTAGTCTTAAGAGAGCTCTGAAGGGTTTCTTAAGGTCTATAAGGTCGAATAAAACTATTCTGTTGGATGTTTTATTATAGCTTAAAGAATTGGCTTTGAAGACGTTAACAAAACAGGGCCAACTAGTCTATATGTTAGCTTTAAAGTAGTTGTAATAAAGCATAGAATGCGGTTTGGCTTATAAATTATGTAGCTATAGAAAATAGTCTTAAGCGAGCTTTGAAGGTTGGTATAAATCTTTAATTGTTGCTTGGGTAATCACCGCAATAAATTGTTTGTTTTTTAACGACTTTTTTCAGCGAATAAATAACTACAAAATTAATTTATAGTTGATCCGCACGTTTCGAGTTTCTTTTGGCGGAATCCCCTTACATAATTCAAAACGATGAATGCTGGTTCTTCGTGTTCGAAAATGAAACTTCGGAGAGCGAATACTTGGGGCAAACATGCTTCGAAGGTGAACCTGAAAGCAATTACCACCAGGGATGATAACTGTCAAAATGTCATTTGACATTTCTCCGAAGCCTAGAGCGACATTCATCAGTACGAAAACGACTGTCGCAGTCATGTCCTTTTTGGATTTTGTGAATGTCATCGCTAAAAAATTCCCTCGAGAAAATGTCAAATAACATATGGGATGAATGTCACAATTTGCATCGAGATTGTGATAGTCAAGGAAAAAAAATGTTACGATAAGCTGATGGAAGTCGGTCGTTGCTTCGATGACATTCATATTGGCAAATGTTATGGCGACATTCAACATTTTGAATATCACAGAATACAATCTAACGTTGAAATCGGAGTAGGTTTTTAATTTTGAAACTGCATTATGTCCATTTCTATTGATTTTGCAGAAAAATGTGTTGTCTGGTTTCGCCATGATGATTTTTTTGGTAATTTTTAACGACTTGGTTCTTTATTTTCTAATTGGCATTTCAGTCTTTAGGAAGCAAATTACAAAATTTTACAATTTGCCTTGGCTTTCATCAAGGGATAATTTGCATTATACTGTATATGTTCCTGAGTGTATACTGTGTGAAGAGAATTTCTTCTTATAATCGTAACATTCATAAGAATCTCAATGAAATGTTATTAAAATGAATTTCGCGACAGTCAAAACGGTTCCTTGCTGACTTTGCCATGTTGACTGGCCTATCCGGCCGGTTACGGAAACCGAAAAATCAAAATGATCCGATTTTAACAAAATGAACCGATTTAATTCCGAGCTTAAATAATCCGATTTTAACATGAATAGAAAGCTCTTGATCTGTACTTGATGAGAATTGACAGGAGAAGTGGTTCAGAGAGATCTGGCCCTTGCCAATGCCAATCTGACCGGTTCCAAAATACGAAACGTCAAAATGATCAAATTTAAACTTGCGACACATGAATAAAGCATGGATCACCATGAATCTGGACGCACTGTTTATTATACCATTGCGCTCCTAGTTGTTGGATCTGGAATGTTTTGACAGTACTTTGTTCGGAAATGTTTCCTCTATCAGTGCTGAAAATTTCATTACGATTCGTTTTGTTCGAAAAAAGTAACACGTGATGGAAGCCGCGAGACGAAAATAAATTTTGGACACCCACGTTAAAAACCGACGTGGTCGGGTTGAAAACATCGCGAAATCGTTAAAAATGCTCAAATCAACCGTCTGCAGCGTTCTCAAACGTTTTCGTGAGATGCATACTATCGATCGGCAGGTTCATACCAGGCGTTATAGTGGACCTAAGAATCAGAAACTGCATTTGAAGGTGTTGAGAATGATCAAGGCAAACACAGGGTAGTCGGACTACGACATCGCCAAGAAATTCAACGTCGACCGGTACACCGTCAGAAGGATTAGTCTGCGCGAAGGAATACGATCCTATCGGGCCAGTAAGCAACCAAACTGGACATTGAAGCAGAATTTAGTAGCCTAAGGACGAGCCCGGAAGTTATACAACAACATTACAACGAAGTTCGACGGATGCATCCTCATGGATGACGAAACGTACGTGAAGATGGATTTTGGGCAGCTTCCTGGCCTAAAATTTTATAAAGCCACTGCAGTGGTGCACTGCACTGGTTAGGGTGATGTCTCCGCCAAGTTCGAATTCGTTTTTGCCGATAAGTTGACAAGAAAGTGTTTGATCTGGCAAGGTATTTGCAGCTGCGGACGAAAAACCCCGGTTTTTGTGAAAAACCAGACCATGGACTCCGAAATGTACAAGGAGGAGTGCCTTAAAAACGTTTTTTTTCGTACATTAGATCTCACAAAAGACCAGTAAAGTTTTCGCCAGATTTGGCATGCTGCCACTACAGCTAGGAGGAACTACAGTGGTATTGGGCCAACGGGTGGATTTTGTCGAAAAGGACATAAACCCACCCAACTGCCCTCAATTACGCCCTATTGAAAAATTTTGGGCAATTGTCAAGCAGAAGATGAAGAAGAATGGTAGGACGACTCGGGAAGCAACAGAGATGAAGAGATTGTGGAACAAAATGACCGCTGAGGTCAGTGAATAGGGTGTCCAAACTTTGATGAGTGGTTCTAGACGAAAAGTTCAAAATTTAATCAAAAAATCATCGAAATATTATTTTTCTTATTTTTCCTTTGAAGTGCAATAAAAACCCTACATTTTGATGACAAAATATGTATTTTTATTTCGTTTACATAGCTCCGAGATAGACCCGTTTTAACGCGTCCAGATTTGTAGAGTGATCCATGCTTTAGAAAGCTATGGATCTGTTCATGATGTGAAAAAACATGCTTTAAACCAGTCAACTTTTGATGCTTACATTTTCTCCAGTCGATGACCGTCAATGTCAATGCGTTCTTTTCAGATGTCATTGGGAAATCTTATGAAACTGTTACGATCCCGATTGTCTTTTGGATGACATTCGCATCACTGATTACCACAATAGATCAACTACTGTTCACAGTGGGTTCTTTCTTACACGGAAAAAAATTAGAGAAACGCAGCCCATTTGCAGCGAGCTATTGCTCTAAATTGCCTTTGTGTGAGATTTTCCGTGGAAATAAATGAACAAGTAATGTAGCTTGTAATGGTATGCAATATTTGGATTCAAAATTCCTTATACTATTTGTTGGTATCTTTGAAATTTTTCTAAAAAATTTTCCTAATTAACCTCATCACAGGGTATAACATATACTATTCCATAACAGTTTAGTTCTCTCATTAACACGTGGCATACGCCGGCCGGCCGGTTCAGCTTTCCGGTTATACGTAACCACAGGAAAAAAACTTGTCGCTTATTTGTTTTGACTTCCATTCGACAAAAGTCTCTTGAGACGAACAGCCAGCCAACAGGACTGCTCCAGGACGTTTTCGAGAGCCGGCCGTGAGAGTGAATGTGCGTGGGTGTGTTTGTATACATTCATATCTCCAGCTCAATCTTGCGCCCCATCCTGGCACCGGTATAACTTGCATTAGAAAAGATAAAATATGTATCCTGTTACATGACTGAATAATTTAAGCATCGAGGCGCAAAAAATGCTTTTCTCCGTTTTCTGAAGGATTGAAGTAGTGTATGATAACTAAAAGTATGACTACTCTGGAGTCTGCTTTCGTTTCATTCCCATAGGATTTGTTAGGGCAGGTCAAGGTGAAGAAGAAATGTTGTAAGGAGGATGAGGATCTTATAAAAAAATATTCCCCAGCTTAACCGTCAACCAGGATTTTTTTTTTACCCAGCGCTCGGACTCGGTTGAATGCAATACGACGAGTGAAAGACTTCTCACATCCTTACTCTTCCCTACAACAAGTTTACTGAGAAACTTTGGTGCGTAAAGTCAAACATACCATGACACTGATGGTGATGAGGATGAAGAACAACGACGCTGGAAATGAGATCGTTAACCTCTGCTTAATGGAACCGGGACGCCCCGTTATGCCTTTATCGTTACTCGGTCTGTGTTTCACCGAGTATGTACACCGGTTTGTGAAAGGAAAAAAATGGAAAGTTACTTAAAACTATTGTTGTAATTTTATCAGAAAACTTCTCTTAATGAATGAAAATTCATAAATCATAAATCATGGAATTGTGTGTCGTAAGCTACTCCACTACCTTTCTATCACAAAGCAACAAAAAAAGATCGATGAATCAACAATAAAAAGTAACACTAGAAACGTAACTAGAATTTTTTAACCTTCAGTGGATGAAACGAGGTTGCCAAAATCACAGAATCTGCTCATGTGTGTATGTATGAATGTTAGTTATTTACCATGGCTGCACGTATTCACCGCAGTTTCTGTATAAGTATGTGCTTACTGTGTACATTCTTAGAATATTAAGATCGACGTGAATTCAAGACAATATTTCGCCTATAAGCGAATTAGACGACGACACCCAGTCGCCTTCGATCAGAATCCACCTCTGGTCACGCAGGAGCAACTCCTGGAGTATATTCAAAAGTTAACAGAGAATCCAAATTCTCTGAAAAATACAATTTCAAACTTAAAAGAAGACACAAAAGACCCCTTTCTTCAAAAGAAGTCTCCTGACCCGGTTTAAAACTTGCATAGTTTTAACGAGAATAAGAGACAAATCCAAGCACGGATAGAAGAACTGGAATCCTGAATCTTTTCGATTCATATCAAGGACAACCCGTTCACAAACCGATTGTAAAGACCATAAAAAAAAACAAAATTACAGACCATGCAAGATAAGTCATAATTGCCGCAGGCAATCTAAACGATTGAGTAGGCTTAAAACATAAACTGTTAAACACATACGTATGTTCATTCATTCACCAACTGAGTCGATTTGGGGTCATTTTTGAATTTCTCAAACGCTAGGGTTTTAAAAGCTTCGTCTTGGTCGAAAACTCAAGCACGAGTTTTTGTAGAATTTTTAAATAACGTTTACATTAGTAAATTTGAACTTTTAGGTTTCAATAGGAAAATTGAATATTTTGTACTGAAAAATCAACATCACTTGTGTTTCTTCTGTGGATTCGAGCCAGCTGATGGTTTTTGTGCCAATTTAAAAAATTTCTAAAGGAAATTTTTCGCAGCACAACTTTGTTGAAGATTGTAGCTTCGTATCTCATTAGGCAAAAAAGTTATTACCCGTTTAACAGAGGTATGTCTTTTCGCATTGATAAACAATAAATTCAATTGACATCACTGCAGGGTGCCTAGCGAGGTATTTCAAAACTACTTTTAATGCAATAATTCGCGAGGCTCAAGCAGTGATGTCAATGTGATGTCGAAAAGACATACCCCTGTTAAACAACCAATAACTTTTTTTTCCTAATAAAATACGAAGTTACGGTCTTGGACAAAGTTGTTCAGCAGAAAAATTCCTTTAGGAATTTTATAAATTGGCACAAAAACCATCAGCTGGCTCGGTTCCATAGAGGAAACAAAAATGATGTAGATTTTTCAGTGCAAAATATTCAATTTCCCCATACAAACCTAAAAGTTCAAATTTACTCATGTAAACGTTACATAAAAATTCTACAAAAAAAATCGTGTATGAGTTTTGGACCAAGACGAAGCTTTTTAGACACCAGGGTTTGAGAAATTTCAAAATGACCCCAAATCGACTCAGTCAAATGTTCATACATATGTTCCCCGAAGAACATAAATAAACCTTACGAAAAACAAGTTCCATATGAAAACAATCCCAACTAAAAGAACTAATGGAAACTTCGTAGAAGAAAAAATAATAAAATTCGACGATTTTGTCATGCAGTTGTCAATAGGATAACGTATTAATTGCCATCAGAAAAGAAACAAATAGAAAAAAATACTAATTAACTTAATGAACTCGAAATAGAATCGAAATACCGTAAAACGGAGTATTTGAAATTTTACCAGATAATCATCAATAATTAAGTCTAAAGTTAAAATATCTCAAATTTTTTTCTACGTTAAAAATCTTATAACCTGAGTTTCAAATTGGGAAAAACTTAGTTTGTTTTTGAAAATTTCAAATGTCAGTAAAAATGTAATTTCATTATCTTGAAATATTTATTTTTTCGAAGGCTCGCAAACAAACACCCTTCTTGACAAAATCAAAGCGTTTAGAAGCAAACAGGTTGATTTATGTGGGAGTTTAACTTTATTTCTTAGTAAATGTATAGTTTTTGTGTAGTTTTTGGTGTTGTTTGAGGTAAGTTTTTGATATTAACAAGATTTCCCAGAGTTCCCATTTTTCAAGAGTAAGCCAGTCCAAGACCGAAGGCTAGAAACCCTATCAAATGGTAAAGTTTGAAAGAAAAATAAAAATGAGAAAGTGTGAGGGCCTAGAGAATGAAATGAAAGCAAATTTTTATTTGTTTTTGTAGTCTTTTTTTTCGGGGAGTTTTTTTCGGGGAGTTTTTTTCGGCTTGCAGTCTTGTTTTTAGCAAAAACGACGTATTGATTTACGTTTCCAACGTTTCGATCTTTATTGGATCTTCTTCAGGGACTAAAATAGTATTTATTTAGTTAGTTCTGCTGATTATAATTTATGCTTTTTTTTTACCGAAAAGATGCCGTTTTCTTGTGAGTGTCGACTCGGCTGGTCGTGTATAGCTGTATTTTGATCTGTTTTCCGAATAATTGAATTTAATTCGTGTTTTTAGATGTAAGGTGTAGTGTATCGACTTACTGCGTAAAGATGTTTGCGGATAAAAATCCGTTTGTCTAGTGATTTTGGGATTAATTTTCCACAGCATCGAACTTTTCACTTATTTTGTTTTGATCAAAAATCAGTTGTTGTGTATGTGTGTTGGTGGTGTAGTTTTTTTGTGTGTATTTTTTTTGATTATCTGGCAGTTCGCTTATTTTTCCGTGTAGTTGGAAAATGTTGGCGTATGAAGAGTGGATGTTTTCAGTGTCTTGCTTAATGTTTAATGTGTTTTTAGTCGTTTCAATGTGGCAGCTTTCCAATATCTTCAATTTTTCCTGGTTGTTTCCCCTGTCGATAATCCTGGCTCCTTCGATGTCGAAAAGGTGGTGCTTGGTGATTTCGTGATCCAGAAGTGCAGTTTGTTGGCCCAGCTTTGCAATTGGGTAGTCTGCTTTAGTGTATCCAAGTTCCCATAAACGTTTTAATTCGTTTGTTTGACATCGATGTTGGGACATTCGCTGCTTCAGTTTCACGCTAGTAAGTCCTATGTAGCATGCCTTACATTTTTCCCCCACGTTTTCATCGCTTGTTTCCGGTTCTTCTTCTCCATTACATTTGATTTTGTAGATTACATTGGTGTTTTCCCCATATGGTGTTTTATCTTTGACTAAAGGAAAAATCGATCCAATTGTTTTCATCTGTTTGCTGGCGATTTTTGTTTCCATAGTCGTTTCGCAAAGTTTTTGTTCTCTGCATCGTAAGATTTTCGATATTTAGATTTAGATTTAATGTTTCGTTTATTCATGTAACATAAGACTAATCTTTTAAATCGTTACAATTTGAGTTACAAATCTGATTTCGTTTCTGAGGCGTTTGATAGAGAAAAAAAAATTACACTAACTATACTAAGACGGTTGAGTTGCATTTTAATTAATTCCCCTGTTAAGTCTAGCCAGAATATCCTTCTTGAACATAAATTTAGTTTTTATGAGTTTGCTTTCAATGGGTAAACGGTTCCAATTAGCAATGCCTCTCACCATAAAAGAATTACCATAATAAGCCGATCGGTGAGTCGGGATGGCAAAGCTTGATATTCGTTCACTGCGTAAAGGTACCAACAAAGTGTGAAGGTAGTAGGCTTTTTGGAAGAAATTATCTTATGTAAAATCGTGAGGGATCGATATTTTAAAAAATTTTCGAAAGAGCATCCTATTAATTGTAAATGAAATTGAGAAACATTGACATAACGATTTAAGTTGAAAACGTATCTAACGCAAGCATTTAATGCTACCCGCATCCTTGAAAGTGATTCTGAACTGGCATTGAAATATATAAAATCACAATAAATTAAATGGGGAAGTAAATAGGTTTTGAACAGTCTTATTTTGGTATTGACATCGAGATGACGAGTGGTTAAATTTAACTGTTTTAGCGTAAAATAAATTTTAGAACACTGATTGTTTACTTGAGATCTCCAAACAAAATTATTTTCCATTATCAAACCTAAGTTATTAGCTTTTTCAACAAAAACTAGGCTGGCTCCATTGATTGATAATCTTGGAGCAGGAGGTCTTATTTTCAGTTTCGATATAAATATAGCTTTAGTTTTTTCTGAGTTGATGGGAAGAGAATTGTTATTAGACCAGATGCAAAGCTTTTCAAGATCACTATTGATTCTAAGAGAAACCTCGATGGGGTCATAAGTCTCGTCAACACATAAATATAACTGAACATCATCAGCAAAAATATGAATCGAACAGTTTTCAAGTATTGTCGGTAGATCGTTGATAAACAAGGAGAATAGTATTGGACCCAAAACTGATCCCTGGGGAACTCCTGAGGCTATAGGTTTAAAATTAGAAAATGTATCACCGTATGAAACAGATTGACTTCTACCCGTTGAATAGGAGTTTATTAGTTCAATTGCAGGTTTCGAGAATCCGAATTTCTCACTTAATTTGAATAAGAGCTTTTGATGAGAAACTCTATCGAATGCTTTCGAAAAGTCAATAAGAACTAGAACAGCAATACCTTTTTTATCAATTGTTTTAGCTATATCATTATGAACTTTTATAAGCGCGGTTTCAGTACTATGATTTTCACGGAATCCTGATTGGTAGTCATGAATTAAATTAAGATTATGACAGAAGTCAGTGATTTGGTGTTTAATGAGTTTTTCGAACACTTTAGATAGAGCGCTGAGAATACTTATAGGACGAAAATTCGATATGGCAGTAGATTTAGGTTTTTTGAGTATGGGAATTATTTTAGTAAGTTTCCATTCCAACGGATACTGTGAAGTTTTTATGATTGTATTAAAAAGGTGCATGACAAAAGGCAGTATAAATGGTAAAGCTAGCTGTAACAGTTTAATTGGTATATTGTCAAAGCTCATAGCATTAGATTTAATTGAGTGAATGGCATTTACAATTTCGTAGTCTACGACAGCATGAAAACTGAATGAACTGGAAAGATATGAATTATTTGGTTCAAACTGGTCATTAGTTGAGAAATTTGAAACGAAAAAATCATTAATTTCATCAGCGGTGTAATTACAAATGGTACCAATATTGTTATCTTTGGTTTTATTTTTTTTTTGACTTCAAACCATAACAGCCGGGTGTTTGCTGCCGTGTGTGGGTTAGTCCCACTAAAACCACCTTGGGCTTCGTGTGCCAGATGTGCCCCTTGGTTTCACCCTATGATACTACATCAAGGGGTAGGCTGTGCTCATGCACTTATACATCTCACCCTTTTCCTCTTTCTCAATTTTTCCTCAATTTCTCCTTGATCATCGTTCTGCTTTATCCTTTTTCCTCCTTCTCCTTTTCCTCTATCGTCAACTTCAGACTGGTACGGAAGACCCCTAAACGTGTGCCGGTTAGGTAACGCTTTCATAATAACTCACGCCCGTCACAGCATCCACTATCCCGGGGACCTCGAAACGTGTGCCGGTTAGGTAACGCTTTCAAAGTAACTCGCGCCCGTCATAGCAACCACTTCCGCAGGATTTCTAACCACCAAGGCATGGCCGATTAAGAAACTACCAAGCTAGAATCCCGACACGACCACCCCGAATGGTATCTCCGCTTCCTTTTGCTGCAGGAAAGATCGTAGCTGAGTACGTGAGACCTTTTAAATATGAGTCCAGATTAGGGTTATACCGCGCCCTAAGATCGCGTTGCTTTTGAATTGAAGTGTCATATCTTTGTTATTCCCAGCCTCTTTACATTTTTCCATAATTGTTTGAGAGGAAGTTCAAAGTTAATGCTCTTTTTATCATGGTTTATTTTTGATTTCATAATAAGTGAAGTAACTTTATTGCGTAGCATTTTAAATGTTGTCCTATTTTCGTGATTTCTATTTCGTATCCAATTTTTATAGGCTAAATCCCTGTTGACCATCGCCAACTCTATGTCTCGATTGAACCAGGGGCTTCATCGGGTTTTAATAAATCTCAAGGGAAAACAGCGTTCATGAAGTAGGCTTAAATTTGAATTCAAAATTTCCAGAAGTCGGTTCGGATCATTCATAGAACAGAAATCATACCATTCAAAATTCTGTGAAGTTTGTAAAAATAATTCAACGTCGAAACGTGCGTAGTCACGACGCCAAAATCCTACAGATAAATCAGTCCGAGAATAATTTAAAGTCGTAAAAATCAAATCATGGGGAGTTATACCTGCACCCATAGAAGAGGTTGCAAAAATCCAATGCCTATTTAGCACATCTCTGTGCCGATAATGCGCTGAAATGTGCACTGTGCCGAAGATGATATGTTTGAAAAACCGTAACTGGCATAAGGACTCGGCTCCCAACTAAAATGATGCATGACCACTACATTCAAGCAAAACAAGAAAAACATTTTATGGGATTTCGTTCCTATTGGATAATTCATCCCAGAAATAAGAAAATAAAAATATAAACCATAGCGCCCGTAGGGAGAATCGAACTCAAATCACCAACCATGTGGTCTTGCCAGACCGACATCTTAACCAGTGTACTATTTGAGCTTCATGCAGGAAGAGGGATATTTGTCATACGGATTCTGCCACCGATCAATCACAAAAGAAACGCACGACAGTGGCTTCCCGGCGTTTGGCCTCCTTTCAAGGTATTCATTTGTCTTGCGATGGAAACGGGAAAGGGAACGGGAGTGTAGGAAACGGGAAACCCATTGAATGAGAACTGTGCTTTGCTTACTGCCTGCTATTACATACACACGCTACATATACACAGCTGCTAAAGCCGGGCAGCTTGGCCGGTGCTTGTTTGCCGGTGAATTGAAGGAATATATTCTTGTTGATTTTGCTACATACACACGCACAGCTTAGCCGTGGTTGTTTGCCGGCGAATTGAATTGAAGGAATGTTTTTTTTGTTGTTGCTTTTACTGCATACACACGCACAGCTCGGCCGTGGTTGTTTGCCTGTGGATTGAAGGGATTGAATTAGAAGGATGTTTTTGTTGTTGCTTTTGCTACATTCACACGCACAGTGCTCGGTTCGCTGGCTGCCTGGTGTTGGCCGGTATTTATTTCCATCCTTCTTCGTCTTGTGATGCGATAGGGAGGGACGTGAAAGCGTTTTTATTTTGTTTCTTTCAGACATACGCAATTCGGTTAACTTGGGAGATTAATGCCGGTGGGAGCAAATCGAATCAGCACCGATCGCGTTATCTTCTTGTACCAATGATGCTATGTAATTGACTACACGCCATTGGCACAGAGGCTGAATTTTGGGTGTGACAGAGAAATTTGGTTGAATTTAATGATGTTCTGTAGCGAATTGGTAATAAATAAGTCCAGTAAAGAGCACCCATTACGATGGAAAAAAGTCGGTTCAGAATTAACTATATGAAAAGAAGAACTTTCTAAGATATTCAAAAAATCGGTCAACCTTCCAGAATGCCTATTCGGGTCTGCATTAAAGTCACCGATGATGAATGTACTACCATAATTAAGAGCAAAATCTTCAAAATGATTGACTAATACGTCCGAACAGTCAACATTAGGTGGATTGTAATAAACGCCTATCAACATTGAGCTTATTCCAACGAAAAGCTCTAGTAGCATAAACTCGGTTTGATAAGGTATATTGTTATCAGAAATTGAAACTATACGATATTTCAAATCTTTTTTATAACAGATACAAATTCCTCCTCCATGGCGATTCCGATCATTTCTTAGAATATTATAGTTTTGTATTTCGATTATTGAATCGGAAATAGTTTGATCAAGCCAACTTTCTGAAAAGCATATCAGGTCAAGTCTACTACCCCGGAATAAAGTTTTTAATTCTTCAAATTTTGTTAGGTTACGAGCACACAAACTTTGGACATTCAAATGACAAATGTTCAACTTATTTGGACTCAGCGCAGCATGTAGTACTGCACTTGGTATATTCATAGAGGAGGCATTACTATGGATACGTCTAGCCATTATCACACAAAAAGAATAGCAAATTCAAGAAAGATACCCAGCATAAACCCAACAAGGAAACTAATTCGAGCAACTCACCTGATAACTTCTTATATGACATTGTGATAGTCCAAAAACTCAATCACGTGATTCAATCGATTCATAAGAAAAATACCTGAAGCAAATAAAAAGAAAATTCAGAAAGAAGAAAAAAGTAACAAAAACTACACCTCATGTAAATGAATGTTTATTACTTTTCGATGCAAAGGAAAACTACTTAGAATTGCATTGAAATTATCTAAATCCCATTCGAATCAGCAGCAAACAGCACAGCAGCAAACAGCACAGCAGCAACGAGAACAGTGGATGACACTGTTCAGGAGGGGAAGGATTCAAGGGAACGAAGGATAGGAAGCGAAAGGAAAATTTGGAAGGATTAGAATGGCAATTTAGGATAGGTTTTGATTGAGTTGTTTTGCGGTGTAGATCGGTTCCATTCCAAGGTTAGGATTACGTTGAATGAAGATGAGCCCGTCCTTTGAAACCACTTTCGTAAGGTGTCCCGATTTCTTGAGTTTCAAGGCCTCTGATCGCAGGTTTCTGGCATGTACAGTAAGGTTTTCGTTGATGAAAATTCGATCGTCACTAGAAAAGCCCACGGTGCGTAGTGTAAGGGATCTTCGGCTTAGATAAGCACTAAAAAAAGCGTCTCTTCGTTACTTCATGGCAAATTCGCACAGAATTAGCGGCTTAGATCCTACTGCTATTGGCGACTTAGCTAGACGACGTAAATCAACAATAGGCGATGGCACACCCAATTCACTGGCAATTTTTTCAAATACCTTGTTGAGATCTTCGTTGTGAGTAAAAGGTATCCCAGAGATAACGAGTTGCGGTGATTTCTTAATCCTTTCAATAGCTTCATTTGAAATGAACAAATCGTCACGTAACGTATTAACCTCACTGCGTATTTTGTTGACATCATCAATAGTATGTTGCCTTAGAGAAGTGACGTGTTCCTCCAAAAAATCGATCCGCTGGCTCAATTCTGCTTTCGTGGCTGCAATGTCGGCTTCGAGTTTCTTTTCCATTTGGTTCATCCTGTCGTTCAGTCCAGAAAACATTGTCTGCATGCGTGTCCACAGGTCCGTCAGAGAATCAACTTCTTCGTCCGAGTTGGTCAAATCCTCCCGTGACCGTTTAGGCAAAGCTGTTACCAACGGTTGTAATGATAAAGCGGTATTGGATCGTGTAGAAAGCTTGTTCTTGTCCATTCTGCTTGTGGTCGACATTTAATAAACAAACAGCAATGCGACAACTGCTAAGCAAATTTCTGAAGGGGAACTGTAAAATGGTGTTGGCAGGTCGAAAATGTGATGCTTCACTTCAACAAGATGACTTGGCTTATTTGGTAGATAACACTAGTTTACAGCATTTTTGAACTCAGTAAACTGAAGGTCATTTCCAATGTGAAATCGGGCGCTGAATCCGAAAACGAAATTCAAAAAAATCTCAGTAGAACCGTTTTTGAGTTATGCTCCAAATATGAAATTTTGAAAAAATTAAAAAAGTTCTTGTACTTAGATTAAAATATCTCGGACGGCATAATAGTAATTTGAAATCCCTCTTTTGCAAATTGAAGATGAATAAGTTTTCTATCGATCATCTGAACTCTGTTTTTGCGTTTGACCAACAGTATTGTTGATATTAGTGACTTTATGAGAAAAAAAATTATAAAAAACGCATTTTTTTAGAGAAAATTTTGTTTCAACGGAAGTTTTAGACTCAATGGTAGCATTTAAAAAATCTGATTTTCTTTTGCGCTTGAGTTTCAGTTCAAAACAAAGATTTCAAGTGGTTATTTACCAAAATCGGTTGAAAATTTAAGAAGTTATGGCTACTTTACCATAACTGAAATTTTTGGAGTTTTTAATAATTTAACGAACCGCAGTACACTTATCATAGTATAGGAAGGATGAAACATGATAAATCTCACTCGCTCCAAGTCAAAATTATTTATTAGGCTTCCAGAAGGTCACATGCCAAGTTTCAGGAAGATCTGACCATAGGGAGGGGTTGCTTAAGTCTCAAACGTAAATTAAATTTTGAGGTATTTTGCCCGGAAGGAACGAAAAATACTGGTTTTTCATCAATAACTTTTTTCATCACTAGCTGATTGTTTTTTATGGTTGATTTTATTAAAGTCTAAGTTAAGACAAATATTTCACCTGAAGACTGTAACTCGATTGGATTTGAATTAGAAAAGTTATTGCGGTTCAAAGATTGTATTTTGGTCGAAAATTGTCGTATAAAACGCAATGCATAAAAAGTACTCATTGCGTGTTGGACTAAATTTGCGGCCTTTGAACCGCAATAACTTTTCTAATTCAAATCCCATCGAGTTACAGTCTTGGGGTGAAATATTTGTCTCAACTTAGGCTTTAAGAAAATCAACCATAAAAAACAATCAGCTAGTGATGAAAAAAGTTATTGATGAAAAACCAGTATTTTTCGTTCCTTCCGGGCAAAATACCTCAAAATTTTATTCACGTTTGAGACTTAAGCAACTCTTCCCTATGGTCAGATCTTCCTGAAACTTGGCATGTGACCTTCTGGTGAGCTAATAAATAATTTTGACTTGGAGCGAGTGAGATTTATCATGTTTCATTCTTCCTATACTATGATAAGTGTACTGCGGTTCGTTAAATTATTAAAAACTCCAAAAATTTCAGTTATAGTAAAGTAGCCATAACTTCTTCAATTTTCGACCGATTTTGATAAATAACCACTTGAAATCTTTGTTTTAAACTGAAACTAAAGCGCAAAAGAAAATAAGATTTTTTAAATGCTACTATTGAGTCTAAAACTTTCGTTGAAACAATTTTTTTTCTAAAAAAATGCGTTTTTTATAATTTTTTTTTCTCATAAAGTCACTAATATCAACAATACTTTTGGTCAAGCGCAAAAACAGTGTTCAGATGATCGAAAGAAAACTTATTCACCTTCAATATGCAAAAGAGGGATTTCAAATTACTGTTATGCCGTCCGAGATATTTTAATCTAAGTACAAGAACTTTTTTAATTTTTTCGAAATTTCATATTTGGAGCATAACTAAAAAACGGTTCTACTGAGATTTTTTTGAATTTCATTTTCGGATTCAGCGCCCGATTTTACATTAAAAATGTTGGTCAGTTAATCAAGTTCACGATTTTTTCAAAATTTTGTAAACTAGTGTAATTAGCCAAAATTTGCAGTTATCACTAATGGTTCAGTAACGATTGCTTAACTGTTAGTAGGAACTTTCCGACTTCAGCAAATGTAGGATTTTTAGGTGTAGTTAGCAGCACAAAAACCGATTAAATCACGATCACTAAATTTACCGTACTTCAACAAACATCCCTTCAGAAACTTTGTAAGAGAGCGATATTTTACTTGCTGTGTATTATCGTTTTCTGTCATAGCTGTTCTCGACGGTGATTTTTCGTTTAGTCTGTTCAATATTCTGTTTATGAGTGTTTTAGGGTAATCGTTTAAACTCAGTTGTTTACTGATAATATGTTTAGCCTGGTTTGCTACAGAGTGTGAAGAAAACTGTGTGACTCGTTTAGCAAAAGATAAAGCTAAAATTACCTTTTGGGGAAGTGGGTGGAATGAATGGAAATTAAGAAACCGTCCCGAGGCAATAGGTTTCATATACCAATCCGTTGTGATGTTTCCATTGGCATTCCTGTAAAGCATCATGTCCAAAAAAGGTAATCGACCGTAAGACTCTAATTCAACCGTAAATTGGATATTTGGATGATGTTTATTGAATGTTTCATTAATAGATTCAACTTCATTCTTAGGTAGAACCAGAAACAAATCGTCCACATATTTCTTAATGTGTGTAGATATGCATGAGCTCTCAGTTATGGCATTATCCAATAAATCCTCTAACACAAGTGCACTGATTGAGTTGCTCATTGGATTTCCCATTGCACAACCCGATTGTTGTTTGTAGTAGATTTTGTCGAAGCTAAAATAGCTACTTTCGAAGCAAAATTCTACTATCTCCCAGAAAATATCCAGACAGATTGGCGTGTGTTGTGAGATGCGGTCCCAGTGTTTTATAACACTCTTCCGAACGAGTTTGATAGGTATCGAAGTAAATAACGATACCACATCAAACGAAACCATTATGTGTTCTGGTGGTACTGATATTGTGTGGATATAGGTATTTACAAAATTCGAATGAGTTTTTAATTTCATATTTCGAGTCGATCGATTTTTGTATGATCGAGCCAGTTAATTTGGATAGCTCGTACGATGGTGTTGTCATACAAGGGACCACGGGACGAAGCGGGAGGTCTGCCTTGTGTGCTTTAGGCTGGCCGTATATTTTCGGGCACACGGCTTTGTACGTGCGTAACTTTTTTGCCATTCTCTCATCTATCAGTTTCAGTTGTTCTAGGCGTTTGACGATATCGTTGTTCTTGGATTGAAAACTCGAGGTTGGGTTGCGATCAACTTTTTTGTATGTTTTTTCGTCATCTAAAAGTTTTTTCATTTTTTCTGTACACATTTCTTTCTTCATCAGCACTGTTTTGTTTCCCTTGTCCGCCTTCAGTGCAATTAGATCCGGGTGTGATTTGAAAAATATGTTGGTTTGGTTTTCGGCTGTTTTATACATTTTTGATATTGTATCGTTGTATCCGTTATTTAATTTCTGATTTAGGAAATTTTGGATGTGGTTTGCTATTTTGCAGCGCGTGTTTTCTTGGATTTCGGGATTTTTGTGTGATTGGATTATTTCTTCGACATCCGCTATCAGATGGAAGATTGGGATTTCATGAAGTGATGTGTATGGAAGTGCAAATTTAGGCCCAAGACAAAGAATCAACTCAACTTCTTTGGGCAGTTGAACATCTGTGGCATTATCAAGCGTCTTTTCGTTAGTAGAAGGCAGCTTATCACAACTGTTTTCAATGGATTGATACATCAGTCTTCGGAATTTAGATTCTGTCGTTTTTGAGAGATCTGTAATGTGTTTTTGGTGGAATTGTTTTTGTGAGGAGATGAAACCTACTCGTTCAGTCTCAGGTAAAACTTGCACGATGCAGATAACAAAAACTTTGCGAAACGACTATAGAAACAAAAATCGCCAGCAAACAGATGAAAACAATTGGATCGATTTTTCCTTTAGTCAAAGATAAAACACCATATGGGGAAAACACCAATGTAATCTACAAAATCAAATGTAATGGAGAAGAAAAACCGGAAACAAGCGATGAAAACGTGGGGGAAAAATGTAAGGCATGCTACATAGGACTTACTAGCGTGAAACTGAAGCAGCGAATGTCCCAACATCGATGTCAAACAAACGAATTAAAACGTTTATGGGAACTTGGATACACTAAAGCAGACTACCCAATTGCAAAGCTGGGCCAACAAACTGCACTTCTGGATCACGAAATCACCAAGCACCACCTTTTCGACATCGAAGGAGCCAGGATTATCGACAGGGGAAACAACCAGGAAAAATTGAAGATATTGGAAAGCTGCCACATTGAAACGACTAAAAACACATTAAACATTAAGCAAGACACTGAAAACATCCACTCTTCATACGCCAACATTTTCCAACTACACGGAAAAATAAGCGAACTGCCAGATAATCAAAAAAAAAAATACACACAAAAAACTACACCACCAACACACATACACAACAACTGATTTTTGATCAAAACAAAATAAGTGAAAAGTGAAGACTGTGCTAAAAGTTCGATGCTGTGGAAAATTAATCCCAAAATCACTAGACAAACAGATTTTTATCCGCAAACGTCTGTACGCAGTAAGTCGATACACTACAACTTACATCTAAAAACACGAATTAAATTCAATTATTCGGAAAACAGATCAAAATACAGCTATACACGACCAGCCGAGTCGACACTCACAAGAAAACGGCATCTTTTCGGTAAAAAAAAAGCATAAATTATAATCAGCAGAACTAACTAAATAAATACTATTTTAGTCCCTGAAGAAGATCCAATAAGGATCGAAACGTTGGAAACGTAAATCAATACGTCGTTTTTGCTAAAAACAAGACTGCAAGCCGAAAAAAACTCCCCGAAAAAACATATTTCCAGTCGAATTTCTCTACCACAAAAAAAAGTTTTTTTAGTCAAAATGTTATTAGAAATGCTAAAAAAAAATTTCCCCTAATTTATGCAGCAATATTGCCCATCTTTCGATTTTACTTGTTGTTCGGCCTTAACACATTAAGGATCACGATATTGTTTGTATTCGAACCGCAAATAAATCTTAATCATGAAACACAGATATTTTGAATCCTTTAGGATCAAGATAACCCGTTAAAACCGTCAAAATAAAGACTGATCAATGGTACCTCAAAGCATCAAATTCTAAACAGAAACGAAATCTATTTTAAAATCAAATTTAAAGTAGTCTAATAAATTTTTGAAATCATGTTTTACGATATGATTTTGATTGCTTGGGATGCCAAAGAGTCAAAGAAGCAAGATGCTTCTGGGAAGAAAACATCCCGTCTGGTAATCGATTATTGCAATGTCAATGAAAAGGCAATAAGCGATAGATATCCAATTCCAGACATAACAGAAATCTTAGATAAACTAGGTAGAACAACCTACTTTCCGATCTCTTATCAGGATTTTATCAAACCCAAATTGATGAAGCTGATATAGAGTATACAGCCATCTCCATAAACTCGGGTAGATACAAGTTTACAAGGATGCCTTTCGGACTCCGTAACGCTCCGGCTAGTTTTGAAAAGAATTAAAGACTGTATCTTGCGACAATTCATCGGAATATGTTGTCTCACACCAAAAAAATACTAAAATTATTCGAGACAGAAACGCTTGAAAACCTTATTTTCTTTGGTCTAAATTAAATATGACTTGATTTTACATCATTTGACAGTAAAAATTATTTCTCTAACTCAATTTTCATCCACACACATTTACAAAGTGATGTTAAATTATGTAAGATGGAACTCAATTGGGGAGTAAAAGATATGAGCGTGTAAAAATTGACATAACTGGATGGATAGTAAACAAACAAATTCATTAAGCAGCCGTGCCCTTAGCAATTGTAAGTTTGATACTGTTGAAAATGCAGGTTTCAGTGGTGGAATAGAGTTATCTTTATTCATGTTTCGTCTGTGAGGTCAGTAGAATACAACTATATTAATAAGCGGTAGCTAATTGTCACTTTCCACTTCTTATATTCCCTAACCGGGAAAGTACTCATTTCTCAATGAGTACTTTGATATTCTTACCCAGAATATCTGGCAACACTGTTGTGTTACCACAAACCCAATTTGAGTATTCTCGCCTAACCGTGTGATGATGTAAACATTTGTACCGTGTTTACCATCATCACCTGTCATCAGCAATCATCGATCTATTGTTCTCGATTGCGAATTGGAAACAGCAAGAGGAACCAAAACAAACAATGTTTTGGTTCTGCTGCAATCGGCAGCAATGTGCTCCAACGAAATCGTAAGTATCAACAGATACAATTGCTTTAAAAGGATTTCTAACCTTTGAAAACTGTTCAGGTGAGTTTATTTCTGTTTGCCAACTATGGCAATCCTGGAAGTGGCAGATGTTATGCTTTTTCGTGCGTCAGCCCAATCAAACCTATGACGACACATGAAACTTATGTACAAGGTACCCGATGGTAAGTCAAAAACGTTTTTTAACAGCCTAGAAAAATTGTTCGAAAAAAAGTCGATAGGGGGTCAATTTTGATATATTGCTGACAAAAATGCCGAACATGTTGTTTTCGAATGCTAGAGCGAACATCTAGGTACAAAGATGGTCATCTTAAAGGAAATCATTCATGCTCTAATTTTCTAAGCAGCTGGTGTTTCCATAATAAGATAAGTTGAGACGATAGTTTCCTTTTGGTTTCTTGGGAAAATGTTGAACAAATTTGATTCAAAATTGTTTCAAAAGTGACAACACTTTTCAAACTAAATCAAATTTTTGATAAACTGCTTGGTGGCGTTTGAAAGCCTGTTACAAGTTATTTATAGCATACACTCCAATCTAAGATAAGCCTTTTCCGAAACAAACAAGTTCATTTCACCACTTTTGCGGATGTAAAATAGAATCAAGTTAGAATGAATAAAACAAATGACAAAATTTTGTAAAATCTTCAAATCTGCACGTAATCGACGCACCGAAGCTAAGAAAATAATTTTCCCCATTTAATAGCAGTTGTATATTTATTAACATAGGTACACAGTTTTGAACTAAATGAAAGTTATGATACTAGAAAAAACTTCAAGAGTTATTTAAAATCAAAAACTGCTGAGCTCATAAACAATTATCGTAGTTTTAACCTATAAGATAAATGTAATTAACCCAACAAAATAAAGTAATGTTGTTGAAATTAAACTTTTTTACAGCGAGAACTGGCTTTATATGTTTGTTATTCAATGATGACACCTCCCAACATCTGCTCACAAGAATAGCTCTTTTGTGATAAATTTAAGAACATCTGGATCTAATTTTATGTCAATTGTGATGCTCCACTTTTGTGCATCTGATTTGACATAAACTTACATCTTATTCTATATAACTTTATATCTTCTAGAATTTATGGCTTCAAGCATTTGCGTCTTCTTAATTGTAATTTTATGTCAAATGTGATGCTTTAATTTTGTGCATCCAATTTGACATAAATTTACATCAAAAATTTAGTAGTGTGTAGTGTAAAAGGACAACAAAATAATATTCTCTTAATCATTTGTACAACATTCATTTCATTTCATTTCATTTTTATTTATTTACTAGCTGACCCGGTGTGCTTTGCTACACCTTTCAGAATCAAATGATATTTTCAGAAATCATTCAAATTTTTATTGTTTTTGGTATTATTTTAAATCAAATTATGACGAAATTAATGAGCAATCACTATAAAATGAGAGCTTCTGCTGGAGTTTCAAATTGCAACACAAACCATAACTTATATTCTCAATCTTGATTTATAAATTTGTTTTAAAGATCTGATAATTTTCATCTGTTTCCTTAAGTTTCGCCCTAAAAAGAAGGGTCCCAAATTAATCGTTCGCAAATAATCTAACTTATAAAGTATGGTTGTTTTTGCTTGATATGTTCTGGATTTATGCTAAAAAACTTATTAGAGAGCCCCCCCCCCCTTTTCTTCCCTTCACCCCCTGCTGAATGGAGATTGTAATCTTTAATAAACATTTTTTTCGTGTCCAAAAATCCTCTTATATCAAATATAGTTCCATTGGTTGATAAGTATTTAAGTTTTACAACAAAAATTGTATGGAGCCCCTTTCTTTCTTTCCCTCTCTACACTGTAAAGCATAAGAGTCTATAACAATCGTAGAAACATATCTCGTAACCAAGTACCTTTCCATGCCATATTTGTTTCCATTTGTTGGCTTCGTAAGCATAAATTGAGAACATATGCTAATAAAATTGTATTGGGCTCACCTCCCTCCTCCCGTGTACCTTCTCACTGAAAGGAGGATGATGTGTCAAATAATCATAGAGTCATACCTAAATGATTTTCCATGTTAAGTATTGTCCATTTGTAAAATAAAAGTTAAATGAAAGCTTCCCTCTTCCCTTCCTGTATTCCATGCCATGCCAAATTTGGTTTTATTTAAGTAGTAAATTTTTGAGTTATGTATAAACTTGAAAGGGAGTACCGTCCCCCTTTCCGTTGTCTTCTTTCAATAGAGGAATGATAACTTAATATTCATTAAAGTATTTTTCGTACTCAAATACTTTTTGATGATTATGATGAAATTTGGTTTCATTTGCTCGATTAATTCTCGAATTATGCAAAAAAAAAATGGAAACCCCCCCCTTCTTCCTTTATATCTAACCGCTTAAAAGGTACGGCTTCAATTTAAAATAGAAACATTTCTCGTATCCAAATACACTCACATGTCAAATATGGTTCAATTTGCTTGATCAGCTCTCCAGTTATACTGAAAATTGTAAGGGAGACCTCGCCGCCCCCTTTTCATCCACCTCTTCGAAAGAGTGAGGGATACCAAATACTCATAGAAGCATTTCTCGTACCCAAATATCGTTCCATGCCAAATTTGGTTCCATTTGCTGTTGTAGTTCTTGAGTTATGCAGTAAAAATTGTATGAAACTCCCCTCCCTCTTTCCTTCCTCCCAGCTTTAAGAAGGAAGGGGTCTCAAACAATCATTAGAACATGTCACGTTCCCAAATAACCGCCCATGCCAAGTTTGGTTCCATTTGCTTAATTACTTTCTTAGTTATGTTGAAAACTATAAAAGAGGCCCCTCCCCCCTTTATATCTCGCTACTGGAAAGAGGGAGGGGTCTCAAATAATCATAGAAATATTTTTCGTATCCAAATACCCTCCCATGCCAAATTTGGTTCCATTTGCTTTATTAGTTTTTGAACTATATAAAGAAATATGAAAGAGGCCCCTCCCCCTTTTAACTGGAAAGAGGGAGGGATCTCAAATAATCATAGAAATATTTTTCGTATCCAAATACCCTCCCATGCCAAGTTTGGTTCCATTTGCTTAATTACTTTCTTAGTTATGTTGAAAACTATAAAAGAGGCCCCTCCCCCCTTTATATCTCGCTACTGGAAAGAGGGAGGGGTCTCAAATAATCATTGAAATATTTTTCGTATCCAAATACCTTCCCATGCCAAATTTGGATCCAATATCTGGATTAGTTTTCGAGTTATATGAAAAATTGTGAGATAGCCTCCCTCCCCCCTTCCTATCTCCCCACTGAAAGGAGGAAGGGGTACCAAATATTCATAGAAATATTCCTCGTTCCCAAATACCACCCCATGCCAAATATGATACCATTTGCTTGATGGGTTCTCGAGTTATGCAAAAAATTGTCTTTTGTTTGGGAGGCCCCTTCCCCCCTTCATGAGAGAGGGAGGGATCCCAAACCACAATAGGAACCTTCCCCTGCCTCCAATACCCCCACCTGCCAAGTTTCACGCAAATCGGTTCAGTAGTTTCCGAGTCTATAGGGAACAGACAGACAGACAGACAGAAATTCATTTTTATATATATAGATAGCGTAAGATTCTACATCTTTTTTTATGCTAGAACGCGTAGTATTGTGTATCATTAATATTAAGCTTGCCAGATTGCCCGGTTTTATCCGAGTTTGCCCGGATATTTGATGCAAAATTTTGAGGAAGTCCGGTCCGGCCCGGTTGTCCGGATATCGTAAAAAAAGTCCGGATATTTCCCGGATTTTTTAACAATTTTCACAAAGAAACCAAAAAAAATGAAAGTTTTTGAGTACGTTTCAGCAAAATCGGTTATCGGTATGGAAATTTTCAACGGTTGTTTCAAATAATTTCGCTGATTTACTTTTATAAACCTTTAAATATGTAAGTGTTCCAAAAAGTTACTGGAAGTCTGCAATTACATTAATAAAATATTAATTTCGATTTTTTTTTTGCATTTTTTTTTGCTTTTATATATAATAACACCTAAATTTTGCACGGTTTTTGCCCGGTTTTTGGATTTGAAAAATTGAAATCCATGCTAGGCCCGGATGGTAGTGAAAAAAATTCTGGCAAACTTATTAATATGCACCTCAAGAAGAAAAAAAAAGTTTATCTCTCATTACACTATTTGTTCAAAAAAATTTTAATTACGATTAAAACTAACCAAACATTGCTTCTTAAATGTATTCAAATTCATATTAGATTTTAAGTGACTGGGTAATGAATTCCAATTTACAACACCTCTTACAAAAAAACAACTACCGTATGACGCAGTCGTGTAAGAAGGAATCAAAAAATTTCTAACACGCGAACTTCGAAAAGGCTGCAATTTTGAATGCAAATATTTGGGACATTTTGTAGTTATTATTTGTTTGAAAATTATACACATTAAACAAATTTGGAAAGAGTACAATTTAGGTAAATTGAAAGAGGCAAATCTGAAGATAAAACTCGATAAATGCGAGTTCTTCAGAAAAGACGTCTAATTACTTGATCACACAGTGCCAAAGGAAGGTGGCCTAATCGAAATAAAATCGAAGCCATAAAAACCTGGTTACTATCAAAAAGCATGAAAGAAGTTCGAAAATTTAAGGAACGCTGGGCTGTTACCGCAGGTTTATTTGTGACTTTGCTCTACTCGTTACACCAATTTTCTTCGAAAAAAACAATCGGATTTCAAGATAACAAACCCAGTCAGAGATTGCTTTGAAAAATGCAAACAAACTCTCATGAGAGGTACCGTCCTGTTTTATCCAGATTTTTCAAAGGAATTTAAATAATTATTCCCAAGATACAATACAGACAGAATCAACTAGACCAAGTTAAGAGGAAAACTTTAGCCATGGACCGCGTGAATTTAAGGAATATTGTTCATCAAGTTATGTCGTGAGACGAAAACAATGTGAATAAAAAATAAATTACGGCCTTTTGAAATATTGATATTTTATCAAAAAAATTTCCAAGTTTTATATGATACTTATATGAAAAAATCCAAATTTAAGTCCCACTTTACGCTGCCACAAATCCGCCACCTTTTTACAGTACTTTGACTAACTTTGTGTCCTAATAAAGTATGAATTTTGAATATCTGGCCACAAATCTGCCACCTTTTTACAGTACTTTGACTAACTTTGTGTCCTAATAAAGTATGAATTTTGAATATTTGTGGTATAACTATGATCCGATGGGTAAGAAAAAGTTAGAAGAAGTTCTATTGAATAACTGCTGTTCACTCATTTGATTCAAATTTTCAGTAAATATTAAATGAGCTCTTTAAAAGCTGCTCAAAATTCACCCAAGCACTGGAAAGCATTCCACCCAAACAGCCAGTAGCTGCTGCTGCTAGTTTTGAGTAGCTGAAATTTTAATTACTGCCCACTTGAAAATGAAACCTTTACCTCGTTCTCGCCAGGCAGGATCCTCTTCTCGTGCATATCGTTGGAACAACTTTTAAACTAACAACCGGTTACCTAGTACACAGTAGTTGAAAAGAGCCAAAACTGAGTGAAACCGAAATCCGCGGTAATTGTAACATTTCTCAAGCACAAAATGAGCTCAACTATCTGCTCGCCCCACGTAAAGTAGATGGGTTGTTGGGTAGATGGTAGAAAAAAGGGAAAGAGGGGGATGTTAGATATGCCACTTTAGGAAAAACGTCAGCTATCCTCGATGGGACGAATCCAAGACGAGATGAGACAAGCTGCCAGTAATCAAGTTCCACAGATTTGCTAAGGGTGGGGAAGCTGATTATTTTCTGGGTCGACAGTTCTGGATAACTTTAAATTTTATGCTTACATTTGGGCAACATTAAAAGGACGAGTAAGAATTGTTTTCGAAGTTTTACAGAGATCAATCGACAAAAGCATGTTTTTCTACGGCGACGCTTTAAAGAATTAGTGTTCAATTAAAAAAATTGAATTGAAAACCAACATTTTCATTTCTGGACATTTTTGCAGGAGTAGAAATAAGCGAAAAATTATAATTCACGAAGAAGACTTGAATTCCTGTTTTTTTACAAACATTTCCAACAATTTCGACAAAAATTGAAATTATTTTTTAATTGAGAAAAAAATATAACTTTAGAATTGTGTGCTATTGTATAATGTTCATGCATCCCATTCACCGCATCGCGATATACCCGTAATAAATGGAAGAAATATTAGGAAAGAAAAAAATCCTGAATAAGGAAACACAAGTATCCGAGCATCATCATTTTTACGATTGCAGAGTTCCTCACAAGAAAAAAAAACTAGTGTCATTCTTCTAGTTTTGTCACCGAACACCACATATGAATGTGGGAGAAAGTTGACTCTTCATGCGATTGGTTTCGGTAGACTGAATCAAAATAAACCTTTGGTTTTTTCACTCAATAGAACTATGGTACAGTATAAAATATAAATTTTTTTAAACATTTCTTTTTAAAAATAGCGTGTATGGAAAATGTTGGGTTGAATATTCACATTAAAATCCACTTCTTTTCTGAATCTTTCTAATGGAACATGTGTGCACTGAGTTAAACTCACATGTTTACAGCATCGTGTGATCATCTTGGGTCTAGAGCAAAGTTTTCTTTCACCATCATTCCCGTGTTTATTTTTGCACAAACATGTCACCCAAGCGAGGACTTTTCCAAGAAGTGCTGCTGCTACATAATAGTGACAAAATATCATAAATACGGAATGGTGTCTCTAAACGGAAACTTACAGCGTTTTTTCCTCCTCTCTTACTGTTGCGGCAGAAAGGAAGAGGATAATTTTTTTCAACGTTTCACATTTGCTAGAAATTTATTTTGCTTCTGAATTAAACATACAATAAATGGAATCTTGGAATCAATTGACATTTTGCTCGGATTGAAGGAAATTTATGATTTAGTTTCTTGTTTAAACTGACATATTATGCTTTGATGAGAATATAGGTTTTGTCTTATATCCTTTGAAGCTATGAAGATTTTTTAAAATTGATTGTAATTATATTTATTATCTGCACAACAAACCTAGTCATCCTAATGAAAGTTTCTAATAAATAATATTTTCGGTAAGTCATTCAGAAATTTTTCAAAATAATCATTCTCGCATTCGCATTCGCATTCGCAGGAGCAGTCGCCTAAAACTTCGGTTGGCGCTACGCAACAATTCTCCGTTTTATGAAATTACAGTCGATCGGACTTGCAACATCTTCTCTTTTGAGATTGTGGAACACTTCCTGACTTGTAATTCCAATAGAAACTAGGTCCCCCATTTCGTTGCCTCAGATAATAAAATCTCTTAAAATGGAAAACCAGCTCCCACGGAATGTTGAAGGTGCCCTGGCCGAACCCTGCGGACTGTGTGAGGAAGGGGGAAGGAATGTTAGTCAACGTTTACTTTACAGATAGATGCAGAGATCTCTACGACCCATCCATAAACGTGAGGAGGTTTTGGAACATTGTTAGTTAAGTTGGGGAGGGGTAACCCTAGGAGATGCTAGGCCAGCATTGCGGGTGTTGATTTCGTCCTACACCTCCTATGCTCCTAAAGTTTCCTACTGAAACTCCTAGCACTTACTATGAGGCTTGTGGACAATAATTATGAATAACATGAACAACATAATAATAATTATAAACCAATGTTTGTAAAAATATAACTTTATTAGCTTCAAGTTCAAGGGAACATTAACCGCAAACGAACACAATGTCACACACACATTCAATCACAAACAACAGCAACATATTTCGAATCCTAGCATTTATTCCTGACGTACTAACAAATTTTCAAAACGATCATGATCTGATAGTGCAAAAAACTGTTTTTCAGATTTATAATACGTAATGTTTAAATATTATTCTTTACTCTTATCAAATTGTGTTGTTTTAATCATTTTATTTGAAGCGTGAATTGGCCTAGAATTCTTTTTGAAAATTTGTTGTACAATTTCTATCTTGCCTCTGAAGTATTAGTATTATGTAACTACCTATGGTAATTATGCATGGAAAATAGTGTGAATAAAATTATTTAAAGAATAATTTGTTTGATTTGGGTTCCTGCAGATAACAAATCCCCTCCACCCCCTCACACGAACATACGCGCACGCACACAGAGACTCATCCATTCATCTATATTGATATAATATACCCATGCATGGGGATAGTGATCACTCTCACGCCAGAACAATAACCATGCGCTAAACATAGGCATACAAGCCCGAGCCATTAATTCATAGTATACACCTAACTAATGCTAGTGAATCCCTCAAGCAGCTCGAGTGAGATACGAATACATGTACAATGTTCATCTCATCATAACGATACACACACTAGAACACAGACGCCCACCCATCCATCCACCAAATCACACATACACACACGTTGAATAAAAATTGATAGTAATGAAAATAATGTACTTATCATTTCGAACGTTGTAAAGAAATCTCTTTTTCAGCTGGATGATTGATCAATCAATAAAAATGCACAATTTACTCTTGATTACTCATAATTGAATAATTAATACAGGATTTTATAACTGGCCCCCATTCTCACTCGTTACGATCGAACCTCGTACGTCTGAAAGAGGAAGGTTAATCAAACCGTTGAATTATTGGAACACAATCTACGAATACTGGAAAACAAGATGGCGAATTTTGGTACTAGCATCTGGAAGTTCCGTTGTGGTTTTGGAATCTAGAAACATACGGTTTATTTCACAAAACAAAAACAAATAAACTCAATGCAGAAACTCTTCAGTCAACAAATCTATGAAAAAAATTATGATTTAATGATGAATATCGATTGTATGGGTTAAGTTAGTTTTTCGATGTGAGATATATCAAATAATCAAAAAGTTTCCAATATTTATAAAATCTAAAAACTATTATACCTACATATATTAGATAATATGATTATAAATGATTACATCATCACGCAATACATAATATACAAAAATTCCTGTAAATCTCGAATTGCTCAGCTGTGTGATGATGGTGATGATGAAAAGAAAAAACCTGTGTAAATGTTAATAAGAAGCATGTGAGTTTAATCAAGATATCGTTTTTCGAAGTTACCGGCAATAGTTGAATAATTCTTGATAATATTTATTTCACTACAAATAAAAATGTTTTCTTTGGAATGATAATGATAATTATTTCGTAAATAAAAGGTATAAGTTAGATCTATTTTAACAAATAATTCTAGATCACAAAATAAAAATTAACTGATTTACGAATAGATAAAGCGATAGTATCAATATGTGGATATTATGAAATATTATTTTATTATGAAAAAACATTATCAAACCATAAAGTGCGATGTGCTATGAACTCTGTTAATTGAAAACCTGATAAAGTCTAATTGAATTAAAACACTGATGGGCATATTGTTCTAATGAGGAATGAAAATATGATTATTAAATGTTAGGGTTCAAATATACATCTATTTAAACTATACTTATATTCAATTTCGTTTTGAGAATATTTTTTAATCAATGCTTCCCGTTTCAAAACTTCTTGTAATTTGCGACTTGCACCACTGAACGAAAAAATAAATATTTCCATGTATTGGTCACTAGATGGCAGTGTTCTGACCATTTAACCGCATTATAAGCGCTATCTATGTTAATTTTTGGGAAGTATTTTTGGAAGTGCAAATGACAAATTTCAAACTCATCTGAATTCACTTTACCTTCATGCGCACTTTAAGCGCTATCTATCATATCACTTGTTATTTTAATGACAAAAAACTCGTATAGGAAACAAATATGGAAAATAGAAATTGGAAAAACCTTCGTTCATAGCAAACCAATGTTTGGTGAACCCGCAAATCACGTTAGGGTTAAAGAGATACAATTTGCAGTAACAAGTGAATTATTATAACAATTATAGAAATTAATTACAAATTCATCAACAAATCATTTTTGAAATATACTTAGCTTTGTAGGCGCTGCATCCAATCCGTTTCGTCAACCCATTTGATTTGTCTCGGTTGAAACTGTATGGTAACCTCGTAACGCTAAGCACAAGTAACGCTTATTTTAGCCAATAACACAAACCTCTCTGAGAGACATCAGCGCCTCATTTTTTCAAGCGAACATTTCTGGAAGCTGAGGCACATTTCACAGTCGCGTCATCAAAAAAACCAAACTTTGGGAGTTTAAATCACAAATTCCGCGTTAGCCACCATATTCTAGATCAAAACTTTGCACTGATTAGCATAACGACCACTTCACTCATCGATTAAACGTGAACACTAGATTTTAAAACCGCCCGAAAGCTAAGAATTTCACTTAAGATTTGCTACGAAAAGAATCACGTTGGATACAAGCCAGTGCTCCCACACCTTCATTTTCAAAATAATCATTCTTCTTATGAATTAAAAATTGGCTTCAAAAAAATTTTCAAACAGTCTAGTTTCTGAATTTGAAATAAATGTTTTCAAAACACAGATTTAAAGAAATAAATTAATTAGAGTTCTAAAATAAATTTACGATCAGGTTAAAAATTCACCACGATCAATTGTTAGGAAAATGATAATAATTATTATTTGTCAATCATTTTAATTTACATTTTTTTTTCTTCATTTTCAACTGGAGGGTTAAATGAAAAATTCCGATGTTTTGTTATGGATTTCAAAAAAAAATCAAGATTAAAAATGTGATTGTGTGATTTTGAAAAAAGTTAAACGATTATGTTTTAAGAACACCAAAAACTCAGAATTGAAAAATATTCGCAAACTTATCAAAAATATTTCTGAAAACTTAAACAGTTAGATTCAGTTAATTTATTTAAAAATTGAAAAAAAAACTGTACTACAAAAAAAGTTAATTTGATTAAAAATTTTATCAAAATTTTAAGATTAAAAAGGAAAGTTTTTTTCCATTTCAGATGGATTTTTTCAATAATCACGTCGAACCATTATACAAACTGATTTACAGAATTTAATTGACAACTCAAGGGAGAAGTATTTCGGTACTTATGTTTTTATTATTGATTTACAAGATTTTGGAGTCTTGAACTCGAATCTTGTGTCAAATTTGGACTTTCACAATTAGTTTTGGTAAAATGAAGTTTAAAATTTGTCATCAATCTACCCCAAATATGTATGGAAAATTTAAAACCTATGAAACGGTATACGCTGCAGGCTAAAATTGAACCTAGGCCTGGTACAAGATATCATGATAAATTTGGGCCAAATCTGATTACGGGAAGAAGTTTCTCAAAGAGCCTGAAGTTTGTTTAGGATTTTAAGACATTTTGTTTGGGAGAAACATTAAAACGAGGTTTTCAACAAAAATTTTAATTCCCTTCGGCTGATTTCTTTTGAATATAGTTTTTCTTAAACTATGACAAATATTCCATCCGACAACTGCATTTCGATAAAAGTTATCATAAAAATGTTATAGGGCTTCAAAAAAAACTAACTTTTATGAGAGTGGTATTCATCATTGTTAATGATTCGGGGTGGTCAAGATTATTGTCACCTTGTTAACAGAGATGAATACCACCGTTGAAAAAAATTTCACCGTTTTTGAAGCCTAATTTCTTCTTTATCTTAACTCTATTCAAAATCCACTCTACGGATGGAATAATTGTCAAAGTTTATGCTTTAGGAAAAACTGTATTCATAAGAAATCGACCGAAGAAAAGTAAAGTTATTGATGAATAACTGGTGTTTCATGCTTTTTCCGAAAAATATGTCTCCAAATACTATACAAACTTCAGGCTCGTTGAGCAACCCCTTCCCGTGATCAGATTTGGCCCAAATTTTACGTGATATCTTGTACTAGGCATAGGATTAATTTAAGTCTGCAGCGCATAACTCTTTTTTTTAAAGTCAGGTCATTTGGGGCTCTCTAGATGACTGATTAAAATATTATTTGTTACAAGTATTTTTGACATTACTCCAGAAAGTAAAAAAAAACTTGAATTAAACTTGATGATTTTTTTTTTAATCCTGCAAAACGATGAGGCTTGTGCTTTAAAAAATATGTATCTTAAATTCAATTTGGTTTAAAACCTCTATTAAAATTCGTTGAAGGAGGAAAAGTAAACAAATAGAAAACTCCTATAACAAAAAGCTATGGTGCAGAACTCAAAATAATTTCAAGTCTTGATTTAAAAGTTTTATTTTTAAATGTTATGTTTTTGTTTAAAGTATTTTCAAAAGTTATTTCAATATCAAAAGCTGATAGAAAAATTGAAAAATTGCAGATTGAAATTTGAAAAAAAAGTCAAAAATAAAACATCAAACATCGAAAAAGGGTCGACATAAACCTAATTGAAATGTGCACTCAGGGGAATTTAAAGGATGCGCAATTGATTTCTAGTATCAAATTTGTGGTCAGGGCTCGACAAAAGGGGTCATCCATTCAACACAAATCTCGCGTGAGCTTTCATTACATCGTATGAAACAAAATGTAAACAAACAGTTTTAAAACGAAAAAATACTAAAACTGACATAAACTAATCGCAACTTCATTTCATTTAGAATATTTGTAGCCTGGAAAACGTATTCTATGTGTGAAATACAAATTTTAAAGTTGTTTTGATAACTTTTGCAGCAGTTTTCTGTGAGTTTTTAAGATGTTTCATACGACACAATAAAAGCTCACGCGAGAAACTCTGTATTGACAATATTGGTGTTATTATACATTTCATTGATTCGAGGAGCGAATAATTGGATCAGGAGCCAACAAAAGGAGTCGTCCATAGAAACTGTTTTCTGATTTTATGATATGTACTGTATTATGCATCATTTTGAGATAAAAATTGGTACACGGAAGTTAACAGGGACGGGCCATCGGTTTCAGGCGTCCAGTTAAGTATGAGGGGTCGGAAAAGAGGTCGTCCATATTGATCGCTCACTTTATTTGAGATATTGTCGTGGTTTTGCATCGACTTTTATGAAAATTTGGACATATGAATTTTCAAGCACGAACCATCTTTTTTCAGATGTCAAATTTAGGGAGAAGGGAAGGTTCAATGTGCAATAATCACGTTATTAAGCATCGGATTGAAACAAAAATTCATATACGAAAGTTTCGCAAGACGAGAACTCGTTTCCGATTTCGAACTTTGTATCATAAGGGGGATGGCAAAATCGTTTTAAAATGCATCGCAATAATCATTCAAACACAACCTCCTCATTACATATATGATATTAGAAGCGAAACGAAGTTCATAGTGAGTTAGTTTGTATTTTATGAAAACCGTCGAAAACACTTTAATTACCATTAATTACAATAGATTACAAAATTTAAAAAATCGTTTACATCATTGAGCGAAAAATGAATGTTTGTCTGCTTGTCTGTTCCATATAGACTCGAAAACAACTGAACCGATAAAAATTGGTTAAAATCCCAGACAAATAAACAAACAAACATAAACATGAATCAATGTGAAATTTTGTATATAAGAATTTCTGGGATCGGAGATGGTTTTTAAAGTACTTTCCAATCGCTGCTACTTAAAGAAAAGAGGGCTCCCAAACAATATTACTTAAAATATGACCCAATCCTAACAATTTTCGGAAACAATTGAACCGATCAACGTGCAATTAGGTGTATAGCCTTTTTCAAGAGCGAAAACAGTTTCTAAAATATTTTCAAACCTGTCGGAATCCAAAAAGAGGGGGCTCATACAAAACTATCGAAAATTCGACACAATTCGAACAATTTTCAGAAACTACTGAACTAATCTACGTGAAGTTTTCTATGTAGCCGTTTTCAAGACCGAGAACGGTTTCTATAACTCTTTAAACCCCCTTTAAATGCAGGGGTCTCCCATACAAAATTAATAAAAATATGACACAATACGAACAAGTTTTAGAAACTACTTAACCGATCAACGTGAAATATGATGAGCAGCCGTTTTCAAGACCAGGAATGGTTTCGATGATATTTTCAAGCCCCTTAGAATCCAAAAAGGGGGGAGGGCTGCCATATAAAATTAACAAAAAATTGTCAAAATTTCAACAATCATCTATGGATTGTTAAAAATTGATAAACGTAAGCGTTTTGACATAGTGGGATGATTTACTGAATGGGCAAATAAGATTTTACAAAATCAGATGATATTTTGTTTTGATAGACACTTCCAATTTTTATTATTGAAGACTCTCATATTCAATAAATGGAGCATTCATATTACTATCAAAACCAACGTCTTAGTGTTTTAACTAAATTTGGCACACAATTTTCTTGTATCTTATACTCCTCTCGCATCAAAAAGTATGTTAAGTTGTATTGAAAATCCCTCCTATTTTTTCTAAAAAGAGTGGCTCCTTCAACCTTCAAATTACATTGCGACTCAAGACAATCGAGAAGCTAAGGTACCATGAAATTTATTCTCATTTTAATAGCGAAGAAATTTTATCAAAATGAAAAATTATTTCAATTACTATTACGAATTACGAACTAGATTTTTTCCATGGAAGGGATAGCAAAGCACATCGGGTCAGCTAGTTAGATATAAAATCGTGCGCAGAGTCCAAAAATGAAATTCAGAAAAATCTCAGTAGGAAAATTTTGGAGTTATTTGAAAAATTAATAACCTAAAATAATAAAAAGTACCTACTTTTACTAAGACTTTAAATATCTCGGGATTGTACAAGATTAATTCGAAATCTCTTTTTTGCATAATGAAGGTGTATAAATTTGCTATCGATTATTTTAACTTACATTTGACGTATGATGAACTTTTTTGTTTGACTGATTTATGTTAGAAAAAATAATAAAAATTTCATTTTTTTAGAGTAAATTTTGTATCATCGACAGTTCTAGATTCGATGACAACAATTTAAAAAATTGATTATCTATGGACCTAAAAGATTTCAAGTGGTTACCGTCAACTGGGGCAACATGCAACAATTTTCAACTTCAATAGCTTCTAAAATCTTAATGCTTACAGATTATCATTCCTCTTGTACATCAAAAGTTTTAAGGTTTAGGGGACACCAAACTGACGTAGTCAGAAAAATTATTGCGTTTACCATTTTCTTCTAAATTTTCAAAAACATACGATTTCCACCCTACTAAGAAAAAGGGGTAAGTTGCAACAAACTCTGTAATTAATGAAAAACCGAATGAAAACGTTTAAAAATTTATAGTCTTTGATACAGTTGTGATGTCATAACGCATAATGCACCATTTGCAGTAATGTTTGGTGTTGTTCAAATTAAATTTTCCATTTTTTTTTGTGAAAATTTTTTTAAGACAAAAGTGTTAATCTGCTGCGTACATTTAGGGGTAAAAAATTCTACAAAATAATCTTTTAGCTTAAATCATGAACATAATTCTTAGGATGGATGAAATTTTAATGTTAACACACGCATAATGCAAAACAATCACATCCCAGCAAATGGAAACACAATTTATGAGATTTAGTTCTGATTTGCATTTTGTTGCATTTTGCCCCAGACAGCTAACTGAGTAATAAAAATATTTGTTTAAAAAAATTTAGTGATTATTCGAAAAATATTTATACACCAACAGTGTTGGTATAGGATAATGAAAGCAATATAAAGTTTGTAGGTGATATCATTAAGCCAATCCGTCATACTAGGCAAAGTTTTTTACGACACCGAAAAATGTAAAATTCTGTACATTTATTGCTCGATTTTTTAAATTTTTTATGACAATCAAAACCTGAAAAAAACTTCTTCACGATGTTAAAATCTATGTCATCATCAATTTGTAATCATTGAATGATAACTTTATTACAGTATATTGAAAAATCGGTCGAAGGGGAACTGCTCGTATATTGGCGGAATCTTTTAATGATTTTCAAAAGGTTTTAAATTATTTGAATAATAAAAAACACCAATTTTTTACGTACGACAGTAGAAGTGATCGTCCATTTAAAGTTGTACTTCGTGGTCTCACTGGCGATCAGACACCGGATGAGATCACAACTGAATTAAATTCTTTGTTAGGTTTTTCTCCAATTCAAGTAATTCAAATGAGGAAAAGAACCAACACGAATAATACCAGTAGTGTTGGTTTTGCTCCTGAACTTTATTTGATCCATTTTAAAAAGGATCAGGTTAATAATTTGAAAATTTTGGAAAAGGCTCGTCTTATGTTTCATTGTCGAGTCAAATTTGAACCTTTTCGTAAATCCCATACCAATTTTTTACAAAATATTACGCAATGTCGTCGTTGTCAAGCTTTTTGTCATGGCACTAAAAATTGTAGAATGAATGCCAGATGCATGTTTTGCGGCTCATTCGATCATGAAAAATCTAAATGCCTTTTTGGTGGTGATAAGCCAAAAACAGAATTTTTTAAGTGTGCGAATTGCGCAGGTAATCATTCCTCGAATTCTCTAGATTGTCCCGTTAGGGCAAAAATTGTTGCTTCTAGGAAAAACCCCAAAGTTTCCAGAAAAGTTTCTTCTCCTCCTTCCTCTTTTTCGTCTACACACGTCAGACCGGCAAACAACCTGCCTGTTCGCAGTCAGCCTCGGCCTACATTGGAATCACAGCTGGGTAATACCCGAAGTGATTTTAATGTTACCTGGGCTGATTCTGCGCCCCAGACTCGTTGTTTATCGTTCTCAGAGGTGGTTGAAAATGGGTTTCCCTCTTCAGGCATAACTAATAAAAATGGGAAAAAACCAAGTCTCAACGTTCATGCGAAGGCTTGGGAAAATCCCCGAAATTCAAATACTTTTTCTTCTCCTTCCTCTTCTGATTCTAACAATTTTGTTGATTTGGGTGAGATTACTGAGGAAAAATTAAAATTTTTGCATCAAAATTTAATGGAAATGATGCAACTTATGTTGAAAGCAAATTCAATGTTTGAAGCTTTCCAAACTTCTTTTAATTATGCTAACAAAATTATTATGACTTTACGATTCCCTCATGGATCCAAATAGATGTGTTGAGGATTCAGGGGGTAGCTTACCGGGTTCAAATTAGATCGGAGGCTTTACCATTTGCTGCTTCCGTGACACAGCAATGAACAGCAACAGCAGCGGGTACACCTCGGGTGAGCCAATCAATTAGCGCTTTGTTCGCAGCTTCTCCACTGCCGACGGGTCAGGAGGAAGGTTTTGTTGTGCACTTAATCGGTCCACAATTCGTCGCACAGCACAATATTTGTCGTTACGGGTTTCGGATGCGATTTGGAAACGCAAATATACACCGAATTTCACGAATAAAACAATACTTTATTAATTTACTCGACCGACGGAACAAACAACACGGAGACGATGTTGCTGCCACGAGAATTTATTTTGACTGGTTTATGCTGACTTGTTGTTGTTGTTGTATCAGCTGGTTGGTGAGTTACCGTTTCAAAACAATTCATCCGGTAACTCACTGCTATGCTATTTCTTACACTAGGATGGTTCAATTTTTTACGTTTGACATTTAACAAAAAATAATTATAGAAATTTTACACTAACTATAAACTAGAGATTTTTGACTTCTGTAACGATGTTTCGTGTTACTTTTCTTAACATTATTTGGAAAAGTATTGATTTTAGGTTTGGTAATAAACATTCCGGCCACCTTGAAATGGCACGGACATTTCAACACTGCTTCGATATTATTGAGGAGCCTTCATCGATTTCCTTCATCTTCGACTGCGTGGACCAACAGGACGCATCATGGCACCAGGAGAGCAGGAGGAGCGATTGGTACTGGGCGGTACGGACACCATCTGGAGCTTTGCTTTCTGGAACAAAGAGGAACCCAGTAGACCAACAAACATAAAATAAAATGATTGGAACCGCAATCACCTGGTGCTAATGGTTTTCATACAGGAGCTAACTTAGAGTGTAGCTCTACTCATATAAGCTGCGACCACCGACTACTGCTATCAATAAGCCAGTGCTAGGAATCCGATGGGAGGAGATGTCCACCACACGAAGCCGGAAATGATGAAGTGCGACCACACTTGGAGCGTTGATTTCTGCGGAGCAAGAAGGAACCCAGTAGCCCAACAAACAAAATAAGGGGGTATTGGAATGGCAATCACCTGATTTTCAAAATTGATATACAGGAGCTAACTTAGAGTGTAGCTCTACTCATTCAGGCTGCAATCTGCGACTACTGGTTCTGGGAGGTCCGCAATATACAGGCGGAGACGACGACAAGTGGTTCTGGGAAGCAAAAGGGAACCAAGTAGACCAACAAACAACGTTTAAAAATATTGGAACCGCAATCACCTGATCCATGAAATTTCGTACAGGAGCTGTCTTAGAGTGCAGCTCTACTCATTGGTTGTTTTCAGGAACTGCGGTGACCGGTTCTCCAACGGGCTGCTCATCAGCTGGATTGGGTTCGGGTTGTTCTGGTACGGGTAACAGAGCAAGTTTGTTGACACACCTGGAAACGACATCTCGCTTCGCAGTGCGTAAGGTGACCACTCGTACGACGCCGTCTTTCCCAGGATGAACGGCTGTGATGATCCCTAGTGGCCATTGGGCTGGCGGAAGCAGATCGTCTTGGATGATCACCATTTGGTTGGGCTGGATTACAGTTGATGGTCTACGGTGCTTGGTGGCTCGGGCTTGAAGCTGCTGCAGATATTCTGGGTACCATCTACGCCAGATTCGTTGGAACCGTTTCTGCGTGAGCTTCCAATGCGACAGTTGATTGTCCGGAACAGTTGCGACGTCTTCTTCGGGTGGAGATCGCAGGCTTTCACCGACAAGGAAATGTCCAGGTGTCAGGGCTTCCAACTCGTCGGATTCGGTTGGCATCGGAATCAAGGGTCTGGAGTTCAGACACATCTCCACCTCGGCTAGTAACGTCGTCATGTCTTCGTAGGAAATGTTGGAGTGGCCTATTTCTCTCAATAGATGGTGCTTCGCTGATTTCACTGCTGCTTCCCATAGACCTCCGAAATGGGGCGATCGAGGTGGTATGAAATGCCACGCAACTCCAGATTCTGCACACCAATCCAGGATGTTCTTGCGTCCTCCGTGTTCGGTTTTCAGCATCTGGTAAATTCTGTGCAACTCGTTGTTTGCACCTCGGAACGCAGTGCCATTGTCGCTGTGGATCTCGTGGGGAAAGTTTCGGCGGGCAGAAAATCGGCGAAGAGCAGCGATGAAGGCCGGCGTGGAGAGATCAGACACCAACTCGATGTGAACGGCACGTGTGGTAAAGCAAACGAAGATGCAAACGTATGCCTTCGTTGGGCCTCGGTTACGGACGAGAGACTTGATGTAAACTGGTCCGCAATAGTCCACACCAGAAACGGCAAACGGTCTTCGGGGCGCAACACGAGACGTAGGCAAATCTGCGATGCTTTGCTGGATCATCTTTGGTCTGCATCGGAAACATTTGTGGCACTCATGGAATGTGCGGCGCACTAGATTGCGTCCACCAATGATCCAGTACTTTTGACGGATCGTGGCGAGCATTAGTTGTGGGCCGGCGTGAATTAAATTCTCATGATAATACTTCGCCAACAGGTTTGAAAGCGGGTGTTTCGCGAGCAGAACAACTTGATGTTTCGTAGCTTCCGGAACGGTTGCGTTGGCCAGAACTCCTCTAATCCGAATGACTCCATCTGATTCTAGTTTTGTACGGATGTACTTCAACTGCGATGAAGACGGAAGACGACCGGACGATGCTAGGGTGGCTAATTCCTCAGGAAAACACTGTTTCTGGGCAAGACGACACAGTGTCAAATCTGCTTCTTGCAGATCGGCGGTGGTAAGTGCTTGGAATGGGTCAATTTTCGTCTTCCGTGCAGCAGCTTTCAACAAGCGGAAGTATCGCATGCAGTGAGCGATGGAGCGCCTGAGTTTTTGGTAACTGGAGTACATTCCGAAGATACGATCTGCAAACTCGTCATCCTTCACGACAGCTGGAAGCGCGGCAACTGGAACTCTCATTTCACTCGTCGAACTGGTTTGGCAGGCTGACAACTCGGTTCGTGGCCACTGCGAAGGCGGTAACTGGAGCCATGGAGATCCAGTCCACCAAAGCGGATGATTGACGAGCTCAGGCGGACTTATTCCACGGGACAGAACATCGGCTGGATTCGATTCTCCGCGAACATGCATCCACAAATCTACATCGGTCGAATTCTGGATCTTAGACACTCGGTTGGCCACAAATGTCTTCCAGCGATTGGGCGGTGATTGTAGCCACTGAAGAACCGTCGAGGAATCAGTCCAGAAGAACACTTCGGCAGGCAACTTGAGAGCACGGTTGACCTTCTCGGATAGGCTGACAGACAGAACGGCTCCACAAAGTTCCAAACGGGCAATGCTATGGTGGCTCTTCAGCGGTGCGACCTTCGACTTCGATGTCAGCAATATGACACGGACGACTCCATTACATTCGGACCGAATGTAGCAGCAGCTGCCGTAGGCCTTCTCCGACGCATCCGAAAAGAAATGCAACTGAAAGGATGTGGCATTGGCGGAAGACACGTATCGAGGAACTTGGATCGTGGCGATGGTATCCAGCGTGCTATGAAACTCCTTCCAATCGGCCTGGTACGACGCTGGTAGTGGGCGATCCCATTCGAAAGATTCTCCGTTCTCTGTTCGAAGTCCCCACAAACGCTGCATGAACAGTTTGGCGACGGTAATAATCGGTCCAACCAAACCGAGTGGATCGAAGATCTGGGCGATGTACGACATTATCTTGCGCTTTGTGAGAACTGGAGCTGGCAGGGGCAATTGGACTCGAAAACGTAGAACGTCAGACCTTGTTTCCCAAACAAGTCCGAGCGTAGAGACAGCCTGATCGTCCTGCAGGCTGTGGATTGCGGATACGGCTAAATCTTCTGGAGGAATACCTCGAAGCGCTTCAGGAACATTGGATGCCCATTTCTTGAGTGGTAAACCGGCAGAAGCAGCTAGAGCGGATGCTTCTCGGCGGAGTTGAACGGCGGATTCGACATCTTCGGCACCAGTCAAACAGTCGTCAACGTAGAAGTCGTTCTTGAAAACTGGGGTGGCAACAGGAAAACGACTGACTTCATCCTCAGCGAGACGTTGTAAAGCGCGCGTGGCCAAAAATGGTGCTGAAGCGAAACCGTACGTCACAGTCTGCAGCTCAAACGTTGCGAGAGGCTCTTCAGGACTTTGGCGCCAGAGAATGCGTTGGTACGTACAGTCGTCTAGGTGCAGTTGTATTTGGCGGTACATCTTTTCAATGTCGGCTACGAGTGCGATTGGGTGGGTTCGGAAGCGCATAATGATCGACAGTAGATCGTCCTGGATAGTAGGTCCCACCAACTGCATATCGTTGATGGAGTAACCGGTTGATGTCTTGCACGAAGCGTCAAAAACAACACGGACTTTGGTGCTTGTGCTTGACTCCTTGAAGACTGGATGATGTGGTAGATAGCAGTGGGGGACAGAGTCGTCTACTGGATCAGTCAACTTAATCATATGGCCCAAACGTTCGTAGTCGGCCATGAAACAAACGTAGGCTTCTCGAGTGGCAGGATCTCGCTTAAGTCTCCTCTCTAGACTTTGGAAGCGGCGCTCGGCGATGGATCTTGATTCACCAACACGTACCAGGGGGTCACTAGTGAGTGGCAATCTAACTACGAAACGACCGGACGAATCGCGAGTGGTGGTAGCACTGAACACTTCTTCACACTTTGTTTCTTCAGCTGACAGAGCTTGGGACGGCAACAGAGATTCGAGTTCCCAGAACCTTTCGATGGATTGTTCTAGGTCTCGATCGATGGTCGTAAGATGGCATAACCGGGGTGTTACGGAGGAATTTATCGGAGCCGATCCGGATACAGCCCATCCAAAAACAGTCTCCACTAAAGTCGGCATCTCATTGCCGAGGGAAATCTTGCTGCCGCCGTGAAGTTCATGGTACACTTCTCCGCCAACGATGAGGTCAATGTCCGCAGGAATGAAAAAATGTGGATCAGCCAGGTCAACGTCGGGAATTTTCCAAGCAGCAACATCAATTCTCACTGTCGGTAGGCAAACTGTTGGCCTTTTGAGGATAAGGAAATCTAGCTTCGTGGCGTACTTTGTTACGGTTGAGCGAATCTTCGCTGTTAACTGGCGCTTGATCTGCTTGGATGATTCACCAATCCCTGAAACGGCAATGTCAACGGTAGAACGGCGGAGATCGAGAGTGTTGGCCAACTTCTTCGTCATGAAGCTGCACATGCTAGCGGAATCAAGGAGCGCCCGCGCCGGAATTTCCTTCCCCGTACTGTCAACCACCAGAAGCATTACTGTTTCTAACAAAACTGTACTGTTTGATGTCTGAACAGTCATACAGACTTGTTGGCTCGAAGATGATGGTTGCGGATCTGCATCTGGAGGAGCGGTACTGCGCTGCGGAGCTGGGAGTGGCGGCTTCGATGAAAGCGAAGTTGGTTTCGGAACCGAATTGAAGTTGGTGGACTTGATCGCATCATGGAGGAGAGAATGATGCTTTCCATTGCAGAAACGACAAGTGTGTCTGGAGGAACAGGATCGTGATAAATGGCCGGAATTGAAACAATTCCAACACAAACGATGGGATGTGACAACTTGCCGTCGGTTGTAGGGAGAAAAACTTGCGAATTGCCTACAGCGAAATAGATGGTGTCGTTCCGAACATACTACGCACACTGGTAAATCGGGTTTTGGATCAGACGCAACAGGATTGGCTACTAATCGGAACGCCTTCTTCGGTTGGGATCCCGTCATCCTCGCTGGAATCGCTTGTAGGTTGCGCTGCTCTTCTGAAACGATCGTCTTCAGCATCATCGCTCGAGAATACAAGAAATCGGTCAACTCTTGGTAAGTGATTTCTCTAAGGTCGCTCGTTTTCTCCTCCCAGGCTCGCAGAGTCGTTGGATCCAGCTTGTAGCACAGAAGATTCACTAGCGGTGTATCCCAGTAACCTACCGGCTCACCCAGTTTAGCCATGGCCTTCACATGGCGATCAAAGTCATCCGTCAATGCATGGAGATCCTTCGCAGATTCTTTTCTCAAAGGTTGGAGGTCGTACATTGCCCTGAAGAGCTGTCGTTTCAGGTACCGCTGGTTATCATACCGCTTCATCAACGCATCCCAAGTTATGATATAGTTGTCAGTCTCTACGTTCACGGACTCGAAAGGTTTCTTGGCATCGCCTTCTAAACTTTGTAGCAGGTACTGCAGCTTTGCAACCGCTGGAACATCTGGATTCGAGTGCACCATGGACTTGAACGTGTCTCGGAACGACAACCATCGCGAAAAATCACCATCGAACCTCGGTAGATCTATTTTGGGCAGACGTAGGTGAAACATAGCTGTGCTGGTTGGTACGGTCGGCTCTGCTGATGTAGAACTGCTCAACCTTTCCGGGATATTGTTCAACAGGAATGCTTTCACCTCACAAAACCTTTCCTCGATGGTCGATCTCTCAGCCAAACGCATTTCGAGCCGGTCTGGCCCATCCCACTTCTCGATGACGGTTTGCGTTTTCTGGAACTGGTCGTAGATCCGATCAACTAGATCTTGTCGAACTTGAAGGCGCCCAACATCTCGATCCACGTTGAACTCCCTCGTAAATCTTTCAACATCCGATAGATTTGTCAGAATGGCCTTGCGACGAATGATGGCATCCTCCACTCTTTCGTCTGACTTGGTTTTCGGCATGTTGGAATACACTGACACTCGCTACCACCACTATACGATAACGAAAACACAGCACAAAAAACGCAAACGAAATCCTTCCCGAACCGATGTACTGGTTTTTACACGACGGCGGAAGTGTAAACCAATCGTACGATTAAATCCTTCCCGTCGCGGATTTACACTTCTACACGACGAAGAATGATACAAATCGTACGATTAAATCCTTCCCGTCGCGGTGTATCAATCTTTGATTCGAAACGGAACCGAGAATTGTGTGTTAAATTCGACGCAAAAATCCTTCCCGACGCGACACACAATTCTTTCGCGAAGACTGCCACCCACTCACACCCAATCGCATATAATATCAATCAATCCAATATAGCCAATATAAGCCTCAGGTGCAAAAGGACTGAATTCGCCAGAAAAATTCCAAGTCCATAACTTTTCGCCAAAAAATTAATCAAATCTACTTTCCCAATTTTTGCTGACCGGTGTAAAACATCCACATAACAGCAGGTCAAAATTAGCAGCTGTTGACGGCTTTGTGATGTTGGCTTGGCTTGGTTTCTTTGTGCGCTTTTTTTGGCTCGTAAAACAATGTAAAGCAGTACAAAATGGCCCAACTTGATGCAGCCAGCGCGTTGAGTAAATAAAATGGTGTACTCACCGCTACCTTCCGTATGGGGAATTCCTCCGATCCGGCCGAAGGACCAATGTTGAGGATTCAGGGGGTAGCTTACCGGGTTCAAATTAGATCGGAGGCTTTACCATTTGCTGCTTCCGTGACACAGCAATGAACAGCAACAGCAGCGGGTACACCTCGGGTGAGCCAATCAATTAGCGCTTTGTTCGCAGCTTCTCCACTGCCGACGGGTCAGGAGGAAGGTTTTGTTGTGCACTTAATCGGTCCACAATTCGTCGCACAGCACAATATTTGTCGTTACGGGTTTCGGATGCGATTTGGAAACGCAAATATACACCGAATTTCACGAATAAAACAATACTTTATTAATTTACTCGACCGACGGAACAAACAACACGGAGACGATGTTGCTGCCACGAGAATTTATTTTGACTGGTTTATGCTGACTTGTTGTTGTTGTTGTATCAGCTGGTTGGTGAGTTACCGTTTCAAAACAATTCATCCGGTAACTCACTGCTATGCTATTTCTTACACTAGGATGGTTCAATTTTTTACGTTTGACATTTAACAAAAAATAATTATAGAAATTTTACACTAACTATAAACTAGAGATTTTTGACTTCTGTAACGATGTTTCGTGTTACTTTTCTTAACATTATTTGGAAAAGTATTGATTTTAGGTTTGGTAATAAACAAGATGTTTAAATATTATGAATTGGAATGCTAGATCTTTGCTGGCTAACCAAGATGAATTCTTTTTATTTTTGAAAACTCAAAACATACATATTGCTGCCATCACTGAAACTTTTTTAAAGCCAGACAATAACTTGAAAAGCAATGCTTTCTTTAAAATTTTACGAAATGATCGACTTGATCGACAAGGTGGGGGTGTAGCTATTGTCATCAATAGTCGTCTCAAATTTAGACTTCTTCCTTCCTTCAATACAAAAGTCTTAGAAACAATTGGAATTGAATTAGAAACTTCTATGGGGAAAATTATAATTGTTGCCGCATATTTGCCTTTTCAATGTAGCGGTGAACAGAAAAATTTTTTGAAGGGAGATTTACAAAAACTCACCAGAAATAAATCTAAATTTTTTATTATTGGTGACTTTAATGCAAAACACCGATCTTGGAATAATATTTCATCAAATTCAAATGGGAATATTTTGTTTAATGACTGCTCTGCAGGTTATTATACTGTTGAATATCCTAATGGGCATACTTGTTTTTCTTCAATTAGAAATCCCTCCACAATTGATTTGGTTCTAACGGATTTAGGCGAGCATTGTAGTCAATTAGTTACTCATGCGGACCTCGATTCAGACCACCTTCCAGTAACATTTTCTTTATCCCAAAGTCCCATTGAAAACCCTTTAAAATCAACTTTTAATTTTCAAAAGGCTAACTGGGAGCGATATATGAATTTTATTGAACGTAATCTAGATGTAAACGTTCCATTGAATTCAATAGAAGATATTGATTTGGCTGTAGAAAATTTGACAACTTCAATAGTCAATGCTAGAGCCGCTTCAATACCTAAAGTTAAACATAAATTTAATCAACCTTTAATTGATGATGATCTTCAGTTTTTGATACGACTGAAAAACATTCGTCGACGCCAATTTCAACGAACTAGGGATCCTTATTTGAAATTAATTTATTGCGACCTTCAAAAAGAGATCAAACGTCGTTTAAATTTCATCCGTAATGAAAATTTTGCTAAAGCAGTAGAGGACATAAAACCCTACTCAAAGCCATTTTGGAAATTAACTAAAATTCTAAAAAAACCCCAGAAGCCAATTCCTTCTTTGAAAGATGGGGATAAACTTCTTTTAACTAATTCAGAAAAAGCTCAAAAATTAGCCCAACAATTTGAGTCTGCTCATGATTTTAATGTAAACGTTGTTAGTCCAATTGATGCTCAAATTTCCCTAGAATTTGATGATATTCTTTCTAAGCAAATTGTGTTTGAAAGTTCTTGTGAGACAAATATTGATGAACTTAAATTGATTTTCAAAAAATTTAAAAATATGAAAGCCCCGGGGGAAGATGGGATTTTCTATATTCTTATTAAAAAGTTGCCTGAAAGCACTTTAAATTTTTTAGTTAAAATCTTCAATAAATGTTTTCACTTGGCTTATTTTCCCAATAAATGGAAAAATGCCAAAGTAACTCCAATTTTGAAACCTGGAAAAAGTGCTTCAGAGCCTTCAAGTTATCGACCAATTAGTTTGCTTCCTTCTTTAAGTAAACTATTTGAGAGAGTTATTTTGAATAGAATGATGATTCACATTAATCAGAATTCTATTTTCCCTGATGAACAATTTGGTTTTCGTCATGGACATTCTACTACACATCAACTTTTGAGTGTAACTAATATGATTAACGCTAGCAAATCCGAGGGTTATTCAACTGGTGTTGCTCTTCTTGATATTGAAAAAGCTTTTGACAGTGTTTGGCACAAAGGTTTAGTAGCTAAATTAGCTCGATTTGATTTTCCTGTATATCTCACCAAAATTATTCAAAATTATTTGACTAGCCGAACTTTGCAAGTAAGCTATCAAAATTCATGCTCTGAAAGGATACCCATTAGAGCTGGTGTCCCTCAGGGTAGTATACTTGGGCCTATTTTATACAATATTTTTACTTCTGATCTTCCTGATGTCCCAGAAGGAAAAGGTAGAAGATTATTTGCTGACGATACTTTGCTTTCAGCCAAAGGTCGAAATTTACGGGTGGTACGCAGTAGATTGCAACAAAATTTAAATTCCTTTTTGAATTACTTGAAAATGTGGAAAATTTCTCCTAACGCTTCCAAAACTCAACTTATTTTATTTCCCCATAAGCCAAGAGCAAATTTTTTAAAACCTAATGAAAATCATTCCATAACTTTTAATGGGGTTTCATTAGAATGGTCTGATCACGTGAAGTACTTGGGACTTACACTTGATCGGAATCTTACTTTTAAAAATCACATTGAAGATATTCAATCTAAGTGTAATAAATATACTAAATCTCTTTATTCTCTCATCAACAGGAAATCCAGGTTGTGTCTGCGAAACAAGATGTTAATCTACAAACAGGTATTCCGACCAGCGATAATGTATGCAGTTCCGATTTGGTCTAGCTGCTGCGCGACGAGGAAGAAAGCCATCCAGAGGATTCAGAACAAGGTTCTGAAAATGATTTTGCGGCTTCCACCTTGGCACAGCACCGAAGATCTTCATCGGATTGCGGGCATTGAATCGATCGAAGAGATGGCCAACAAAATCATCTCCAACTTCAGAGGCAAATCGATGCAGTCTTCCATCGCAGAGATTCGTTCTCTCTATAATTAGTTTTAATTTAGGATAGTTTTAGTTTTTAGTAGTAAGTTTAAAATATTTTTTGACATTACAGGATGTTCTCCTACATAAAAATACATGATTGCACTCAGCAAAATTAATTCAAATAAATAAATTATAGTGATTAATAAACTATAGGGCTCTGAAAGTTCATTATTGAACCGAACACCTAATTTAATGTATTAATGTAATATAAATGTAATGATGAATTGGTACTAATAAAGATATATTTAAAAAAAAAAAAAAAAAAAAAAAAAAAAACAGTATATTGAAATAAAAATTGAATGAGTGTTGTGGTATACAAATGTTGCATCTAACCCTGCTTTTGCATGTTGCCCCGTTTGACGGTATTGATTAAAATTGGTTGAAAATGAATGAAGTTGTTGAACTAAAACATTATGTTGTATATTTGAATAATTTAAAGAACCGAAGTGTGCTTAATAAAAAAATCCTTACAGCCTGCATAGTTAAGTGGTCTGCATTAGGTTATCCTAAATAACCATAGACTTTTGACCATAGCTGAGATCAAATGTTCCGCTACGATGCTTGGTTTGAACTTCGTGAGCATCCTAGAGTGGCTTCTTATACTTCTTAACCAGTTGAGCCAAAAAAAATTCAGAAAAAATCAACAGTTCATGAGTTATCAAATCGACAATGAAGAATTTCCAATGCGATTGTGCGAAATTATTATTATCATGTCTTTTTGCATCGTAAACATCTCAAACACACGTAAATTTGAAAATCTGAAAGATAGTCCTTTTTTTAACTAACGTAACGTTGCTAAATTTGTGCATATCCGAGCTCTAGTAACGTAGTTATCACCGAAACAAAGTATCCGGATACTAAATGATTAGTAACCCAATGATCAATTTTAGCTTGCAGTGAGCGTGATTTATCCTGTTTAATTGTTCCTTTAGACTAAGTATAATGCTGTTTGTTAAATTATTCAAAAATGCGATTTCTACTGTTTTAGTAAAAAAAACCGTAACTTCTTCAATTTTCAACCGATTTTTATAAATAACGACTTGATTTTTTTTAAATCAACATTCACGAACCATAGATAATTAGATTTATAAATGTTACCATCTAGTCTACAACTATCGATGAATCAAATTTCTCTCTAAAAAGTGTTTTTTTTTTATAATTTTGCCATAAAATCAATAATTTCAACAATTTTGTTGGTCATACGCAAATATGAAATTCAAAGTTTGGACATTAAAAAGATCGAAGACACCAAGACCAAGACCACCGTGACCAACCACCAAGACCAACAAAATCATCTCTTACTTAAGAGGCAAATTGAAGCAGTCTCCTATCGCAGATATCCGTTCTCTTTATAATTAGTTTTATTTTAGGATAGTTTTAAGTTTCAAATTTTTCTGATATTACAGGATGTTCTTTAATGTTAAAATACATGATTGTGCTCAGCTTATTTAGGTTTTATTAATGATTTTTAAGTATTTATTTAACTATAGGGTTATGAACAGTTCGTTAGTGAGCTGAACAACTAATTTGATATAATCATGCTATACAAATGTAATGATGGATTTATACAAATATACCCGATCAGGAGAGCATATCAAAATAATAACTCAAACCTATCTCACCAAGATATTAACATCTGATACAGTTCCCGATCAGGAGAGCATATCAAAATAATAACTCAAACGTATCTCACCAAGATATTTACACCTGATTCAGTTATAATTAATTACTCAAAATTTTCGATTTTATGTTTCTCCAATCTGAATTATATCTTATTCTGATTGACAAACTTGAATGGGGTTGAGCTCAAATTCAATGATCAAGATTTTTTCGGATTGTCCTTAAATAAAATGATTATATCTTATTTTGATATACGCACAACTTTTTCTGAAACACGGACATCGAAGTCAACGGCTCAAACCTTACATTAAAGAGTTTCGCTCAACAGATTCATAAAATTGAATCAAATTTCTGGGAAACCAAAAATGGGGCATGGTTTTATCGAATAATGTGGTTAATTGACCTTCCACTAGAAAATTTCTCGAAGCATTCATATCTTGATAAGTTATAATTTTGATATAATTTGTTCTGTCCAATATCAAACTATGCTATCTGAACGAGATATAATCTTGATAGGAGCATATCAAAAACTGATATAATTTAGCTATGATCGTATAGATTTTTTGATATAATTTGAGATATTTTAACATCCTACGAGTACTGAATTATAACTCATTTAGATAGAAAAAAATAAGTATCAAAATATCTCAATTTGATATAATTTTGTTTTTCCCTCGTGATCGGGTTACAATTAAGAACTCAAAATTTTCGGTTTTAAGTATCTCCAATCTGAATTATATCTTATTCTGATTGACAGACTTGAATAGGATTGAGCTTATTTTCAATTATGAAGATTTCTTTTTTCGAATTGTCTTAAAATTAAATGATCATATCTTATTTTGATATACGTACAACTTTTTATGAAACACGGACATCGAAGTCAACGGCCCAAACCGTACAATCATGAGTTTCGCTCAACAGATCCATTTATTGAATCCTATTTTTGGGAAACCAAAAATGGATCATGGTTTTAGCCAATAATGTGATTTATCGACATTCCATTAGAAAATTTTCTCGAAGCATTCATATCTTGATAAGTTATAATTTTGATATAATTTGTTCTGCCCAATATCAAACTATGCTATCTGAACGAGATATAATCTTGATAGGAGCATATCAAAAACTGATATAATTTAGCTATGATCGTATAGATTTTTTGATATAATTTGAGATATTTTAACATCCTACGAGTACTGAATAATAACTCATTAAGATAGAAAAAAATAGGTATCAAAATATCTCATTTTGATATAATTTTGTTTTTTTCCTTCTGATCGGGTATACATTCTTCTTCTTCTTCTTATTCTTCTTCTTACATCAAAATGGCCAAAACATGTAGGCATCCTGGAAAATGGAAACTTGCGTCTTTCATTTTTCTTTTCAGCGTATTATCTGTTACATATTCCTATGCATTGCAGATATTACTACGGCCAGGCCAACCATGTGATGAAAACCGCGAAAGATACAGGATACAGGGAAGGAACGAAGCGTGGAGATCCCTACCAAACGCTTTATATAATATTTTGAATATGGAAAGACCTAAATATGAATTTATGTCATTTGGGAAAGTATATATGGAACATTGATACATTAAATGCTGTTAAGCAATTAGGAAATGACGATACTTACCAACATTATACTCACCGCAATAATAATTAGAATATAGAATATTACATTTGGATTTCTGTAGATCAGCTATGACTTGAGCTAACTAAACTGAACTTATGTCCCAATCTCCTTATGAAAATCAATAATTTACCGTTATACAGAATGTTGAATAATTAAGGGATTTATCGATCGATGAATAAGAGTATATGTTGCAATGTTTTGATTTTCTGATCATTCCCTAAAATTTTAATGTTTGTTCTAAGTAATGAAACGGCAGATTGAGAAAATCATGAAGTAAAGCACCAGAAATTACAATTGAAACAATTTGCAATATTTTTGCACATTCCACAGTTAGAGATCTTTTACTTGCTGCTACAAGTCGGAACCTCTGAAGATAGAATTTATTAAAAAGGTCCCGTTTCTATCCAGCCCTAAGCTGTCATGAATCGAATTGACCACCCGCCAGAAGGTATTGGAAATGTGTTCCTAAAATTCGCACAATCATCTACGGATTTATTTCATAGAAAATCTAATATACTACGATTCGTCTTTAAATAATTAAAAAAAACTTTTACTAAAAACATTACAAACTACATTAAAAAAAAAGTTGAATAACTTTAACTAGAATGCGTAAACATGGAGATATGGTGAGATTGTAAATGGTTCAATAAAGTAATTTTTCATGATGTAGCAGCAAACAAACGCTTAAATAAATGAATTATGATTGAATTATGTCGATACATTAAAGCTTTCCTCGATATCATTTTCTTTTTGTTGTTGTTGCGGCAATAAATAAACGCCCAAATGTAGTCTTTGTTTTGCTTATTTTGAACGCCAATAAAATTTATGGTATAAAGTAATTAAGGATGAAACAAAATACTTAGCTAAAAATGCAGGTAATCGTGGCCTCCATCTCAAAATTTACAGTTAGGTATTTTGAATCCTTTGTCGGTCCGAAGGGCGCAGTGCGAGCCCCTCGTCTTCTTTCACACGGAATAATTTTAATTTGGCCAACAATAAAAACTCCAAATTTGTCTTCTTCTGGATCAAAATCACATAACACCGCTAAATCAATAAACCGATCACTATTTGGAAATGTTCTTTCGGTACATTTAAAAAAATTTCGATCTTTAAGAAAATTTTCGCGAACGATGAGAGAAAACAAACGCGTGCGGCTCCACCTTGCCAAACGCTAGCCTAAATTACACCAAAACTTTCACATTTTATTTTCACTTAAATAGCACAATTTATTGAACTTCTGTATGTGAGCGTTATTATTGTTGAAAGATGTCGGTCCAATTCCAAATTTCCGCCTATTTAAACCACTTTTGTGGGAAAAAATTATGAAATTTGCGAAAACGAGGAGCGCAAAAATTTTGCGTCATGTCTGAAGCACGGATTACTTTTCTTCTTCTGATCAAGTATACATTCTTTAGAAAAAAATTTAAAATTTATTCATTCAAAAAATAAAAAAAAAAGTTATGCAGTTTGATATATTTGAATCTTAGTACAAGTACTTTTTAATTTATTCAAAATTTCATATTTGAAGCAAAATTGAAAAAAAATCTACTGAGATTTTTTTTAAATTGATTTCACATTAGAAGTGATTTTCAGCAGTTATCTTCCAAAATGTGTCGATGTAGGTACCATTATACGGATTTTTATTCTCCAGGCGAGGTACATATGTTCAATAAGTTTCTGGGTTAAGAGAAGAAAAACTTGATCCTTACAAAAGCAACTCTATGGAATATAAGAAACTAGTTTAATATTATTCCGTGTGGAGTCTATGATATTCGTCTAAACATGTTCGGAAAAATTGAAAGGAGGTTGCAAACATACATTCAGGGGTTGAAGTGACGCGGTACATAAAAAATATCGATGCTATTTAATTAAGAATCCGAACTAAAATGAGAATCATGATATTATGGAATCGACCTTAATGAACATTTGTTCATCACTATCTTGTATATACCTCAATGAATCTCATAATGATCGTCGAAAAAGTTTCGGAAGAATAAGTCACGGTCACACCTTTAAAGTTTGTGTTTCACTTCAAGAAAAAGTTGTTGAAACTAGATTATGTTAGTTTTTGTACTTTCTGTAGTAAAGCAGATTGTTAACGTTATACTACTAAAATCTTCTCGTGAAACATTATGCAGTAATTAATGTTAATCTTGGATGCATAAAACTTTTAACCCTTGGTTTTTTAACACTGCAAAATAAAATATATTTATTTTTCTTATTAATTTCATAAAGAAAACATAGTTTTTGAAAACTGGGCGGCTCTGCTAAAAATTAAAAGGAAATTTAAAAGAATATCTCGGAGCAGCAAAAAAATACATTTATAAATTTGATATGATTGGTTCTATCGTTAATTCCGTTTTTAAATGAACGTCTTGCAACTCCCGCAAGGTTGAGCTATAGTAAAATAAAGAAAACAATTTATTGAAATCCGAAAATTTCACATTTTATCCCAATGCCATCGTAAAAATGATCATTGTTCTTAAAAGAGATAATTAATTTTCAAGCTTTGCTTTGAAATTTAAAATAACCCAATAATCATTTGTGTAATGAAGAGTTTTTTCTCAGCAGTTCAGAACCCAAAGGCTCAACTAGAAAACCTTAAATCAACAATCAATTCAACCAAAAGTCTTCCTCCCAGCCATACGCAACATTAGGTATATATGTAGTTGCCAATTCATTCATTGAAGTTCTTCAGGCAGTGCATTGCATTGTGTCATCAGTTTGCTTGCTTGCACAAAATCTCACAAGCTCGTATAAATATTCTATCGGTACTCAGTAATTTGGGAAACGCAAGCAAAAGAAAGCATGAAACAAATTATTCCCCCCGGCTTGGTCACAGTCGTTTCTATTGCACTTTCTTCCTTGGGAAGTTCGAAAATTCCCTAAAAGAAGTTTGGGGATCTGTAGAAGCAAATCCGTCGGGACGAAAGCGCTTTGAATTCGTCGGACCCGGTCCAATGTTGGCCGATGTTTGTCTTTGGATCTCCGGCGGCCGGAACAAAAATGCACGAAGGATAAGATTTATCTTCGGTATGCACTTTGTAGAAAAGATGTAGACCATAAAGTGGAATAGAACATAAATTTTGTTAATGGATGTTTCGGTTCATCAACAACGATTCTCTTGGTTGACTCTCCTTGGTTTTTCGGATAATGCTGCATGGTGGCGAGGGGGAGTTACTCTGCTGTTGAACCATGTCCGGCCAAAGTCAACCAACCGAATACCGACTGAAGCCTGCAGAGCTGACTTCAGGAACGCAGCTGACTAGCTTCTACAAAGCTGGAGGACGAAGAATCCTCAGGCGCGTATCCGATCTGATTTTCGAAGCGTTCGTTCCAGAGCAACGACTTTTTTTTTGCTCTCCACTTACCTACTTGACTGCAACATGCACATGAATCTGAAGTTGCTTTGCTTTTCAAAACACACACACCTACACCCACATCCACATCAACATGTAGCTCATCCAAGCGAATCAAGTTCCGGCAAAGGATTTCAAGTGCATAGAGCACTACACTAAACTTACAACCTCGGAACAGAGAACAGATATCTGGTTGCTCTTTGAAATTGGAATCTCATTCCAGCATCAGCGTTAGTGTTCTTGGGCATGCAAAAAAAGAAGACAGCCAGCTTCCGAATGTCGTATACCTTGCATGAAAAAAGCCGGAGATTTCACACAGTAGATGCACTGGACTAGGTTCAGTAGTAAAGAATTTCTAACCGATGCAATGGTGATGTCATCAACATCAACACCCTTCAAGATTGGCGGAGTATTTCAAAGTGGGACTCTATTTCAGTGGAAAACTAAGATTTGCATTTTCTAAACAAACCCGCAAATGCTTTTATCGGGATTTGTCCCTAATAATCAGGAAAAAATAATAAGGTGCTTTTTTTTAACATACCTTCCTTAGTTCAGAACACTGATTCCGTTTTTAAATGTTTGCCAGGTACTGAATCAAAAATGTGTACAGTAGAACTGCTTATTCAAGCTTCCGCATAATCCGAGCCACTATTTTTATACAAAGTTAATCTTCGATTGAGTTTTATCGTCTTATTATATTGTTTTTTCATCAAATTGACATTTCCGATGAGTTTAAAGTCTAAACTTGCAAAAAAAAACGTCGATTAAATAGCTTTACAAAATTCATACTTTAACCAAGCTATGCGCCTGAATGATATGCAAAATCAGAGTAAAAGGGTAGGGTTTTCAATTTACATATTTCATGTAATTATACTATTACAGACAAACAGACAGGACATTTAGAAAAAAATTGCCTATGATTTTTCGCGAATTCGATTACATTGCCATCCAGAGTCGATATTACCTACCAATCATTTATGTCTATCTATATATGAGGCCCTAGGAGCCAAAGGGGTATAAGTGCATAAAAGCTTAGTTTGAGAAAACGCGCTTTAAAGTTTTTGTGTTTGGCCATTTTTCGTATATTTTCCGAAAGTTTGTATTTTTCTTCGAAACGTAAATGTATCTGAATAAAATTCAAAAAATTTGAAAAAATCACCAAGTATAGCTTGAAATATGGAATATCAATTGGCATCATTTTCTCAAAATCGGTCATTTTTGCTTTTATACCCCTTTGGCTCTGAGGACATCATATATAAAAAGTAATTTCCGTTTGTTTGTTTGTTCGTTTGTATGTTTCTCTTCAATAGGCTCAGCCGCCTTAAGAGCTAGAGAGCTGAAATTCGGCATAAGTGCTGATTAAGACCAGGAATGATAGAAAATGTGAGGGGGGAAAAGAAAAAATAATCCGAAAAACAAATAAATTGGAATAAAATGCACGAAAACTTGCATGTAACAAAATTGCATAAAATATCCTTGCAAAAACCTATGAATAATGTAATTTTGTATCGAAAATTTCAATGAAATTAAGATTTCGAAAGGTGAAATAACTTCAATCTTTAAATATTTCTTTAATGTTCTTGTAATTTTTTGGATAAATTTGATTTTTTTTTTAGAAATTTACATAGAAAAACTTCAAGCTTAATTTTTCCCCTTTCGGGTTTTTTGGAAAGTTGGAAGGGGGAAAAACTTTTCTGCAAGCATACATATGCCTTAGACCGGATCAAACTCGACGATTAAAAAAACAGAATGATTTAAAATATAAATATTGTAGCTATAATAACTGAAGGTTATTTTCTGCTAGTTATTTGGAAAACCAGCCTTGTATTGCCTATACTTAAAACTGGATGTAATAGTCGGGAACCCAATTACTTGTGACCTAACACCCTTACTTGTTGCCCCTCCGATATCCTGGAACGAATGGTGAATCGCCATATTGTAACTATTTTTGAAGAGAATGCTCTGTTTGGCAAACGCCAGCACGCATTTCGCTGAAGATATGAAACAAGTACAGAGCAGACGAAGCTTTTTTTAACAATCACTACGTCGATATCGCATCGTTCAAACTATCAAAAGCATACAACCGTACATGGAAAAAATGAACAATATTTTCAGAAAATTAATGAAAGAATCAGTATCTGAGTATATCCAGACGAAAATTTGATTTTTGTGACGGGTCGTAGTATCAAAATCAATAGAAAGAAGCATCAAATAGCTGTGAACAAGATATCTGAATGGGCAAATATATGGGTTTTACGATGGCTCCAGAGAAAGGCGAACTAAAATGTATCCCTCAATAGTATGGCAAGAGAAATATTTAGATAAAACACTGAACTTCCCTTACCCAACACTGAGTAGGTTATTCGATTAGGGTACCGACGTTGGAACAATCACAAACCGAAAGTGAACTGGGACACGGATAAGATAAAGAATCCTTAAAGATTGATAAGTAATATTCTACAAGCAGCGATTCACAAAAACTTGCAGTTTTCGCGTCGTCACTCCATTCAGATTTTTGTTCGTAGAGAGATCTGGCGTGGGCGCAAACACAAATCGGGCTTTTCTGATCCGGGTTTCGGAATGCGAAATCTTCGAAGGCGAAATCTGATTACACTGAGGTTTTTTTTTACGCGGTATTTCGTCCCGCGTAAAAAAAAACCGCGTAAAAAAAAAAAAACCGCGTTAATTCGAAAATCCGCGTAAAAAAACCGCGTCAATTCGAAAATCCGCGTAAAAAAAACCTCGTTAATTCGAAAATCCATGAAAAAAAACCCCGAAATTCAAAATCCACGTAAAAAATCCATTTTAATTAAAAAATTCGCGCAAAAAAGCACGTTACTAAAATACGCGTAAGAATCATGATTATTTAAAAATTTACGTACAATGATAGATTATTTTTAAGATAAAAAACAAAATCAATTAGATTAATAGAATAGTAGAATATAGTGAGGCTTATTTGACAGTGTGGAATTCAGATCGTTTCATGTCTCATGTCTCAGGTCTCATGTCTTAGGTCTCATGTTCCATGTCTCAGGTCTCAGGTCTCATATCTCATGTCTCAGGGCTCATGTCTCAGGTCTCAGGTCTCATGTCTCAGGTCTCATGTCTCATGTCTCAGGTTTCAGGTCTCATGTCTCATGTCTCATGTCTCATGTCTCAGGTCTCATGTCTCATGTCTCAGGTCTCATGTCTCAGGTCTCATGTCTTAGGTCTCATGTCTCATGTCTCAGGTCTCATGTCTCATGTCTCATGTCTCAGGTCTCATGTCTCATGTCTCAGGTCTCATGTTTCAGGTCTTATGTCTTAGGTCTCATGTCTCATGTCTCAGGTCTCATGTCTCATGTCTCATGTCTCATTTCTCATGTCTCATGTCTCATGTCTCATGTCTCAGGTCTCAAGTCTCAGGTCTCATGTCTCATGTCTCATGTCTCAGATCTCGAGTCTCATATTTCAGATCTCAAATCTCAGGTCTCATGTCTCAGGTCTCAGGTCTCAAGTCTCAGGTCTCAGGTCACAGATCTTATGTATCACGTTCTTAGTCTCAGAGCTAAGATTTTCCCAACTACAAAAAGATTCTAAGTGTTTTCCTTTGAAAAAGTCTTAGAATGTTTTCTCTGAAAAACCGCGTTAATTCGAAAATCCGCGTAAAAAAAACCGCGCTAATTCGAAAATCCGCGTAAAAAAAACCGCGTTAATTCGAAAATCCGCGTAAAAAAAAACCGTGTTAATTGGAAAATCCGTGTAAAAAAAGCCGCGTAAAAAAACCGTGTAAAAAAAAACCGCGTAAAAAAAACCTCAGTGTACTAAGATACTGGAAGCACTTCACTTTCTCAACTTGTTGCTCAGCTACAACGGCGCTTCCGTGTTGACGCCATTAATGCGACTTTCCGCCGTCGCTTCGAGCTGTGGGTTTTGTTAGCCATCGCTATTTGTGAAGAGTTGTTCAAAATGCTCAGTCCAACGTTTGAGCTGATCTGTCCGATCTGTTAACAGCTGACCTGTCCGATCTTTCAGCGACATTCTTTCATTAGTCCTTGCATCACTAAGGCGGCGAGAAATGTCTTAAAGTAGGAATCGGACATCTTTATTAGCGGCGGCTCTTTCTCCCTCTTCGGCTAGGGAGTTTTTCCAGGCTCTTTTTCCTCTAGAGTGTCCATTTCCCGGCCATTTCTCTGTTCCCGGGAATCGGAAAATCTGGTGGCCTGTTTCTCGGGAATTCTCGGGATCCCAGGAAATATTCAAAAACATGTAAAATAGAGCACTACACTAAACTTACAACCTCGGAACAGAGAACAGATATCTGGTTGCTCTTTGAAATTGGAATCTCATTCCAGCATCAGCGTTAGTGTTCTTGGGCATGCAAAAAAAAAGAAGACAGCCAGCTTCCGAATGTCGTATACCTTGCACGAGAAAAGCCGGAGATTTCACACAGTAGATGCACTGGACTAGGTTCAGTAGTAAAGAATTTCTAACCAATGCAATGGTGATGTCATCAACATCAACACCCTTCAAGATTGGCGGAGTATTTCAAAGTGGGACTCTATTTCAGTGGACATAAGATTTGCATACTCTAAAGAAATCCGCAAACGTTTTTATCTAGTTTTCTCTAAATAATCCGAAAAATAACAAGGTACTTTTTTAACAAACCTTCCTAAGTTCAGAACATTGATTCCGTTTCTAAATGTTTGCCATGTACTGAATCAAAAATGTGTACAGTAGAACTGCTTATCCGAGCTTCCGCATACAAAATCAATTTTTAGTTGTGTTTCATCGGCTTAAAATATTCTTACGTTGTTTTATTGACATTTCCGATGAGTTTAAAGTTACGAACAGAGTGTGCTCAAGTGTTACAAAGTGAGCAAATTTATGAGGGTTTTCAAACTGTCATTTCAATAGTGAATAAAGGTTTTTTTGGGTCCGTTTCTTCTACAAGGTTATTTTTTTACGTTAGTAGATTCATATTTCGATAGTTTGTAAAAATCCAAACAACGATCTAGAAACAGTTCATTGAAATAAAATACATGTTTAATTCATCGCTTTATTGCACCTCACAAATAACATTATTTTGTCATGAATTTAAGTCCAAACCTTCTCCGTTTTTATTCACTAAAAATAAGTTGAGATATAACTAGCATAATAAGCATATGAGAACAAAACTAATTCTCTACCGAAACCACCTGAATCGTTCTGGTATGTAAACAAAGGTCAGAGGACCTAGAATGTGTTCTAATTTATTTACTTTAATAGTATTGAAAGCTTAGTCAGCCAAAAATGACAAATAAAGATTTTTAAGCTCAAAGATGCATGCAGTTCGAGTAAGCGAATTATTTAAATAATGTAAAACTGATCTTATTTCCGAACACTTAATAAGTTGCCGCCGACCGTGGCTTAGAGGATAGCGTTCAAGTCTTCTGAGCCAGAGGTCATGAGATCGATTCTCGGTCACGGCATGTATAGTACTCTTTCTGTGAGCTGGTGGTCCCAAGTAACAATTTAAGTTTTATTCCAACCTTAACAGTTCGCTTAAGACCATTTCCTAAAGCTACTTTATAAGCCAAAGCGCATTCTACGCATTAGCACAACTACTTTAAAGCTAACATATGGCCAAAAGGGCCCATTTTGTTAACGTTTTTAAAGCTAATTCTATACGCTATAATAGAACATCCAACAGAATAGTTTTATTCGACCTTATAGACATAGCTTTAAGAAACCTTTCAGAGCCCTCTTCAGACTATCCACAGCTCTTTTAAAACTACGTCGTGGAATCTGATAGGAATTTTACTGTGGGAGCTGTGAAATCTGATAGGAATTTTACTGTGGCAGCTGTGGAATCTAACAGAAATTTTACTGTGGGAGCTTTCTGTTCCGTGTTTTTTCTCGTTTTATCACTTACTCTCCCAAGCATTTGATGATAGGTAAAGATTCCATTTAAAATATTTTAAAAATATTCTCATTCTCATTTTCAATATATCTAAGCAAGAAACTTCCTGCAACCTCAGATTTCTGGTGAAGTATATACGAAATAGCATCAAAACTTAAGCGCGCCTCAAAGAAAATCAAGGTTGGCCATATTTTAAGCATTTTTTAAACAAAAAATTATAATTAAAGGAAAAAAATAAATTGGCTCAAAAGATGCAACTTTTGTTTTGCGTTGAAATTCATCACCTATACAACAAATAGTACCGCCAACATTGTCAAATTTGATGAAAATGTCTAGTTATTAGTATTAAAGTATTATTTCCAGCAACATGGCGTCAGTAATTTCGATTCAATTTCACAACCAACATGGCGTTCAGTAAATTAATATTGAAAATCTTAAGGCAGTTGTAAAACAGTGTTAAAATGGTTTTATGCCGGTTAGAAAAATGTGGTAATAAAACAATTTCAATCAACAGTTTTTAAATGGTTTTGAGAGACCTTGAATCACAGCTTCGTTTGACGTTTCTCTTAATGGAATACACGCTCATGATGGATTTATCCATTTTTGAGAAAGAGAAGTTTTTCGCAATAAATGAGAACATTTCGATTTGTTGCTTGGCAAAGGGCATTCATGCAACTTTTTGTTTTGTTTCCTTTTAACTATGAATAGAGGATGGTCAATTATCTTTAAATAACAAGTAGGTATTGCTATCAAATAATCTCAAACTGTTTTGGAATAGAACATTTTCTGTCATCAAAAACCTGGCATCAAAGCTAAATAATAACCCGCATAAATGAAGGTTATAATCAAATGATTTTTGAAGCGTAATAAAACATTTAGCAAACGATTATTGAAATTGTAAAAACATTGCCTGAATCGTGAATTCCGAAATGATTGAATTATGAATGTGTAGTTAGGTTATGTAAAACAGTTAAAAACTGTTAAAACAGTTGTATGGGAAAACAATTGGAAGCGATAAAACGATTCTTTAAAACGTCCTTCGGATGTTTTGCTTACTATTACCAGAACTGCATTACGCTTTAAATAAATCGTTATTTTCAATGATCGGCCAATGCTAGTGGTCTTCATTCTGAATATATCATCTGAAACTTGTTGAGGCTGATTTAGAATGAGCATTTTCGCTTCTGATGAAACTCAATTTCTCCGTCTTTGCTGAGTTGAAGCCGGTTTCTGCAGTCTTCTAGAAATTTTCACGGACGGTTGATCTGAAAATGGATGACGTAAATAAAGATCAACTTCGCATTGAGAGACAGAGATGGATAAATAAAACAAGTAGTTTAATAGGCATACTTGTAAATGAATTTTCTAATACAGTTATTCTTATCTTTGATTGATCGGCCTAGCGGTGAAAAGTGATGTCCTTTTTAGTAGGGACATCTAAAGATTATGAAATTTTTTATATAGATGGATAGAAGGTTAGAAGAAATGAAAGATGGTGAAAATGAGCGGGTAGAATTTGTCTAGAAGCATTACCATCACATACCAAATTTTTGTTCCTCACGAGCCTACTACTATGAAGTGGTAGATACAGATAGAGTTGCATCTACCACCACACATTAGTAGGCTTAGCGTGGTCCGCCCCACAAGCGAGAACTTGTAGTGCGGACGAACAAAAAGATGGTATGTGATCGCTCAGATAAGCTCCCTTTAACTCAGAAACGCATCTATCGATGTTTAAGTCTTCTCAGTTTGTTATCTTCGCATTCGTTACATGCGGGGTTTGCATGCGAAACGGTACGGTCGATAGTCTGATAGTGACCAACCACCGATGCTATGATGTCGTGTTTTTATTTCTTTTTGGCCAAAGTTATTTAATTTTATGAAGAGATTAACCACCGTAATTTTTGTTTGTTACTTTGATTGATCGGCCTAGCGGTGAAAAGTGGCGAATGCGAAGATAACAAACTGAGAAGCCTTAAACATCGATAGATGCGTTTCTGAGTTAAAGGGAGCTTATCTGAGCGATCACATACCATCTTTTTGTTCGTCCGCACTACAAGTTCTCGCTTGTGGGGCGGACCACGCTAAGCCTACTAATGTGTGGTGGTAGATGCAACTCTATCTATATCTACCACTTCATAGTAGTAGGCTCGTGAGGAACAAAAATTTGGTATGTGATGGTAATGCTTCTAGACAAATTCTACCCGCTCATTTTCACCATCTTTCATTTCTTCTAACCTTCTATCCATCTATATAAAAAATTTCATAATCTTTAGATGTCCCTACTAAAAAGGACATCACTTTTCACCGCTAGGCCGATCAATCAAAGTAACAAACAAAAATTACGGTGGTTAATCTCTTCATAAAGTTATTCTTATCGAAAAACCGTTTATTCACAGTAGGCACAGAGCGAATAATGATGTGGACTGATTTGCGGTTGTTTTGAAATATCAATGCGGATACAACAAAGTTGTTTTTATTTTTCAGATGAATTAGACTGTGTTAATTTATATCATTTTGATAGCACGCTTTTCTCAATTTTGAGTGATAATCCTTTCAAAACAGGTTATGCTATCTCAAAAAGAGGTAAAAAAGTTTAAGCGTGTATACGTTCTTCTCGATTGTCAAATCATCTGTCACTTAGTTTTATCATGCCTACATCCAATGTTCCAATAAAACAGTTTTTCAACTTGGCTTGAACGCTAGTTTTAAAAACGCATTGAGCGCATTATTAAAACTGGTAACAAAGCTCTAATAAAAACAGGAAAATATGTGTTTTATTGAATCTTTAGCAATACTTTTGCAACTTTTTTACAACACTCTTAAGATAGTGTTTTATTAAAGTTTTAGCAAAACTTTCAGGGCTCTTTTAAAACACACGATAAATGAAGCATTTCCTATGTTACAATAAAACCGTTTTAAAAATTGGATGCCATCGAAAAGTCTTCATAAAACAATATTTAAACTCAAAAAAGCCAATTGGCTTGATCTGTGTTACTTGGGGGTGTTAGCATTAGTTAGATGATAGCCATCATGTCCTTGAAAGATGTACGCTATAGTCTTAAGCAGAACTTAGACCTCTTCAAAGAAACATGAAGTTTCACTGAGATCCTATATCCCGACCAGACTTTGATGCCCAAATCGATAGCAAACTGAGACCAATAGGAGGTCTCAACAGCATGCTGAGAGCATTATTTGCTTTTGAACTTTCCACGATAGCAAAATAAGGCAACATTAGAGCCTCACATTGATAGCTAGCTGAGACCAAAATAAGGCAACAACAGCATAAATTAGTATGAAATTTATTCTGATTTTTAAAACATGCATCCAAAAGGTACCTTCTATTTGATTCAAGATCAACTTGACTTTAAATTAAAGTGCATGTGAAAAAAATGTGTACAGTTCATGTTGATATTAAAACGAGGTATAATTTGGGCATCAAAATGATTATTTTAGTTTTTAAAGACTTACGGTTTCGGATTCTTCTGGAAATTGTTTCTTTTGACCAGTTTAATCGTCCCGTCCCGGCTTGTTTCTGATTCCACCTTTAACCAAAGCGCATTATTTTTTTTTTCCTTGAAGTTCTCCCTGATATGGGGACCGCTAGGGCCAGCGTTGGCCCAACTTGCCATGCGCATTATTTTGATTTCGTTTCCTTTCGGTCAATTTTCATGATGATGGAATTCATGACAATTATTTTTGTCACATCAAGGCGGGTAAAGCCCACCCTGTGTCACATTTGTCATCAGAGGTGCTAGGTGGCCTGATTTATCAGGTATCAACTTTCCTGATTTTTGAAAATTTTCTGAATTATCTTGATTTTCAAAAAAAAGAAACCTAATAATCGAATTTGTAATTGAACTATGAGAACTTCGAACAAATTTGTAATAAAAAAAGTTCAACTGATGGTAATCTTGGAGCATGAATTAAAGAGTTTACAACACCTGTATTTCACTTTTAATTATGCAATCTAGGCAGAGCTGAATTTTGACAAAACCACCTGGAATCCCTGATCGTTACCATCATCATCATCATCATAATAGCTGTCATCATCGTCCATCGTACACGCTAAACGGTGACAACTAAAATTATGTTCGACGTAACCCTACAGTGTTGGCAGTTTATTTTAAGATGTCATCTGAGATTCATAAGGAAATATGAGTAGAGTCCCAGTTTGAGAAGTCGATTTACATACATGTCTATCAAAACTGGTTTACCGCGTTGAATCGAATTCCCTGTTTCGTATCGCATCGCATCATCGGAATTTCATTGAAGAATTTTAATTCGATATTTTGTGCGTTATTTGATTTGATGTGTGAAATTTATCTCAATTTAGGGTTTATCATACAGAATAAGTGGCATACATAAATTAATTTCCTAACGCAATATTGTTATTAAATGTTCAATGAAACAATATATCATCTTTAGATTGTAACCCATTGAAACCCATATGCCCATTCCAGCCGACCACTCCCATTCCCCTTGTTTATATTTTTCATTGTTTTCAAAAAAATTTCATGCTTTTTTCACTTTAAATTTTTACAAATTTGGTTTACTGATTTATAGAAAACGAGACATTTTTAAAACAAAAAAAGTGGCACCGTTACGTCGCGTCACGACTTCAATCATTCACAGAACAATCACTATTTCATCAAAGAAAAAAGCTTTTGAAATCTAAATGTAGCGCTTCAAAATATGAATCTATAGATATAACTTTTAGTTTTGTACGCAATCAATCATAACTTTTATACATAAGTTAATGAAAAAATGCTTTGCAATTCCGTGACGTTAACCTGGAACGGGTCATATTATGTTCGTATAGCTGATTTTTTTGAAAATGAATTAGTACGGGAAATTAAATTGAAAATTGGTCCAAATATGCAACATAAGCGTAACTGGCACCACTGAGGTAATGTGCTTCTGATTTGTTTTGTTTTGTTGCATGAAGAGTAGTTTTTTTTATGTATTTCGTTGTTCATCGTAAATTTTCCGAGAAAAAATGCCGTTCCTGTCCACAGACTTCCGCAGTGGAAGCTTCAAACACGAATCCTTTGCTTCACCGGTAAGGTTCTAAATTATCTTATTAATTTTGCGCTTATCCAAATGTTATCTGCCCTAACAAGCGATTTTTTTTTTGCCAACAAAATTGTTATGACAGCGGGCGCTCCTTAAACCAAGATCCGGAGATTCACCTAATTTCGGAGGAACACCACCAGAACCTAACAAACCTAAAATGGAAGTTTCCGGCTTGATGGAATTTGGTGCAATGAACATTCGACACCTCCTTCGTAGAGTCCTCTGCTAATCTTGGACGGCACCACCATCATCTTTACTCAAAAACCCACCTGATCGCCAAAAAGCCGGCCTTTATGAACAAATAATATGAAGTAGCACCTGCAACTTGTTCCGAAAACACACTCCGCAAGCATTAACATCATAAACCATTTATGGATCAATTGAAGCGTTGAGAACATTGATCTCAGGCTGGCATTATTTGGATCACAGTGATTTAAAAAGTTGTATGGGTAAGTGGATTCTTTTTAAAAATGTTATTCCATCAAAGAAATAACGGAACTCAAGTTCCCATTCAAGTTTTTTTTTCTCAAAGGATTCTAGCTTAAAGCTTCTAGTAACTTTCTTCATCCCAACCTCACAAATTTAAGGTTATATTTTGCAATTTGTTCTAGTGTCGAAAGAAACTTTTCTTTTTCTATCGATGGTTTTTAAATTGTTAGTAACTTTATTGAATTCTATAATCGATTTATATATTTTTTAATTCGTTTCAAATCAAATTAGAAAACTTCTATAAATTGTCCTCTGAATTGATAATTTGGTATTTAATACTTTTTGACAATTTCCAAGAACAAAATCGACAATTTGATCAATAACTTGAAACAAATTTTGAACGCCTTTCAATAGGCAATGCGAAAATCCTGATTTTGTTTTCGTGAGATAAATCGGGTTTGTTTTTCTCATCCATATCTGAACCGTCGCGACGGTTGTATATACAAAGGCTTCAAAAATGTGAGATCTCATTCTCGTTTCGTAATCATTTGCCATCGAACAGATAAGAAAATATAAATTCAGACGTTTAGTTCGATCATTAAATTCAAATAAACAAAGCGTTTGAAAGTCCTTCAATTTAGTCACAGATGTAAAACGCAAATGAAGAAATAATATGAGGATAACTTCCAAATAAAAATATGTTATCTCAGACCAGTGATTTCTTCAAGTTATCATTGTTTTCAATATATTTTTTTCATATTCAAATAAACAAATTGAAAGTTAAATTTTGAAAATTTTTATCAAGGATTGAAAAGAATATTTAAAATATATGCTTTTTCATTCATGTTTTGGTATGACATTATTCCTTTTAAGTTTTTTTTTACTGTAAATTCATAAATTTATATAAAGAATAGTATACATTAAGGCGTTATTTTTTTGTTGTGTATCTATCACTGAGTTCAGTTAGTTGATCTATTGTAGTTCAACTGATAGTTGCATAAGAAAAGGCGAAATTATATTCAGTATTTATCTCGAAAGAAGAAATAAATTTAGATTTCAATTGATCTTAGAAAATACTTCTGAGAAAAAAAGCTATTGGGCAAAATAACAACAAATTTTGCTATCACGCCTTGAAATCAATTTCGCTTATATTTTGCTTATTTCAGGTGGTACAAAACAGAGCAACAACTTGCATTCATGATTGGCAAAGTGATACCAAATTTTACTTGTTTTGAGGCCCAATCTATTCCCTATATTTCGGATGTTTTGAGTGCATATTGACGCCAAATTTTGCTGTAGCGGAATTTTTATTGATGCCTTGAACAAGCATCATTTTGCTCTCCAAGCTCTAGAAAAATGAGGTGTAGTTAGGGTCTCAGTTTTAGCAAAATTTGGTATCACTTTGCTAACCAAGTATGAAAATTTGTGCTCTCATTTTTGCTGTGTACCACCTTATGTCAAGCAAAATGAAAGCAAATTTGGCTCTCAGGGCGTGATAGCAAAATTTGCTATAATTTTGCCATAAAAGTCTGCTCGGGATGTGTGTGTTCGTTTTTGAAAAAAAAGAAGGTACAGAAAAAAAGTAGAAAGAGTTATTTGGAATGAATGGAAATGATTCGCAATTAAAACATAGAATTATTTAAGAACGATATTTCATCACATCTGATAATCAATTAAATAAGGCCTTACAATACGTCGGCAAACAAATTATGAAATAAAAATAAAACTATGGGTTCAATCTTTAACTTCTTTTCAAATGAGATCTTTTTTTAATTTGACATTTGATATAAATAACTAGCATGTGCAAGATTTGTTGATATTGTGGTTTTTTAAATTATTTAATAATTGAGACATGAAAAAGTGCAGGTTTTTTAGTAAAGTCTAGTACGATTAAATGTTAAAGTCATAAAAAATCTTGCATAATGAATGCTGATTTTTGTATTAATTCACTTACCTTTGTTCATATTTTCAAAGGAATCAATCCAAAAATAACAAAAACAAAAAAAATAGTCAACTTTCAAGCCGATTAACCATATTTTGACTGACCAAACTAAAAATTATTTAATGATAAATTCACTTAAAAAAAAAGCTTGTTTTTTAACAACATTTTAAAGCACTGACTACACGCACATAATACTCACCTTGAGAATACATTAAAAAAAAAAATCAAAAAGGGAATCTTGAATAGTTATCCGAACACACCAATTTTTGCGAACAATTGGCAAGTGTTTCAAAATTTTACGTTAAAAAGTGTTGTTTCCACACATCATTTGTTTACATTTTCCTTCACTCTGTTCAACTGTCAAAAACCAGTACGCCCGAATCCAATGTGCCTGGATGACATGCAAAACCAGAATAAAAGGAAAGGGTTTTCAATGTACATATTTCATGTAATCGCAATGTTAAAGCACTGACAAACAAACAGGACATTAAGAAAAAAATGCGCGTGATTTTTCGCCAATCGATTACATTGCCATCCAGAGTCGGTATGGCCTTCCAATCACCTATCTATATCTATCTATTTATATGAAAATGGATTTCTGTTTGTCTATCTGTTCTTTGTAGACTCGGAAACTACTGAACCGATTTTCGTGAAACTTGGCAGGTGGAGGTGTTGAAGGCTGGGCAAAGATTCTTTTATGGGTTGAGACTCCCACTTTCAGGAAGGGGGGAGGAGGTCTCCCAAACATAAAACAAATGTTGGCTGAACTCGAGAACCGATCAAGCAAAAGTACTAAATTTGGCATGGAAGGGTAATTGGGTATCAGGAATATTTTTACGATTATAATAGACCATTTCTTTTTCTAATTCGGGATATAAAACGGGGGAAGGTGGGCTCTCTTAGAATTTTTTACTTAAATCAAAAACTTTTCAAGCAAATGGAACCAAGTTTGGAATGGGTTGGTCTAAAGGTAACGAAATGTTTCAATTAATATTTGGCGTCCTGCCCTTTATCCAGTTGAGAAATAAAAAGAGGGAAGGGGGACTTCCATACAATTTTTTTATAGCTGGAAAACAAACCTAGCAATTGAAACCAAATTTAATATGGGAGGGTATGAGGGTACAATAAATATAAAGTGAATCTTTTGTATCCCTCCCCTTTTCCAATGAGAAGAAAAGAAGAGGCAGAGGGATACTTTACAATTTTTTTCACAATTCGAAAACTATTCTGCCCACTGGACGAGGCAGTTGTCGAATCAATATTTTGGACTTCAAAATGATGCATTTTGTAAAAATTTTTCCGCAAATTTAGAACAATCTCTAATAAAGTGCGTTGGTTGACAAAATAAGGATACTTGACAAACAGTCAAAACCATACAAGTCTGTTTAGTGAGAATAGCTTATCTTTTCCTGTTTTATTGTTGAGTTAATTTTAATTTTTTTTTTTTTTTGGTTAAATGACAATCCATTTTTTTAATATTTATCGTACGTGTAATTTATTTTATCAATGGGTAAAAAAACGAACGTGAATTCGTCGCATCAAAATCAAAACATTAAATGTGTTTACTCACATGACATACGATATTTGACATTTCATGAAACGACAAGAAAATAATATTGACCTTCGTTTGCATCAAGATAATAATGTTCTTTTACCATTCAAAATTCGTTTGGGTGGTGTGAAAAAGCATTGAATTCGATTTAAAAGTTTAGTTACAACGAAATTATTGCTTATATACTGGTCAGCAGTTAAGGAAAATTGTAATGAAACTTATTAAAAATTATCATTTTTGAAGAATTTTGAAGGATTTTTTACTAGTTACTTTCGAAATATGGTATATCAAAACTTTGAATCAAAGAATTTGGTAAAATGGCATATGTGAATTTTTTTTTTGGAAGCAAACAGAAATGGATTTGAAACAAATATTTTGAAATTTTCCAAATTCAGTGGATATCGCCTTTGTTTTTCGACAGTTTTTTTTTTGTATAAACAATTTTTTAGTAGACATTTCTCACGTACGCTTGCTTTAGTGTAAATATTAAGATGGGAAAAATAGTCTTAAAAAATGGTCACTCTTAAGGTTTCCCCATGTCCAGAATTACGCCAAAAAGGCCATTACAGTTGTTTTTGACATTTCTCACGCACAATTGTTGGGCGTGTACAAATGAATGTGAACCTTTCATGAAACTTGCTCAAAAAATTTAGATTTGGATGCATAAATGAAACACAGTTTGGATTTTAAAGTTTGACTTGACAATGAGAATTAGAATCAACCCGGGCAAAATTCGAGCTTTTCCAATAAACTCCGGGCAACCGGGCCGGACCGGATTTTTCCCAAATGTTGTATTAAATATCCGGGCACCAGGATAAACCAGGACAACCTTACCTTGAACAATATGGCTCCACAGGAGTTTGGTAATTTTTTTATGAATTTTCGTAACGACTAACTTAACGTTCATCGTGTCATCGTTTTTGTTAAAGTGATATGAATGAGGTTGCCATACCATCCGGGTTAGCCAGATATTCAATACAAAATTTGACAAAAGTCCGATACGGTCCGGTTTGCTGGATTGCTTTGAAAAAAAAAACACACAATTGGGCTGGATTAATTCATTTTATTTGACAAATCAAACAAAAAAAAATAACAAATTGTTTTGTAAACACTTTAGGGGGAAGTCGTCTATGGCCGGACATCGCCTATGGCCGGACAACATAGATTATTCGAAAACACAATATCCTAATAATGTTTTAACACCCAGAAAATAAAGTTAATAGTAGCCCGATATGGTGTTAGAAAAATGATAATCCAATCTGAAAAGGTAAACCAATGATAGGCATCTAAAGCTTTTGCCTAGTAGTACGGAGAGGATCGTCTAAACTTTGCATTTGTATTGTGGTCAGTTTTTTCGGCTTGTAAAATTTGAATTGCACATGAACGACATCGTTGATTGGTTATCTTTCGACTACAGTTGATATAAGATAACAAAACGGAAGTTCAAAAGAAATATTAGGAAAATTAAAAAACAAATCGATTTGTCTATGACCGGACAAGGAAATATTCAAAACTATAGATGATTTCAACTTGAAACTTTCATTTTTTCATCTCTATAGCACAGTCCGGTCTTAGACAACTTTCTCTTATTTTTAAGATAAACTGGCCGCAGGGTTTTTAGATAAACTGGCCGCATTTGTTCGGCCCAGATACGTGCTGAAAAAATTTTGGCAGCCTTAGGTATGAATGTATAATTTACATCTTGGTTGCTGAAGGTCTCTCATACTTGTCGGGAGTCTTGAGACATGCATCTCATCGAATGTAAACATAAACAAGTCTCAGCAACTGAAATCGCAGTTCAAGTTGCCAAGGGTGAACGAGACATTAAAAAGTTACTGGTATGCATGTTTTGTTTAAAAGTAAACCATTACAGTTTTTCGTGTTTACTTTAATTGACCTTCTAGTGATTTTTCTAAAGTTTCAATTGAGCGGAGCAATAGATAGTCAGTTCTCTGTAATTTTGTTGAATTGTAATTGTTTCCATTTCGTTTCTGCTGTTAAATCTAGCAACAAACTGCAACAATATTATTATTTCACTGGGACTTAAGCCATTCGTTAGTTACAATGGTGCGCCATAATGAGCGATCGCAATAAACACCTTTGTAATTAACTTGGCTCCAGAATTGCCCTTTTTTCCCTCTTTTCCACGGTTCATAGATTCTTTGCATCTCCCGAGTGCCATCAGGTTGCACAGTAATGAAGAATGCAATGCACCGGCACAATCAACTGCTCTGAGCTATATCTACACGTGCTTGCTCAACTTACGCCCTTGGAAGAAAGAAGACGCCGCGACGCTTCGAGACGCTCGATCCCAAACGACGACAAAGAGTGCAATCAATTGAATTATCCTTCTCGCTTTCAAGATGTCGACTCCATCGTCCTGGCAGCTATATCACTCCCCAATCAGCGTCATCAGTCGGGGGAGGGATGTTCTCGAGTTTCTTCGCTGCTTCGTCCTTTCGTTCGTTCATTCATCCATTCGACTGGAGCGGAAAATAAAATTTCCTGCCTCAAACGTACACCTTCCTGGGAGATCGTTTTGAATATTTTCAGAATGGGACCGAGGCGCGATGTGGCATTTGTTCCGAAATTCATTATTTAAACGCGTTTTCGTCTTGTTGCGTTTGACTGGTTAGATGTTGCCGTGAGAAGTATTGGAATGTTTTGGTTATTGTTTTATCACATGGAACTTATTTTAATGAAGAAGTCATCTGAAGAAGAAATTTAATCACGCGATGACCACCACATTTTTTGTAAGTCATAAATAATTTTTTTGGAAAGACAATTAAAATTAACAAAAAAGAAACAAAGTACTGCGGAAAATATAATATTTCGAATGATAAACCCATCAATTCTTAAAAAATGAATAAAAAGTAAAAAAAATCTTTTCAAAAAATTAAGGTACTTGGCAAAAAAATACAAAAAGCGCAAATATCTTTTTCAAAAATGTAGATACTTGGCAAAAAAATACGAAAATGGTGAAAATGATAAAACCGCTAAATTCAGCACCTTTTTCATTCTGTGATTTCCATATTTGGTGTGTTGAACCAAGTCTCATTTTTGTTTATTTCTTAAACTTTGTCACTTGTCATTTCTGTAATGATTGTAATTTTTTTTAATTTTTGTACTTTTCTAATTTTTAATAAATTTTGTAATTTTTGTAATTTTTTCAAACTTTTGTAATTTTTGTAATTTTTTTTTTGAATTTTTTGAATTTTGTAATTTTTGTAATTTCTGTAATTTTTGTCATTTTTGTCATTTTTGTCATTTTTGTCATTTTTGTCATTTTTGTCTTTTTTGTCATTTTTGTCATTTTTGTCATTTTTGTCATTTTTGTCATTTTTGTCATTTTTGTCATTTTTGTCATTTTTGTAATTTTTGTCATTTTTGTCATTTTTGTCATTTTTGTCATTTTTGTCATTTTTGTCATTTTTGTCATTTTTGTCATTTTTGTCATTTTTGTCATTTTTGTCATTTTTGTCATTTTTGTCATTTTTGTCATTTTTGTCATTTTTGTCATTTTTGTCATTTTTGTCATTTTTGTCATTTTTGTCATTTTTGTCATTTTTGTCATTTTTGTCATTTTTGTCATTTTTGTCATTTTTGTCATTTTTGTCATTTTTGTCATTTTTGTCATTTTTGTCATTTTTGTCATTTTTGTCATTTTTGTCATTTTTGTCATTTTTGTCATTTTTGTCATTTTTGTCATTTTTGTCATTTTTGTCATTTTTGTCATTTTTGTCATTTTTGTCATTTTTGTCATTTTTGTCATTTTTGTTATTTTTGTCATTTTTGTCATTTTTGTCATTTTTGTCATTTTTGCCATTTTTGTCATTTTTGTCATTTTTGTCATTTTTGTCATTTTTGTCATTTTTGTCATTTTTGTTATTTATGTAATTTTTGTAATTTTTGTAATTTTTGTAATTTTTGTTATTTTTGTCATTTTTGTAATTTTTGTCATTTTTGTAATTTTTGTAATTTTTGTAATTTTTGTAATTTTTGTCATTTTTGTCATTTTTGTCATTTTTGTCATTTTTGTCATTTTTGTCATTTTCGTCATTTTCGTCATTTTTGTCATTTCTGTTATTTTTGTCATTTTTGTCATTTTTGTCATTTTTGTCATTTTTGTCATTTTTGTCATTTTTGTCATTTTTGTCATTTTTGTCATTTTTGTCATTTTTGTCATTTTTGTCATTTTTGTCATTTTTGTCATTTTTGTCATTTTTGTCATTTTTGTCATTTTTGTCATTTTTGTCATTTTTGTCATTTTTGTCATTTTTGTCATTTTTGTCATTTTTGTCATTTTTGTCATTTTTGTCATTTTTGTCATTTTTGTCATTTTTGTCATTTTTGTCATTTTTGTCATTTTTGTCATTTTTGTCATTTTTGTCATTTTTGTCATTTTTGTCATTTTTGTCATTTTTGTCATTTTTGTCATTTTTGTCATTTTTGTCATTTTTGTCATTTTTGTCATTTTTGTCATTTTTGTCATTTTTGTCATTTTTGTCATTTTTGTCATTTTTGTCATTTTTGTCATTTTTGTCATTTTTGTCATTTTTGTCATTTTTGTCATTTTTGTCATTTTTGTCATTTTTGTCATTTTTGTCATTTTTGTCATTTTTGTCATTTTTGTCATTTTTGTCATTTTTGTCATTTTTGTCATTTTTGTCATTTTTGTCATTTTTGTCATTTTTGTCATTTTTGTCATGTTTTTCATGTTTGTCGATTTTGTCAATTTTGTCAATTTTGTCACTTTTTTCATTTTTGTCATTATTTATCAACTTTGTTATTTCTCCAATTGAATTTATTGTTAGTTTTTTTTTAATTTATTGCAGTGTTATTTTTTCATTCAATTTTGACTTGTGTTAAATTTTTTTAGTTTTATTTTAGTGGAAAATTAAGTTTAAATTCAAACACAAAAAGTCAACATGTAATTTTTAGCGAGTAGTTATTGATCAATAATTTCTAAAGCATGCAATAGAAAGCTTCATAAGTTCTGAATATGCTTATTCCTAAAAGATCCAAATTGTTTTTTCAAAGACTTTAGATCCTGACGTTTGATGCTATTCATTCAACGTCATTTGGGATGCGAACAAAATTTTTGAGCTTCTTGTTTACCTTTACTTCCCTTGAGGTGATTTTTGGGGATTGAAAATTTTAGCGCTTTGAGGCACTTCTAAATCAAGTTCGATTAAGCTGAAATTTTCCACATGACAGTTTTTGAAAGCTTTCAAAGAAATTTATAAAGCCAGTTTCTAAAATTCGTCATAGTTATATATTAAATAATTAACGATCGTTTATCATAAGAAAAGTTTCAATTGTCAAAAAATGTGTAGAGACAAAGTGACTCCTCCAATCTTCATGATTTAAAAAAAGGGCGGAGCAAAAAAGCTAAATGGAAACTGCCACTTGTGACGTTTATGAAATTTCCACAATGGGATCAGAGGGCAGTCGGTCTACACGGGAAACAATAAAAAATTTCCGATTTTGAATGAATGAATGGGCGGTGAAAGTTTGGTGCACAAAAAAAGCGTCAGCCATGGGGTGAAAAAGTAAGAAAATCCTGGTCGCACAGGATGAAAACAATTAAACTTGGTACAATTTTTTCCGACCAACCAACTAAGTCAGCCTCATCCCAGTGACAGGTTCCGTTCTATGGAGTCTGGAAGAGAAATGCTTCTCTTAGTTGGTGGTCAGTTTGCTAGAAGTCTAGAGTCAGAGTTGAAAGTTTTGACGGGAGTAAAAGTGGAAAATTGGAAGCTTGCAAGTACCAGCACACTGGCAAGTGGTTGACCTGATATAAGAGGAGAGGCCGAAAGGAAGGAAATCACAAATCATGCAACACCCTTCAAAAAAAAAAGAACGAACAGGTTTAAAGGAATATCATGCATGAAATTAAATGATTAACGGAACTGTTTTATTGCAAAATAAGTTTGTGATGAAGCATTGAAATTGAAACATTTAACAAAAAATAAGAAAAAAAATTATGTTCTCATCAGAGAGGAAAATAGTTCAAACTTCAAGTTTGTCTAAGAAACATCAACATTCAGAACGAAAGAATTTTAATCCAAATTTCAACAAACTGAATCAAGTGAAGGCGAAAAAAGAGAAACCTTCAACAGATTGAAATCGAAAATCTTCCCAAGATGACCAACCCAAGGAGCAAGGATCCTCTTTCGGAGCTTCATCAAGCAGCACCAGCTCATTCAGAAGAGTTCTTATCCCAATCTTCTGCCGTTACCTAGAAAATGCTAAAGTAAATCTCGAAAATCCTTTTCAAGAACTTGTGTTATTTCTATCCACTTACTCAATCCTGTTTATGTTATTCGCCAACATTTCTATCTGGAGTGCCTCCTTCAGCCAGCCAGCCAGCCGGCCATTCGATCTCTGAGCTCTTCTATGGGTTGTTGTTGGTGGATGGAAGCATAGCCTTATCTTTTAATCTAAATGAAAAGGGAAATCTAAGAAACACAGCACACTTATAGACACATACATACACACACACACTCCTTCAGCTCACACTCGCTGACGAAAGTTGTTTTCATTCGAACTTCTCAACCGAACAGGATTTCCGCCGGCTTCCGGAGATCTGAAAGTGGGCAGCTTCCGGGCAGGGTTTCCTTTTTCGATTATAAACACAAGAAATTCCTTCTTGCTCCAACGTTGGGGTATGGGGGGATGAACTCAGGACAAGTGCTTCCTGATTTAGTCATCCCACGCCGCACAGTAGCAGCGAGCAACAGAAGCGGCCAGAAAGGGAAAAGAGCCTCGAATTTGCTCCTCTCAACTTCATTCCGTTTGGGGTTGCGCTTTCAATCGGTCTTTCAGCACATTTTTTCTCGTTATTGGCGAGATCCCATCTTTGAATGTTTTATGGGATTAATTTCTTGTTTCGGATTTACATGTTTGCTGCATTTGGACTTTGGTTATACTTTTTTCTCTCTTTCAACAGGGATTTATCAGTCGGAAAGGTTGAAACTGATGGATAAAATGCGGTTTATTGAATTTTGGTTGGATCTGATTGAGCAAGGATTGAATCATTTCAAGGTATTGAAACATAAATCACTACCTACTTTAATAGGGAATTTTGTTTGATAATTGATTTTTCATCCTTCATCCTTCTTCCTTCTTCGTTCTTCCTTCTTCCTTCTTCCTTCATCCTTCTTCCTTCTTCCTTCTTCCTTCTTCCTTCTTTCTTCTTCCTTCTTCCTTCTTTCTTCTTCCTTCACCCATTTTCTGTGTTTTTTTACTCTTTTTTTTTAAATCTGTATTTTGTGTAATTTACATGCTTTTTACTTTCTATCAGAGTAGCAGCTTGTCAATTTAATTATTCATTGTTTCGAAGGAAGTAGCTCCATTTGAAGAAAAAACACCCTAAAAATAACCGACAAACTAATTGTGTTTAATAGAAATTTTTCTCCATTCTTTAGCTGATCAGACGAAAAGTAGAGAAAATAAAACCTTCCAAGATGATTCATCCTAGTTCAACCCTTGAGTCATCTTGAGGCAGGCTTTCTTGGGCCTCAAGATAGCCCAAGAAAATCTGCCGGCCATGATGCGCGAGACCTTGGGATTGAACTTTATTTTTTGTGTTTTTTTTGCTCCCTAACTTGGTTCGCTTCATTTCAATTCTACACCCGCATATCTTGGAAGAAGCCCTTGCGTTAAATCGTGATGGATAGAACATAGGATTAAACGACTTGATTTCTGGGGTTGTTCAAGCATCTGAATACGTCTGTTTTAGTCTATCCTCTTCTCTTAGTATCTTGGTTAGGAGTGGAATCGGGTTAGGTCTCTAATCAGAGAATGATGTTAACATAATGGTAGCATTTTTCCGGCCCAGAACTTTGCCTTAGTTTTTTTTCATCTTCCTTTTCCCTGAAGGCCCTTTAACGCTTGGATAATAGTTGTTAGGGTTATCTGGGGGTATTTTACACATAATTTAAAAATGTTGAATTTGTTAGAAAAAAATATTACCTACTTATTGTCGGTAGTTGTTTGCAAAATTGCAACAACAAAGTGGGACATAAGCCGATTGAATATATTGTTAATAAAATTATTACAAACACTTATTCACGGTTGTGTACCTAAACTGTAACACTTAAAATAAAATGTTTTATGTACCTACATTGTTTTTACACTTTCCCCTAAAACAGTGGTTCTCTATTGAAGGTTTAAATCATGGGTGGCCAACATTTTCAAATGGCGGGCCTAATTTTGGAAATGCGATAGGCTGGCGGGCCACACAATCATTTTTTTTTTTTTAATATTCCGAGCTAATAAATTATTTAAACTTCTGTTGGGTTATTCTGTTGCAAGAATGTCAAATATTTAGTGTGGGAATTCCAGAGTACATTAATTTTTTTCATGGTTTTACAATGATTCAAAATATAAAAATTCTGATTTTTGACTTCTGCATCACTTTTCTTTAAAAAATAAGGACAAAGAAAATGATGTGATGATATGTATCGACTGCGCGCGTCCTGAAAATAAAAAATCAACTCACTTCTAACATGAGCGTACTGCTTCACAAATGCTCATTTCAGATGCCGCTACTTAATCGGCAGCTCTGCACAAAAAATGAAAGATTAGTTTTTCATTTGCAAACCAAGTTTTTCAGAAATTTATTTTAAAATAATTAATTCAAAAGTTAACCAGGTCTCCATCATTGATTTTTTTCAAAACTGAACTAACATCAACAATTCAAAATGCAGTTTCAAATGAAATGCATACTATAAAATCTGTTTCTCATACAGTGACGGCGGCTATCGAAACATCCCAAAAATTCGTCTTCAAAATTTGACACTATCCAAACAGATTTAAAAATTTTGAAGTTGGAAATGAAATTCCAATTGTTCCAGTTTGAACTAAAAAAACGCAATCTTTTTTTCTCGGCATAGTTGCAAAATTAGAAAATCAGTTGGACAAAGTGAGTAAAAAAATGATCTCTAAAAATGCCATGATTCTAGGAGTCCCATTTGTCATGAATGAAAACACGATACGAAAAATTGCTTCAAAAACTTGGTAATAACCAATTACTAGAACAAGACTAGAAAAAAAGACTAAAGTTAAAAACGGAGCAGATCTGAACCTCTCAGTTCAAAACTCCTCACCTTTGCCTTAGCATAAAAAGTTTTGAATAAATATACACATTTTTCTCTAACTTTTATAATGGATACCACAGATATTGTCAATTTTAGGAAATTTAAATATGATTTTAACTCATAACATTTTCGTTATCTTCTGAAGATTCGTAAAACTTTGTTTTATTAATCGAGTCTTATGCTATGATAACATCTTTGGCTCATTTTTTTCTGAAAATTATCAAATGTTCGAAGATGATGGAAAATTTGAGAGAAACATGAGAATCAATGAAATGAAAATCATAAAGCGTAAATATCATGAATTAAAAAAAAAGTACAACGGTTTTCCCGTCGGTGAATCGTTTTATCTTTCAAAAAAAATTATGATCTACACGGCTTATGTTCATTCATTCATTGATTCTCAAGTATCTTTTCATCGTATTCAAAAAAATTGATTTTTTTTAGCAAATAATTTTTTTGAGATTGGTATTTTATTTTTTTTTTCATTTGCACCAGTCATGGTTGAAATAAATATTTTCATAAAAATATCAAACAACGATGGCACATTTTTAACACGTAGATAGGTATGCCTATAATGGAATAATTGTTTTAACAGAAGAATAGAAAGAAGGATTTTAAATGGTTTCGAACTTTTTCGAAAGTATCATCGATATGGGTACAATTTTATTATCTGATGGATTTGTGACAAGCTTCCTAAATTTTCCTAACGATTACAGAATTTGTGTATTCATGCGACTTTAAATACATGTTTTTTTGCAGATTTCATAATTTATTTTTTCTGAAGTATTTGATATAATATTTTTTCGTCAAAAAAAACTGAAATCCACATTATTTTGTTATTTTTCAATGGATATTATTATAACATGGCACATCAAAACGCAGTGAATTTTAATAGCTTTTCAAATAAAATATTTAAAAAAAAGTTAACCTGCAAAAACTATTAAATAGTACCTTCTGCAAAAATTAGCGAATTTAAAAATTTGCGAATTTAAGAATAGAAGTGTTTGTTTTGTTGCGAGTCAAAAAAAAATACGGATAATTTTATCTATTTCGGTACTTCCCCGATCAGGAGAGCATATCAAAATAATAACTCAAACGTATCTCACCAAGGTATTTACAACTGATACAGTTACAATTAAGTACTCAAAATTTTTGATTTTAAGTTTCTCCAATATGAATTATATCTTATTCTGATTGACAGACATGAATGGGGTTGAGCTTATTTTCAATGATAAAGATTTTTTTCGGATTGTCCCTGAATAAAATGATTATATCTTATTTTGATATACGAACAACTTTTTCTGAAACACGGACATCGAAGTCAACGGCCCAAACCGTACTTTAATGAGTTTCGCTCAACAGATTTTTGAAATAGAATCCCAATTTCAGGAAACCATAAATGGAACATGGTTTCAGCAAATAATGTGGGTTATTGACATTCCACTAGAAATTTTTCTCGAAGCATGCATATCTAGATAAGTTATAATTCTGATAGATTTTGTTCTGCCTAATATCAAACTATGCTATCTGAACGAGATATAATCTTGATAGAAGCATATCAAATACTGATATAATTTAGCTATGATCGTATAGATTTTCTGATATAATTTGAGATATTTTAACATCCTACGAGTACTGAATTATAACTCATTTAGATAGAAAATAAATTAGTATCAAAATATCTCATCTTGATATAATTTTGTTTTCCCCTCCTGATCGGGTCCCGATCAAGAGGGAAAAACAAAATTTTATCAAGATGAGATATTTTGATACTATTTTTTTTCTATCTAAATGAGTTATAATTCAGTACTCGTAGGATGTAAAAATATCTCAAATAAAATAAAAAAATCAATACGATCATAGCTTAATTATATCAGTATATCAAATCAAATGGTCAAATGCTCCTATCAAGATTATATCTGATTCAGATAGTTTGATATTAAGCAGAACAAATCCTATCAAAATTATTACTTATCAAGATATGAATGCTTTTTGAAATGAAGAGTTAATCACCGTAAATTTGTTTTTATTAAATTATTTTATCGGCTATATCGGTGAAATTTTATATTCTTTGAGGAAGAATATTTAAGAATTGAAAGAATATAGACGGATAGAAGATTAGAATAAGGTGAAAGATGTTGAAAATGAGCGGAAGGGTAATTTTAATTTGAAAAACTTTTCATCACATTTCATCGATTTGTTCCTCATATTTTTGTTCGTTCGTACTGCAAGTTTCCGCTTGTGGGACGAACCACGCTAGGCCTACTATTGTGTGGTGGTTGCTACAGCTCTATCAGTATCAACCACTACAAGGTAGTAGGCCCGTGAGGAACAAATCGATGAAATGTGATGAAAAGTTTTTCAAATTAAAATTACCCTTCCGCTCATTTTCAACATCTTTCACCTTATTCTAATCTTCTATCCGTCTATATTCTTTCAATTCTTAAATATTCTTCCTCAAAGAATATAAAATTTCACCGATATACCCGATAAAATAATTTAATAAAAAAAAAAAGATATGAATGCTTCGAGAAAACTAGAGGAATGTCAGTAACTCACACTATTAACTAAAATCATGCTTCATTTTTGGTATCCCAAAAATATAATTCAATTTTATGAATCTGCTGAGCAGAACTCATTGAAGTACGGTTTGGGCCGTTGACTTCGATATCCGTGTTTCATGGAAAGTAATATGCATATCAAAATAAGATACGGTTATAATATATTATAACAATTTGAAACAAATTCTTTATCGTGAAAGTGAGTACAATCCTATTCAAGAATTGCAATCAAAATAAGATATAACCAAGATTCAAGAAACTAAGAGTCAAAAATTATGAAAACAATATTCTAACTGAAAAAGATATAAATATCTCATTGAGGTATGTTTAAGTACTTATTTTGATATGCTCTCCTGATTGGGATACCTACATTTTTCAATCGCAATGCATCCAAATCACATCCCGATCAGGAGAGCATATCAAAATAATAACTCAAACGTATCTCACCAAGATATTTACATCTGACTTAGTTATAGTTAAGTACTCAAAATTTTCGATTTTTAGTCTCTCCAACCTGAATTATATCTTCACGGAGAAAAAATATAGAATTATCAGTTATTTTACGAGTCTATTAATAGTACTAGTCGTTGAATTATTTTAGCGATATGCGGTTGAGAAATCCTCTACAGCCAAATCAACTTTACATCAACGCTAGTTTGTTTGTAGTTATCGATGTTGATTAAGCAATATTATGGGTTCAACCAAAAATATGTGTCATAGATGAGCCAACCATACGAATTTTGATAACAACCTATAGAGTTTTTTATCCGTGTTATTCTGATAGATAGACTTGAATGGGGTTGAGCTCATTTTCAATGATAAATATTTTTTTCGGATTGTCCTAAAATAAAATAATTAAATCTCATTTTGATATTCGCACAACTTTTTATGAAACACGGACATCGAAATGCAATTGATGTTTTGTTTTGCTGGACGGCTCATGCGAGATTTTGTAATTGATGAAAAAATAAGTGCAAATGATATTTGAGGCTCTCAGAGCCAAAGAAGTACAAGTAACCAAATGGTCGATTTTGAGTTAATGATTCTAAAAGATTCTTTACATTTCAAACTATATTTGATGATTTTTTTCAGATTTTTTAAGTTTAATTTACATATTTTTACATTCGAAAGAAAAATACAAATTCTCAAAAAATATATGTAAAATTGCCAAACACATCAATTTTGAAGCGTGTTCCCTCGAAAAAAGTTTTTATTCATTTATACCTCTTTGGCTACAAGGGCCTCATTTCTGATAGTCACGAATTATATGCTTATAATCAAGCGAGCTCAGTTCCGGTTAAATTAAATTTATTATCTGATACCTTATTTTTGAGGGAAGAGTTGTTGCAGAATTTTCAATTGAGAAGTGAATTGTCATTGAAATTTTGCTTATGTGGACAGCTCTGAGTAGAAGAACAAAAAAAACAAACTGAACGCCTGAACGAAAGTTTCTTTCGGCTTTATTGCTCGAATTATCTTTATTTTTCATAGGGGTGGTGAGCACTTATTACATGCACGGTCCTATGGGGGGGGGGGGGAAGAAGGGGGTGTTGATGATCGTTACAGACTACACAAAAACGCTCGAACTTTCATTAAAATTTGGAACTTTTCCTAGTCGTTAATCCGAGAATTTTCTAAATTTTCCACTGCGTGGAAATGTTTAAAAAACAAGAAAAGTTAAGTGAACAGCCGTTGAGGTAAATTCTACGGAAAACTTAATCGAAAAGGAAACATTTTTTCCATGTTTTTCAAAAATTTCATAAATAAATGGGCATAAAAACTTGATTCCAGTAGGGGAGAGTGGGGATACTTGATCCCCTTTTCTTAGTTTAACCATATATTTTTGGAAAAAAATTAGCAACTCGCACACTTTTACATTTTCAGACTGTGTGTAACTTCAAGTTTCTATGCTCCAAAAATTAGAACAATACTTGAACCCGTAGATGAACTAGAAGCATTTCCGGGGGAGTAAAAAAATTGCGGTATTTTTGAAGTTAAGGGAGACTTGATCCTCTATTGAAGGAGACTTGATCCTTTATTCAGGAAGCCCTAATCCTTGGAAAAAAAAAACAAACAGAACCTCACAATAGACTGTTTTGGTCATGTTTGGTCTCAATTCACAAGTTATAACTGTTAGAGGAAGAAAATTCTATAACATTGTCTCAACGCTAATAACATTGCATACTTAAAGGCGCTATTTTCTATAACTATGAGAAAATTAATTATATTAGCCCTTATCTGCAGGCAATTGTTGAATAAATATTAGTTATTGGATAAACATTAGTAATTTCGTAATCAGCAATGATCACGATCCATTCAGAAGGAGAATATACCGTTTCTAACTCTAGGGATCAATTGTACCCATTAACAACATTTTGGAAAACTTTTTTTGAAAAAAATTGAGAGTTTTCCATTGCTTTGAAAACATGGTATTATGAAGTTCATATTACGCTCAAACGATTGATATATTGGAGCAAATATATTGGCTATAATTTCTCCATGTAAGGAACATTTTAAAGTGATGAAAAATGATCTTCAAGTCACATTTCGTGAAATTTTCAAACACAGTTCAATTACTCAAACTATTATTTTGTTATAATTTTTTTGAGCTTTTGATATAGTTGTTTTGCTCCATTTGGTACATTTTTCTAGAACATTTGATCATTGTAGGACATTCCAGTTTCGAGATATAGCTAAGTAATCAAGTATCCCCAGGGATGAAGTATCCTCACTCTGGCCTACTTATTTATCGGTCCCAAACATTGAACATATTTGTCACTTTTTGTATTTTTCCTAACCTCGCCTTTAAACGCATTAAGATTTCTTCTGTTCTAACAACATAGGATTATGTTTTTTCTAAAAACAATCAATCCAAATTGGTGGTAATTTTTAGTAAATAGAGCAAAAATTGGCCTGCCACCAGCTACTGAAAGCTGAAAGCTAGTTTACTTTTGGAGTTAAATCACTTTCACGTGCTGGTACAGATATCATTTATATAATGATGTACTCGAACAGATTCTATTGATAAATTTGAAACGAAAAACTTGTTAAATCATCTAATTATTTCTTATTCTCAAATTCTGCAAGTTAATTGCATCAAAGAAACTAAGAAACTAATAAAATGTCTAAAAAAGTGATATTTGTGAACAAAATACTAGATTTTCAATCTTAAAATTGCTTCGAGTTCCACGGAGTTCCACGCTAGTTTTATATGGTAATGATTTCTCTTAACACCAAAAATAAAATCCACATTGGCTGATGGTGCGAAAATTTGCACATTTCGATAAACTTTTCTTTGAAAATCGTTAATATGTTACACTAAATGCTCTCTACAGCGCTTCAGCGATTTCAAAACACATCATAATGTACTAAACGATTGTAGAACTTAACATTTTTCAACTTTGTTTTGGAGACTGAAAATTGTTTTGTCTTACCTACAACGTTTTAGATTTAAAAAATTGTTTTTTCAAGGTTTTTTTTCTTAATTTCATTGTAACTCTTAGAATAAAATTGTAAAACTTTGACTTGTTCAGCAAAGTTATGTATTTTGTTAAGATAAACAACTTTGTAGAAAAAACTAAAGCTCTAAAATGCTTAACAAAAAAGCTAGCATTTATATCTTGCTATTGGTGGACCCCTCGACTCTATATTTTTTTTTTCAAAGTATGCGCCTTGTAAAATTATGCAATGTCAAAGACATCAAAAATCTATCTTTTCATCCCTGGGTGCTATTAATTTAGTTCCGCTAGATTGATGTTCTGTAGCAGTGTGCAATGTGCTCTAGCTTTGATCTTTCCACCTTTCAATACTTGAGTTTTTGTCCAACAATTCTATTTTTAATTTGAAAATTTGCCAAAATTTCAAAGATTAAAAAAATATTTAAAAACAAATAAAGTACCTTAAGAAAATCCACTAGGAGGAATCAAAAGTGTATGACTTAAAAAAAAAGCAATAGAAGATACATCGGAGAAAGCAGAAAAACGTGAGTGAACGCAAATAAGGTGCTTTTGCTCCCGCGTAGAATAAAACAACATTCCATGTGAAGATGTTGATTTTTAAATACTTTTACAGGAGAAAAAACGCTTTGTTTGCATATGCAGGCAGTTGTGCTCAGTTTCTTTTAAACACAGTTACCCTATAGGTTTTCGTAGATTAAATTATTTTTTAGATCTAAAAAAAATATGGATCCAAAATTAAAATCAAAATATAGTCACAACAATTTTATTTCAGAATTAAACAAACGAATGTTTGAATTCGAAAATATAAGATTTTTGATTTCAGTATCATAAATTGGATTTTAATTTATTAATCTCCCATCAATAAGTAATTGATAATTAGTTCTAAAACTCGAAAATGAAAAAAATATCATAAAATTCATCTGTGGTTGTTCGATTAAAATTCAATAATCATAATTGAAATTTAATTCCAATTGCAGCCTGCAATCTACAGGGTTTCAAAATTCTCACCAATCATATTGTCAATGTTGTTTCCAGATCTTTTACACAATCATTATTAAAATTCAAAGTTATAATCCAGTTTTAGATTTGACAAAAAACAGCTGATAATTTCAACTGCTTTTAATTAAGACTCTACATTGGAAAAAAGTATTAAGTACACCAGAGAACAGCATAATTGATGCCTATGTTTTAATTACTGAAATAGAAAGATTTTGGCGTCCTGAATTCAATTTGTTCATCATATTTTACTGAAAGGAATATATCCATTTCTGACGTAAACCTTCTGACCTGACTTATTAAATATTTTGAATTAATTTTTTTCATTTTTATTTTAGTCTACAAAACTTTTTGCTACCAAAAATATGAATGCACTAAAAATTCGTTAGACTGAATATTCGGCTTACCGAATGGTTGAGCTAAGTATTCTGCCGAATAGGCCGAATATTTATTTTTGCATTTTTCCAATGACAGACTTTTCAGTTATTTCATACAATTTCGGATGATTTATTAAATATCCAAAAGTAATGTAGTAATTTCTCTTTGTTAATTTTATGATTTTATGTTCAAGGGCGATTTTAAAACTATTTCAAAATGAACATATATTTTTGTTCAATCCCTGGATATGATTTTAAAACTTCTGCTGTGATTAATGAAAACTTTAAAATTCATGTTTTTTTTACCTTCCTCTTGTATGTTTTCGGCCAAGATTTTGTTCAAATTTACCCTTTTTTGATTTTTTTTTAAGTCGTTCTGAATTACCCGATTGTGTGGTTTAATGTATGGTATGCAAGATCATCGTTTTATTAACAACGACTTTGAAGATGTCTTGCTCATATTCGACTTCAAATAAACAAATAAGGAATATCAAATAAGCAATATCAAATTGCTTGGCCCCTGTTTCGACGTGTTTAGCCCGGATTTCACAGGAACCCATCCTTTTTGCATATAAAGGCCCAAGAAACGAAAAGGCATCTGATGGCCTATGCCATTGGTGACATTTTTTTTTTAATAAGAGAGACCCCTACTTGAAAAAGATCTTGAAATACATTATCTGATTTTATCATCTGGTCGATAAAAATCAACTCAAGAATATGAGGGACATTAAGATGGAAGAAATAGAAGGATATCAAAATAATCGCTTTTGTATCTTTATTAAAACAGAATATTAGATCGAATATTCCTGGCCGAATAGTTGAAAAGGTCAATATTCGGTATTCGGCCGTTCGTCAAATACCACTTTTCGGAATATTTCTAATATTTACAATTCATTTTGGTTTAAATTCGTTTCTATTTAATTTCGTAAAATGTCTAAATTTTTATAGATTTGGAATAAATTGGAATCCAAAAATATTTGAAACTTCTTCAGAAGTCAAAATTACTCGCAATCAACAAGAATTAGGAGTTTTGATTCAAAACGTTTATTTTCACTATCATTTCGTTTGAGAAAGACTGTTTGGGAAAAGACTGTTTCAAATTTTTAATACATTCTTTCTTGCCATTTCTTTTTCGTTTCAAATCGAACAAAGAACATTTCAATCGTTTCAGATCATCCCTTATATATTTTTTTCTGAAAAATGTGATGAATTTTTTATTAATAAATTGCAACACAACACTTAAACTTAAATTTTTGAAACATATCAATACTGACTCACAGCTATTTTTTTATATCTTGTTTGTCAAAATTATTCCACAAATAAAAGAGATATTTTCAACTATACGAAAAATGAGTAATTAACAT